>NC_142801.1:43551209-44151209 GCF_049724085.1 Artemia sp. Qi Xiang Cuo
CGGATGTAACCTAAAAAAAAACTTGTTTATCATGAAATAGAAATTCAGTTAATTGTGCCAGAAAAAACTTGAAGCAGAACAGATTATGCCCAACCTGTTTGCTACGGGCGCGTACTCACAGCATATAGCTTCAATCAAATTCTAGACGATAGTTCTAATTACTATACCATCTATAGAAACGGTACCTCTTAGCAAATGATCCTGGTAACCCCAATTCGTTGAAAACCTAAACACATCTCGCTGCCTTCAGGCGTAAGTGTGCAGTTAGGTTTTGGACGAATTGGGCGCTTACTACTGTTAAACAGGCCCATTTTTGACTGAATTAAAAGTTAGTTCGTTTTTGTACCAAATCAGGTATTAGCTTTTTTTGTACTGTCTTAGGGCTTTGAAATAGAGTTTTTTTGCACAAGTCAGGACCTAACTTCTGTTTGTGCCATGTCAGGGTCTAACTTCTTTTTGTACCATGTCAGACAGTGAATTGGACATATCTTGCTTTGAACTGAGATTGAGGATTCTTTGGATGATTCTGGCTTAAACAAGATGTTACATTCCTGCCTTTCTGCTTAAAACCTGTGGTTGAAGGTGGCTGAAGGGGGAGCGCACCCGTCCTAAGTTTTTATAACCGGCCACTCAATACCAAGTGTCAGGGGAAGCAATAATACATGGGAGTCTTGGGAGACACATAGCTCTTTGGGGGGAAAATTGACTTCGCTCTTCTGTAAACATCACTGTGTTTAGTAAATAAAGACATCGATTTAAGTTTTTTCTTATTTTATTTCCAGAAAAAGGATAGATTATTGCCTTCATTTTAGTAACAGATAATACTTCATTGCTCTTTAGTTTGACTATAGTTTAATTCTTCTTTAATTAATAATGGATTATTTGAAACATAAAATTAATTTTGTCACTATTTAATTTGATTTCTAGTTTGCTCCTGAGATTTACTGATGATATATTTGATCCTGAGCATTCTGCAACTATTGGCTTTGATTATAAGTCTTCAGAAATGTTGTTAAATGGTGAGCTTATTCGCCTTGCATTGTGGGTAAGCTTTTTGTTTTTGTTAGCTTATTTTAGTGTCTTAATAGAGAACCGATGTAACAAACTGTCGCTGGTAATGAACAGTTATTAAAAGAAAATCTTGTATTAGTTAAGCAAATTGTGATGAACCATTATAAGAAATTAAATTTTAAAACAATGAAACTGAACTTAGACTAGAAGATATGCATAAAATGATTAATCTTCCATGCTGGACTTCAATGTTGTATACTTATCACAATTTTGATTTTCTTTTGCCTTGAGGGCCATTGTTCAGAATGGATGGTAGTAAAAAGATGACAGGGGGCTCATTTGGTCTTGAATGCCGAGCTCTCCCTTTTAGGGGTCAAAACAAATCAGATTGCAACCTGTCGCCCAACCTGTTAGAAAGAATTGCAATCGCATTGGTTGGAATGTCTGAAAATGTGTCTCCAAAAGTGACATGATAGGGTAATTCCAACTCCAGGGGTAAGGGCTCCAGACTATGCAAATATCCTATATGAAGTAGAAGCTTCATGGATGCGTTTTAATAGAAAAGTGAATATCTTACATCTTGTTGAAGGTCAGTCATTCAAAGATTTTTGACCTACATCATTTAAGGGCTCAGAGTAAGGCCCTTCGGTTTGTGACCCTCTCTCATGTTTTTTTTTTACCAAAAAATTATATTCAAGAGCTTATGAGCTTGCTGATTACCAGCCTAATGCTAATTTGAAGTGGAATGCTGGATATGTTGCACTTTTTGAAGTCATGTTAGTATTTTGCATCAGCATGACTGGAGCATCCTGAAAAGGTTTTAAGGTCTATTCCGCTACCAAATCTCCTAATGCCTTTTTTGTACAATGTTGTTTGTCACTGTGTAATAGACATGTACCTTGCTGTAGATATTAATGCTAGGAACTCTGTATGGTTTAGCCACATTTTCCACAAGTCAAAGGCACATCAAGATCCCATGACATAGTCATGCCAAAGAGGAACAAGCCAGAAGTCGGTTCCTTCAGTGTGACAGCATCTTCTGTAAACCATAAATTGGTCAAACTGAAATGTACTCCAATTATATTATTTGATAGCCAAGCAATTTCAGTCAAAAGTTTAAAAGGAAGTAGTAAATTGGCCTACAACATACATATGAGTGGTGCTAGGCATATTGCCCTTGGAAAATGCCGATATGAAATTAGTGGCAACTTTATAAGGATTGTCCTATGATCCTATGATAGTGCTCAGAGATAGCAAGCTGGGACAAAGAAGTATGGGAAATTACTTCCACCGGACTTGGTCTAGTGCTGGCAACTGTAGAACGTGATACCAGTTCACCCCTTACTATCGAAAACGTGCCTGTTCGGTGTACATCAGGAGGTTTTCCTGTCTGAAATACCTTTAAGGGGCATTTTTTTTATTAATGAGCTTAAATAACATGGATTCAGAACCAAGCAAATTTAAAATTGACATAATTCCTTATTCCAAATAAGCAAGCAATCGTTTAAGTAAAGAATTTTTTTTTACCATCATGCCCTGTTCACAAAAGAGGATTGGGTAACATCCACGTAGCATACACCAGAAGGTTTTCCTGTCTGAAGTACCTTTGAGGGGCGTTAAAAAAACATAACTGGTAAATTAATTTCTTTAAGCTTTATTCTACCCTACTGTCATAAATACTATAAAAAAAACTTGTTCGCATGCTGACCAAAGGTCTGCGTTGCGCAGGTACGGATCTCCTGATTCAATGCCTTCGGGCGGGAGTGCAATGCGTGGTTGGGGGCAAATCATTTGACGCTTCCCGTGTTTTTACCCCAGATTTCTCCAGGTACCCATTTAGAGCTGGGTCGTCTCTGGCTGAGCTTACAGGGTCACACCATTGACCCCCGTTCCAAACCAAATAACCAGCGACACCAGGACTCGAACCACAGTAATAAATACTATGATATGAAGAAATACATAAAAAGAAATCCCTTAACTTAATAAACTGAATAAAAAAAAAAAAACTGAAACTGAATAAAAACTGGATAAACTGAATAAAAAAAGCCTTTTCAACTGAAAGCAGGGACCAACATAGAAAAATAAAATCAACAGAAATTATTCCATATGAGAGAGGGCTGCCCATTCCTCAACCCCCACTAGCTACATTGAAGTGTTTTAGCACTTTAAAAATAGCCTACTTTTAATAACAATTCAATGGCCCTTGTGTTTCAGCAGTTGTTCTGAAAGAATTGGAACAAAAAGTCAAACTTATGTATAAACGGCAAGGGGTTGAGGATGGGACACCCCGCCTCATATGCGAAATAATATCTGCTCGTTTTAAGTTTTAATGTTTTTCCTTACTTTCAGTGGAATTTTTTTTTTTTTTCTGTTGGCTCTTCAAATCAGGTTCAGGCCTAAAGAAGACTTAGTGTGGACTACTGAGCCCATAAATCCTGGATTCCTTGATGTTAAATTGTGTTTGTCAGTAAGTGTAAATTTATTGGTAACGTTCTGCTGTGTCAGTTTTTTCGCTTAACAATTAAAATATTGGATTGTAATTAAAATTCTTAAATATTTAGTTAAAAATTTACACAAACAGTAGTTTTGTTTAATAAGTTCTTACTTTCTCCCCCCTCCTCCCCCAAGGAATTTCCTTGTGAGGCTTATGAAGAAGGGAGGTATCATCCTGTAGTCGTTCCCGGTTGGGGTGGGAGGATGTCGTAAGGAAAGATTTAAGGGAAATAAGGATTTAAGGGAAATAAGGGAGGGTGTAAAGAGGGATACTTCGAACAGATTGGGATGCAGGAGGAGTGTGCGTAGCTGTGTTCACCTCAGGCAGTTTAGTGCTGCAGTGAGTTGTTAGTAGTAGTAGTAGTAGTATCACCTCGCAGAACCATTGATCAGGTTTAATCTAAATGTAGGGAGATGAGAGATTACTTAATAAATCTATTTTGGAATTTTTAATCAGTGGCTACTTGGTCCTCCATCGGAAAAAATCGTAGTTTTTGCACAAAATGGCGGAAAACGCCGCTGTCACGTGACACAATATTTTTATCACGTTTCTGTTACGTTTGAATGAGCCCTCTCCTGATCTTCTCTGGGGGCTCCGATATTCGCATTGGAGCCCCCTCCGATTCTTCTGGGAAACATACAAGATTTCACAATTTTTAGATAGGTTCATGAAACTTTCATAGTAGAGTTCTCTGATATGCTGAATCTAATGTCTGATTTTCATTAACATCACTCATCTTTTGGGGATGTTTTCCTGCTTTTTAGAAAATCAGTCAAATTTTTCTGAAGCTTGTTTTGTTGTATGTGTAGCATTAAACTTAATGAACTTTATGTATCAGGAGTCATCTTAAAAAGCCCATTTCTTGCGTATTAATTGTTATTAAAATTCCGCTTTTATAATTCCGGTTACGTTGGTGCGGCGAGTTGTTCCTTATATATAGTTCGTTACAACAAACTGTTTAATTCTGCACCATATATTCTACATGTATTTTGAAATATAGGTAGAATGTTCCAGATTTTTTTTTCTATATATTTTTTTTATTTTCATGTGGCTGCTTAACTTTACAAGTGGGGAGAATATTCCAGGGGGGGGGGGGGAGATCGTCTGGGGGAATACGCAAAACCCCACGTACATGCAATGGTTTCTAGTTTGAAAAAAGTACATAGAAACTAACCCAGGATTTCGTTGAAAGTCAGTTTTTGCATGTATGCATAGACCAACAAACAAAATATATAAAAGATTGGCTTTGTTGTTCAGGAAGTAAAGAACAACCTTCCTGGTTTGCTTTTAATCCGTTCTGACCTCAGTTGATAACGCTGAGTTTCAAGCCGTGTAGTTTGACAAACATTTTGAGGTGAAAGCAATTGAATTATTAGCTTGTGACTCCAGCAATTGAATTAATAAATAAAAAAACAAGTTTTTTAACTGAAAGTAAGGAGCGACATTAAAACTTAAAACGAACAGAAATTATTCCGTATATGAAAGGGGCTGTCCCCTCCTCAATGCCTCGCTCTTTACGCTAAAGTTTTTTATTGTTTTAAAAAAATAGAGCTGTGAGAAAGAGTCAAACTTTGGCGTAAAGAGCGAGGCATTGAGGAGGGGACATCCCCTTTCATATACGGAATAATTTCTGTTCGTTTAAAGTTTTAATGTCGCTCATTACTTTCAGTTAAAAAAAACTTGTTTTTTTTGTTTAAAGTTTTAATGTCGCTCATTACTTTCAGTTTAAAAAAAACTTGTTTTTTTTATTTTTATTTCTGAACGTTTTTGAATTAACGCGGTTTTGATTTTGGCTCACCGTACATGAATAATTAAAACCAAATTTGGATATTAATTTTATTTTTTTTTGGTTAATTGGCTTTCTCGAAAGTTGTTTAATTTTATTTAAGAACGCTTTTATTAGTAATAAATATACGTAACTTACGAATTAACTTTCGTTACGAACTTCTATATTCGTATATTTTTATTACGTATATTAGGGAATTCGTTCCCTAGTCAATACCACGCTCTTTACGCTTAAGTTCAAATTTTGTTCCAGTTCTATAAGAATGACCCCTTAATCACAAAGGCCTATAATTACAATAAATAGCTCTTATGAAATTACTATAAAAACTTTAGCGTAAAGAGCGAGGTATTGACTAGGGGGCGAACCCAATCATATACGTAATAATTTCTGTTCATTTTAATTTTTGATATTGCTCCTTACTTTCAGTTGAAAAACTGTTTTTTTTTTCTTTATTTAATTTCTGATATTCTTTTTTAATAATGCTGGGAAATCTGGCGCCCCCTTCATAGGAATTTCCCTTCCCCCATGAAAACTTCCTTCCGGAAAAGATCTTCCCATATAACCCCCGAACTACCCCCCCTCCCCCACTACCAGAAAAAAAACCCCTGAAAACGTCTGTATACTTCCCAATAGCCAATACTATATGTAAACATTGGGTTCATAAAACTTGCAGGTTCATAAAAGTAAAATAACTTGCAGCCCTTCTCCTGGGGACTGTGGGGGATTGATCATCCTCAAAAATGTAGTTATTAAATTTTTCGACCATGCTGATTCAGGATTTTCATCGGGTGACTTTTGGAAAAAAGAGCTTGGGAGGGGACCTAGTTGCCCTTCATTTTTTTGGTCACTTAAAAGGGGCACTAGAACTTTTAATTTCCGTTCGATTGAGTACTCCCACTATATTCTAGGATCACTGGGTCGATACGATCACCCCTGGGAAAAAAAAAAACTAAACACGCATCCGTGATCTTTCTTCTGGCAAACAATACAAAATTCCACATTTTTTATATATAGGAGCTTGAAACCTCTGCTGTATGGTTCTCTGATACGCTGAATCTAATGGTGTGATTTTCGTTAAGGTTTTATTACTTTTAGGGGGTGTTTTCCCTTTTTTTCGAAAATAAGACACATTTTTTCATGCTCGTAACTTTTGATGGGTAAGGTTAAACTTCATGACATTTATATATTTGAAATCAGCATAAAAATCTGATACTGGTGATGTATCTATTGGTATTAAAATTCCGTTTTTTAAAGTTTCGGTTACTATTGAGCCCTGGCCGCTCCTTACTTACAGTTCGTTACCACGAACAGTTTGACAAGCACAAATACGTTATTCCTAGAAAACCGTTCTGGTGTGATTTTTTCTTTCGTTAATAAATTATAGGCAGCGCAATCGCGCTGCCTAAGTAGAGAACGATGTTGGCACAATGTATTACATATTATCATTATTTTTTTTCCTTTAGACCAGGGCACTTCGTATCGAAGCAGTTGTCGTAGAAACTTCGAAAAGGGCTCATTCGATTGGAAATAGGAGCGGCTTGTGCCCTTTTCAATAGTCAAAAGTGATTGGAAGGCAACTAACACCCCTTCCACGCCCACCATTTCACGAAACACATCCAATCAAAATTTTGAGATAGCCATTTTGTTCAGCGTAGGTGATTTCCAGATAGAAATTATGTTTTTGAGGAGGACACTCCACCACAGTCCTCGTAGTTTTAAGTTCTGGAAATTAGGTCTTTGAGGATGACAACACCCCCTCCCCCCCCCCACAGCCCTCAGAGCCAGGGTCGAAAGCTATGCCCTAGAGGCATATAAGGTTATTATAGAAAGTGTTGTCGTAGAAATTTCAAAAATGGCTCATTCGATCGGAAATTGAAATTGCTAGTGTCCTTTTTATTAGTCGAAAGTGATTGGAAGGCAACTAACACTGCTTCCACGCCCACCATTTCCCCAAACACATCCAATCAAAATTTTGATATAGTAATTTTGTTCCACGCAGTTTAAAGTTCAGGAAATTATATCTTTGAGCAAGACATCCCCCCCACAGTATTCAGGGCAAGGGTTATAAGTTATGCCCCGGGGGGCATATAAGGTTTTTATTGAAATCTTTGTCGTAGAAACTTGAAAAAGGGCTCATTCGATTGGAAATTCAAAGGGTTAGTGCCTTTCTAATAGTCGAAAGTGATTTGAGGGCAACAACCCCCCCTCTTACGCCCACCTTTCCCCCAAACACATCTAATCAACATCTTTAGATAGTCAGTTTATTCAACGTAGTTGAAAGTCTAGGAAATTAGGTCTTTAAGGATGAAAACCCCTCCCCCCCCCACAGCCCTCGGGCTAAGGTTTGTAAGTTATACCCTGGGGGCATATAAGGTTCTTACCGAAAGCAATGTTGTAGAAACTTCAAAAAGGGCTCATTCAATTGGAAATTGAAAGGGCTAGTGCCCTTTTTAATAGTCGAAAGTGATTGAAGGGCAACTAACCCCCATCTCACGCCCACCATTTTCCCGAACACATCCAATCAAAATTTTGAGATATCCATTTTGTTCAACGTAGTTGAAAGTTCTGGAAATTAGGTCTTTTAGGATGATAACCCCCTCAGAGCCCTCAGTGAAAGGGCTGTAAGTTATGACCCGGGGGCATACAAGGTTTATATAGAAAGTTCTTGTAGAAATTTCAAAAAGGGTTCATTTTGTTGGAAATTGAAATTGCTCTTTTTAATAGTCGAAAGTGAGTGGAGAGTAATTAACCCCCCCTCTCACGCCCACCATTTCCCTAAGACCATTCAATCAAAGTTTAGAGATAGCGATTTTGTTCAACTTAGTTGAAAGCTCTAGAAATTATGTATTTGAGAATGAAAAACCCCCCAGAGCCCCCAGGGCAAATGTTTTAAGTTATGCCCTGGGGCTATATAAGGTTTTAATAGATACAGTTGTCATAGAATCTCAAAAGGGGCTCATTCAACTGGAAATTGAGAGGGCTAGTGCCCTTTTTAATAGTCGAAAGTTATTGGAGGGTAACTAACCCCCCTCTCACGCCCACCATTCCTCCAAAAACATCCAATCAAAATTTTCAGATAACCATTTTGTTCGACGTAGTAGAAAGTTCTGGAAATTAGGTCTTTGAGAATGACAACCCCCCCCCCGCCCGCAGGGCAAGGGTTGTAAATTATGCCCTGGGGGCAGGTTAGGTTTTTATAGAAGTCGTTGTCGTAGTAACTTCAAAAAAGGCTCATTCGATTGGAAATTCAAAGGGCTAGTGGCCTTTTTAATAGTCGAACGTGAGTGGAGGGCTACTAACCCCCCTCTCACGCCCACCTTTTCCCCAAAAACATTCAATCAAAGTTTAGAGATAGCCATTTTGTTCAACGTAGTTGAAAGTTCTGGAAATTATGTATTTAAGGATGACAAACCCCCCAGAGCCCCCAGGGCAAAGGTTGTAAGTTATGCCCTGGGGGCATATAAGGTTTTTATAGATAGCGTTATCGTAAAACTTCAAAAAGGGCTCATTCAATTGGAAGTGGAAAGGGCTAGCGCCCTCTGTAATAGTCGAAAATTATTGAAGGGCAAATAATCATTCTCTCACACGCACCATTCCCCAAAAAACATCCAAACGAAATTGTCAGATATCTATTTTGTTCGACATGGTTGAACATTCTGGAAATTCGGTCTTTGAGGATGAACCCCTCCCCCAGCACTCAGGGCAAGGGTTGTAAGTTACGCCATGGGAGCATGTAAGGTTCTTATAGAAGGCGTTGTAGTAGAAACTTCAAAAAAAGCTCATTCGATTGGAAATTCAAAGGGCTAATGCCCTTATTAATAGTCGAAAGTCGCCCACCTTTTCCCCAAACACATCCAATCAAAATTTTGAGATAGCCATTTTGTTTAATGTTGTTGAAAGTTGTGGAAATTGGGTCTTAGAGGATGACAACCACCCTCACAGGTCTTAGGGCAAAGGCTGTATTTTATGCCCTGGGGGCATTTACGGTATTTATACAAAGTGTTGACGCAAACACTCAAAAAGGGTCCTGTCGATTGGAAATTGAAAAGGCTAGTGTCATTTTGAATAGTCGAAAGTGATTGAAAGGCAACTAACCCTCTCTCACGCCCACCATTTTCCCAAACACATTCAATCAAAATTTTGAGATATCCACTTTGCTCAACGTAGTTGAAGGTACTGGAAATTAGGTCTTTTAGGATGATAACCCCCTCAGAGCCCTCAGTGCAAGGGTTGTAAGTTATGCCCTGGGGGCATATAAGGTTTATATAAAAAGTTGTTGTAGAAATTTCAAAAAGGGCTCATTTGATTGGAAATTGAAATTTCTCTTTTTAATAGTCGAAAGGGAGTGGGGAGTAATTAACCCCCCTCTCACGCCCACTATTTCACCAAAAACTTTCAATCAAAGTTTAGAGATAGCCATTTTGTTCAACATAGTTGAAAGTTCTGGAAATTTTGTATTTAAGGATGAGAAACCCCCCAGAGCCCTCAGGGCAAAGGTTGTAATTTATGCCCTGGGGGCATATAAAGTGTTTATAGATAGAGTTGTCGTAAAACTTCAAAAGGGGCTCATTCAATTGGAAATTGAGAGGGCTAATGCCCTTTTTAATAGTCGAAAGTGATTGGAGGGTAACTAACCCCCTCTCAGGCCCACCATTCCTCCAAAAACATCCAATTAAAATTTTCAGATAGCCATTTTGTTCAACGTAGTAGAAAGTTCTCGAAATTAGGTCTTTGAGAGTGACAATCCCCCCTGGGGGTATATAAGTTATGCCCTGGGGGCATATAAGGTTTTTATTGAAAGTGTTGTCGTAGAAACTCCAAAAGGGCTAATTTGATTGGAAATTAAAAGGGCTAGTGCCATTTTTAATAGTCAAAAGTGATTGGAGGGCAACTAGCCCCCCCCCCCACACAAACACCCCCATCCTTCCCCCAAACACATACACCCTTCCACGCCCACCCACCCATTTGCCCATTATGTTTAAAAACTAAATGTTGCCTTAAGATTAAATCAAAATGCACTGTGTTAATGCTAATTCCCAATAAGGCATCTCAGCAGTATCCCAAGAACGACTGAGGGTATTATGTTGAAACTTTCGGGGCTACTTCTGCTCTTAAAATTTAACCAAATCAAATTATCTTAAGTGTATCCAAGCTATCAAAGAAAGCAAACAGATTATTTTGCGAATGGTATGAAGTTTTCCATTTCAGGTCAACTAGAGGAGGTATGAAACTAAATTAAACAGTACTATCTGTGTCCAGATTTTTAAAAGGGTGTATGTTGTTAAAAATTGCTGAAATTTTTTTTCCAGCATACAAATAGCAGGTCAAACTATAAAGTCTTAAAAAACGAAAAGATTTAAAGTATTATTTGCGTTTTCCCTGAAAAGACTATGTCAATATAAAACCAACAGAAATTAATTGAAAAAAAATTTCCACAAAATAAAAACACAAGAAAAGTAAAGAACTCCATTAAACAAAAAATGAGCAAAAGTAAAATCAAATAATCTACCAAGCATGAAACTACCACAAATCAGCATCGATAAATAAATGAAACCCAAAACGAACAGAAATTACCATAAATAACCGAGTCAAACTCAAAACGAGCAGAAATTAACATAAGTTGGGCTCAAAACCCTTATGCCTTCCCAAGGCCAGAACAAAATTTGCACTTTACTGAAAAAAATACAAATGAATGTGCGTTGTCAGTTTAATATAGCCTACATATACTGATATTTAGTAATCAAAATGTTAAGATTATTTATTAAAGTTATAAAAGTAAAAACATTTGTATTTTGAGTGGGTGGTAGATGTAGAGCGTAAGTGTCCAAATTGCCTTTGGTCAATATTTGGGATTATTTTTACTTTCAACCACTCAGCTAAAATGCTTTCACATTACTTGTAAAAAACTGAAGTAAGTGTAACGGGCTGGACACCATTAAAATCTTGCTTGTTACCTTTCTTTTTTAAGAAAGTAATAAAACCTAGTTTCCAACAATTTGAGAACTTACCAGTAGAGGTAATTTCATTCTGGAAGATTATCAGCAAAGGCTTTAATTAGTACAATCGGGATGTCTTGCGGACAAGTACTGCACTTTTAATGTTCTTAATTTTGTCTCCTCATTTGAGGGCGAAATAAAGGGAAATTGAGAAAGCACAAATCATAAGGAGTGCGAAAAGAGAGGGAAGGGCTCTTCTTTGAAATGGAAGGGTTCTTCTTTGAAATATCAAGGTTTGATTTACATGCCCCTCCCGTTTTTATATGTCTGGTAAAAAAAAAATATACTAATTTGATTGTGATTCTTTTTTTATTTATAAATTACACGGAGTTAAAAAGAAAAGATTACGAAAAAGTCTGATCAAATAATTTTAAAGAATAAACAAAACGATAGTAGAAAGGCCTCATGAGGTCCCACGGGGCCCTACTGCTGCCACCTACAACTTTTTTAAATAATTTATGCATGTTTTTATGGTTCGTTGTCAGTGAGAATGAAAAAACAGGATTTTTCTCACTTTTATGGAAGTTTTTTTTGGACGGTTATGTGTGTTGGTCAATTTATTTGATGTTTTTCATGGATGTCAACATCAATTTATGTCTGTTCTATGGTTTTGTCAGTGAGAATGAAAAAACTTGATTTTTCTCACTTTGATGGATGTTTTCAGGATTATTGAGTCTAACGGGGACAGGGTCAATGACACTTCGTTCAAGATCAATTGATTTGTTGTTGTTGTAAGTGCACGCTCGGGGCGAATTTCAAGGTGTCCAGGAATAGGAAACAGGATCACGTGTTCCCTTCTCAGCCAATCAGAGGGCTGGTTACATATTAGCGGCGGAGGATTGCAGAGAATATGAGGAAAGGATTTTTACTATAGTTTTATTAGTCTGTGAATAGAATTCAAAGGAGTGAGAAGAAGAACAGTTTGACTTTACTCATTTGGATATATTTGTGTTGATGATGATGACGAGTGGAATGTTTACCCTATTAGAAGTTGATGGTAATAATACACGAGCACCAAACATTGTGGTGGAAATCACGAGAGGATCACGACTTTGTCTGGAATGGGATGAAGTATATGCAAGATATGTGATATCATTGAGCAAATTTAAAATTGAGTATCAATTATGTTTCGCTTCAAAATGTGATATAGCGCATGTTAATAGAATTCAATGTACTTTAAGTGCATCGGTGAATCATATCAAAGAAAATAAACTGTATCTCTAATTTTACATGACTAGTATTTTTGTTGTAATTATCAAATAAAATGATTTCAAAATCGAAAATGTTCCCTTTCTTTTCTGGTCAGGTTAGGTTAGGGCTAACGAATCAGGGTCAATCTAGAGTCAGCAGTTAGAGTGAAAGGATTGAAAAATGAATAAATTTGTTAAAGGGAGAATTAGATAAATCTAGGGGTTATGTAAAAACATTTGATTTTTTCGAGTTATCTCTTCAACGCAGGATATTGTGTCGTCAGGGAGCACTTGACAATATAATGAGGACTGATTCCCCCCCATGGGACTAGTTTATGAAAATTTTAAAATGTGACTCAAATGCTTATAGTCAATTTATTGATATATTAATTGGAAAAAAGTAGAATCATATCGTGGACATACTTTTGAAAACATTGCCAATGGATTCAGTGTAGATGGCTCCACCATTCGAAAAAGGTAACGTCACAGAGTTACTCCTCTCCACATTCCTCCACCTTGAACTAATCGAGCGAGGACGATCAGTTTCGTTTTAGCTGTGAGAGAGTTGACATCGGAAACCAATAATGTTCTATACATGTCCATTGTGCATGTACACTCTTGGCAGTGGGACTCAATGTGAGAATTGTACAACTATTACTAACTTTAGTGAAAAGTGTAAATTATGTAATCCCTGTAAATTACATAGAGGCTATGCAATTCAAATTAAAGGATGTAATTCATGTCTTGAAGAGATTTGTGACTCTCACCCTAGAGGGCACCTGTGCTCCAATTGTCACTATGATATATGTGATCAGTGGGAGAATACTTACCCCGCTATGATTGCAAAGAATCCCAAACGTGGTTTTAGTTTATTTCTACGAAATTGGTATCGTCGGGGATTTAAATTATTCTGAGAAGAGGAATCTGGTCTACGATTCAACTGTTGGGGTAACAGGACAATTTGGTTTCTACGTCATCGTTGTGACGACACTGCCTACTATGACTATAAACCAAGTGATTTTTATTTGGCAGTTACCGAATGTGATTCACACTTGAAAACACTGTATGTGATATTGCTTCAAATAGACATATTGAAACTCGTGAATTTCATAATATGAATGCAAATAGTATCATTGACTATACAAAGAGATATGACAAGAGTGAAGTTACATTGTAATGTAGAAAATGTGACCCTGACTTTGCAGTCAATCAAGGTCAATGTACAGTGAATCAAAATGATTTACCAACATTAGTGGTTCACGACAGTTGCCTATACACCGAAGAAGAAGAAGAAATCTAAAGTGAAGATTTAAAGACATTGTTGTATATACATGCATTTATTAATAAACAAATTCACAAACATTTTTTAAGCACTTTACTCTTAGGGCACTGAAATCAATACTGTATAGGTCCAAGAGGATATTTTCCACTAGAAAGTCGTTCAGACGTGGATTGTCACCATAAATATAGAGAAACTGCTTGTAAGTATAGCCACGACATCGGAACACAAAATATAGTAGTGCATGGAAGCCACAGCTTTTAGTCGTTAGATCCCGCACCCTCTTCCGATTTTGAATAAGAGTTTTCCCACTGCTCTCAATATCGGTGCTGATGTGGTATGTGTAATATGTATAAGTTGGACCAAGAGGGTCAAAAAACTCAATCATTTTCATTGTTTGAAAGATGCACAACCAATGACCATTCAGCAGAGTTGATGGACTGCTATTAACAAAAATCAAAATATTGTTAACACTTTGAATTTTTCCAAGATAGTCTGAGGGTACACAATAGGATTTGTACTGGGACATGTAGGGGTCCATATTAAATACATTGATTATTTGACTGGTGTTCATGGCGCCAAGTCTAGTAGAACACTGCCTTCGGGAGTCATTTCCCAATAGGTTTCATATTGATTTAGTGAGATTTGTGCAATACTCTCAGCCAATGGATCGGCAAATGTACACTCTAAACGCACACTCCCCGTACGTAATATACTCATATCGTGTGTGCCAGACAAATCCATAACAATGAGACCATGTGTATTATCATAAACATATTCGGTTATACCATTTTAAAACAGCTGCAAATCAGGATCTAGAGTTTGCATGGTCAACTCATACAATCTTATCTATTATTTATCAAAACATGGATTGTGGGGTGGGATACCGTTTACTTTGCACACAAGAGATGAAAGTTCAAACATCTCGAATTTATGTCGGCATTCAGTCCACGATCCTTTTGCACTGGCGCTTTTTACAAATGCCAATGCGAGTTTTGTCGGAATTTCATCTTTGATAAAGGATGAATCGGTGAAGATGCGTGAGCCCATGGCACTATGTCGTTGATGGGTGATTGTATGAGGAATAAGTAGTTTAATATTATTTCCATTGGATCTCAGTTTTTCCACGGCCAAAGCAACAGAACTCATGACCTGTTGTTTGCGTACATGAAGTATTGCCGAGGTGAGGGAGAGACATACATCAGGATTGGCAGCAAGTTCTTTTCTCAATATGAAATTGGATGGTGCAAGCGTTAATTTTATATCCACTTTAACATTGGGCGGCATCCGTTGGGGTATATTAAATATCGCATGATATATATTTCTAACTAGATGTAATTCACTAGTTGTAGCATTTTTAAGTGCATCTGTACTATCAGTATTAGTAATATATTCATATCAATTGGAGGTGCCTCTCAATTCCTTGTATGACTTGGGTGTCATCAGCATTAATTGTATATAGCTAGTATAATTTGAGAGATTGTTGTTTGTACTCACCAGCGTGTTATTAATGTCGACACTGATTTGACGACATAGACTGTGTAAAATACAATTTTCATTGTATAGTCAATAGGCCCGAATTGGCATTGTATTATTGGATTTCCGAACTTTCATTTGCAAATATACAAATGTCAAACACATGTCCATAAAGTAGTTTTCATTGGAATAAATTTGAAAGTGGACATTATCGGAGAGGGGCTGTTGAGGATAAAATTGTTCATAGTATCCATGCTTGATGAACATCAAAATTTTCTGCATTGAATAGATTCAATGATGTGGTTATTAAAGTTTGAGAATCCTAATGCGGTAAGTAGGACATCTTAGGAGAAGAAACCCAGTTCTGATGTAACAATTTTTTTCCTGGAGATTCTTCTTCTGTTTACGGAATGTGTTCCCCTTTTTCTTCTTTTCGTTGACAAGAGTGGTAATGTCTTTCTTTTCCGACCTGAGTGGAGACTGATGAGTGATGCACTGTTTCTCGACCTTTTTAAGCCTTTACCATTTTGTTTTAATCTCTCGCCAAGGGTTCGCGCACTGGACCTAAGATTTTCCGTTGTACTTTTTTTTAAAATCCTTGCCAGAACCCCAATCGTATAGTGTAGAGGATGCAAAATCTGTCGCAGCCGGTACAAGATATTTTCTAGCCAGTGGTAGCGAAGAGCGAAACAGTTTAGCAAACAAACTGCCAAGACCGTAGGCAGACATTATAGTACTCCCCTTGTAATAATCCATTCTATTGCCCTGTTGTCTTGAACCAAGAGTATTAATTTAGCAGTCAATATCAGGACAAGTGAATACCACTTTTCTGTTAGACATCTTGTTGTTGAACGATGGGGCGAAAATGACATGTAATCACAGCCAAACCTTTTGAAATTGCTAGGGAATCAACTAATTCAGTTCTTAGTGTTAACTGACAGAGTTCCAAATAGGAAGTGTTTACGTGCATATATTGAAGATGCTTTATATTGTAGTGGTGAATATGTTCTTGATTGGTTTTTCGTTCAAGAACTCGTAGGAGGGGAACATTTGTATTGCCAACCCGAGATGTTTCCACAAATGAAGCGTAGAGAAATATACAAGTGTCTGTGGAAAAGGCAGGCGGGTAGTCAGCAAAAATGAAATTAGTGTTTTCGGCACTTTTACCATTGATTATATTGAGCTTAAAGCCAAGAACATCCTTTAGATTATCATTGAGAATAACCTTTTCACTGGCAATAGGTGGAATAATGTAGATGTTGCCCTCCTCCCTTGAATAGTTGAAATAAAAAGCTCCTTATTTACGACCGGAAATTCTTTTATTAATAGAACGATATAAATGGGTCATACAGGTGAGTTTTTCATAGGGTAACTCAATATATGGATAATCCATCCAATTGATTTTTTGAATTTGTTCTTGATCACTTGAGGGTGGTGGTGGCCAATCATAGGGTCTAATTTTTATTTCATATTTACGATCTTTTCTCAGGATGTCGTAGGTATTTTTGAGAATAGAGTCGACAACAGCTACTTCGTATTTTCCGTTGTTAAATTTTATGGTTGGAGAGAGTTTCGTTAAAAAATCACTTATTAAGGTCATTGCAGAGAGGATCAGAAACATTGGACACGAAATTCACATAGAAATCATTGGGTATTGTTAATGTCTTCAGCACTGACCCAAGAATCAAAATCAGAGTTGTATTCTAGCCAGCGAACAAGCAACTGTCTCTTGCCCCTACGAGTACGACTTTCAATACCTTTTTAATTTTATACATTTCATTAGTGTGTCTAACTTTTTGCTGTTTATAGTCGTAAGAGCCTACGAGAATCTCATAATCTTTGGTGTCTCGCAGTCAATATTTTATGGGTTTGGTGTCCAGGATTTTGCGCACTTTAAAATGTTCGGTCTTCCATAAATAATTCCCCTTTTCAAAAATATTGGTGGTTCTATTAATTCGAACAGTATCACCGACATTGAATTTCTTCTTCACATTTTTTTTTCTTTTTCACCATTGGGATATTGCTTTAGAAAAGCATCAAATGTATTTTCACTCTAGTGAACATCCTGAGTGCTTGAGTTGGACAGAGATCGATGAGGTCGATGGTTATGTATCCGCATGATTTTATCTAAATCATGAATAAAAGCCGGTGTATTTTTCAGGCTACAATATCTTGAAATTAATAGACGAATCGTTCTTATTAATCGTTCAGCCAATGCAGCCTTTATCGGGCTGTGACTATGATAAAGTGTTGTATTATATTTCAATAGAACCTTTTTCACATGGGGATTAACAAATTCACTGCCACGATCCGATTGAATTTTTCTATACGAAGCCTGTTCAAGAATAGTTTCAATGGCCAGAGAAACTTCTACACCTCTCTGTGATCGTAATAGGATGGTATAGGTACAGTTACTAAAATTACTGATATCCACCAGGATATATTTCGAGGGTGCATTGTAACGTCGCTGGATTGCGCCTCAGGTTAAAAGATCCATTTGCATTATATACAGATAGAGAACAGTCTTAGTTTGTCAATATTGCTTGCCACAAAGTCTGTTAGTCCGATGCAGTGTGTAACTCAATTCATTCTATAGATGCTCTTTTGCTTTCTTAAATGTAGAGCTAGAGATAACTTTAGAAAGCGCTTTTAGAGAACTTAAACTTACCGCTTCACCAATATTTTCATAGACGCCTTTCAGAACTTCATGCATTTTGAACGCAAACATGTAGTGTAATGTCTACTCCCCTTTTGCACACTGGAGGGTGAATCAATTCGTCTTCGCTTTTGACTAGCAGCCACAGGTGTTGTAAAATCATTGCTGCTGCTGCTGCTAGTATTTTCCAATATTGAATCTTCTTCTTCTTTTTTAAATGGAGGTGTTGGTGTTGTTGGAGGACTATATTCTCTTAGTTTCTTTAGAATTTGCCTCTTGTCAATACAACTTTTGGGAAAGTTTGATACACTTAGAAAAGTGTATAGATTATTGTCAGACGATAAAATTCCTTTAAGATTCGTCACCATATCACAAATTAAATCAACTAGATTTTAACTTTTTCCCTGAATTATAATTCGTTTCCCTGTGCTGTCGACTTGAACTTGATCACCAGTTTCCAACATGAGATATGATAATACTCTTTTACTCTATTCTCGATAGGTCCGTGGCAATAGGTTTCCAATTTTCGATACAATTGAATTCAATTCCTTTTCCTTTGATTGTGCAGAATCCTGAGATGTTTCCTGTTTGGAGGGATCGGTAACAGCGGCGGGTCTCTCACGATAAGGTTTATGTTTGTCCACACGCTACAATGCATCTTGAAGTAAAAGCAGCTTTTTGTCATCGATAATATTCTCATCATTAATGAATTTGTTTAGATTGTCTTCAAAATGTTCAACGGGCGAGAGGACAAGTTTAAATGGTGTTAATTTATAGGATTTAGCCATTCTCTAGATAAAACTGTTTACAAGTACTGCAATTATTGGCAATAAAAGTGTGAAAAAGCTACCACCCGCTTGAAGGAGCCATTTTATTTTAAAAATTTTCACCTTGTTTTTACAAGCCAAGGCGCGTACAGTGGAACGATGTTGCTTTGTCTGTTGTCTAACACCTTCTGGCAGTTGAACATTGCCCTCAGTTAAATTTAAACAAAGTTCAGATATTAGATTAATGAAATCATTGTCAACACCATGTTTGAGTATGACCTTCCTAAGCAAGGGTTTTGAAGTGCTTAAAACGGAAAATAAATGCCGTTGTTCGTGTAGTTTCTTCAGTGTCATAACGCCAACTAACAGCCCTTTCTACTGTTCACCGGAAGATATACTGTAATTTCATTGTCGAAAATGTCGGTGACTACGCGAAGATCCTCGGGTGTGCTCTGATTAAGATCCAGCAGAATGTAACCGTAGGGCTTATTAGTCGCCTGAGTGTACGCTGACAGCAGAAATTTTGGGGCGCCGAGGTATATCTGTTTATTGAGAGTTATTAACGAGCTAGAATCACTAACAACTCGATAGATAATATAGATAGTGCAATTCAAAGCAAGGGTTCGAATACATTTGCTCTGATGAAACAGATTGTGTAGAACTAGGGTTATGGAAATGTGTTCATGATGAGACCGAACGGTGAACAGTTGTAGCATTTCCTGTGAGAACTGTTCAATGAATTCAGCCAAATCATCAATAATCAGCCATGAGTTCGGTTCAATACTATTGAAAATATCAAGTCCCCGTATGAATTGTATTGGTATGGTTGTGGCAATAGCTTTAATTTGATCGTAGGACTCCAGCCAAATACTATGGCAATAGTAGATTTTTTTCAGCTTTTCCAAAAACCTTTTATCGCAATTTTGAATTATTTTAGTTAAAAGTGTTGTTTTCCCCGACATTGAGGGACCACACAGAAATGATCTTAAGGGTTTTTTAAATCGACACATGCTGCTGCTGTTGACAACAGTCGGACTAAAACTAACTGTAAATCATACGTTTCCAATGAATAAGTAGTAGTAGTAGAAATAATTTTCCCATAGATCTATCTACGTTAACAAGAACAACAACAATAAAACAATATTTCAAGATCATTTATTTGCAATATTAAAACTATATTTCTTCATCATGAACAACGATAAAAATAACACTTTATGATCAACAAGATCCTGACAACAATATTTCATTGGTCATTTATTTGCAACATGAAAACTCTATTTGTTCAACATGAACAACAATGATAAAAATGAGACTTTATACACAATAGTTGTCGTCACTGCGGCAGGTTAGGTTGGGTTAGTGGTGGTTAAGATGGTTAAGGTGGTTAGTTAATTTATGAAAGGGTTGGAGCATTTAATTGATGAATGGGTTGGATGGTTAGGCTAGTTGGTTAGTTGGTTTGGTTAGTCTGGTTAGGTTAATTTATCCAGACCAAGTTGATTGCGATAGTCTATGCATTCAACTCGGTCTGAAATACGGTAGTAACCATGAGGCAGGACACTCACACCATTCTCGAGCACATAGACTTTGTCAGATATACATGACATCGCATTTTTTTCCACTCTCACAGTATATTTTGTATACTGTAGGGAGAGAAATGCAAGCACTTGTGCTCCCGGCACTAGGCTACTTTCCACACAGTCTCTGTACACGCTCATGTTGCAATTGCTCTTTACAAAATGTGCAGGCACCCCTTTACACACCTGCTTTTCATCCCCACTATGTGTTTTAACGCAATAAACTTTAGGACCTGGGACCACCCCCTGGATATCAAATCACTCCCCGTCTCTGATTTTAACATTAATAGCCGGTTGGGGGCTTGAAGTTTCACCAACTCGGGTTGGAGGGACTGAGTCCAGGTGGTAAAATCCATCCGTAAGCTGATGTGTTCCCCCTTTTCTATATCATCCAATAAATCTTCGGTCCCATTTACCTTTAACAGCAGAGAATTTTTATCCCCATCGCAAACTTGAACCTTCCCCTCCCGTGGCCAGAGCACCTTGCACACATTGTAAAAGAATGACAACATGAGCTTTTTGGAAATTTCTAGTACTGAACTACCACCTGCTATATTCTTGTTCAGTACTACATTTCGCTTTTTTCTGTGTAGAAGAACCATGCCAGTCTCTATGCTCGTGAACGATGTAAAATTGGGGTCAGCAAAAATTCGTGCCCACACTAGAGGGTCAGTCACAACGTCTCAGCGAGATCTGTACCGTACACTTTCACACATTTTCCCAAACGCTGAATTTAGAATGAGTTTTTACATTCCCTTTTCTACCTTGGAGTTTGCCCTAGAGCGTTTATCAACAAAAGTGTCGATAAACGACTTCAAATAAGGTTTCTGATTGAACAGCAGGACCCTATGTATTTTGGTGATCTTGAAACCATTGTTCACCATCCAGTGCAAAAGCAAATGGTGAACAACGATATTCTCCTTAGGGTCCAAATCATTAATCAGTTTTTGCTTATAGTGGGTCCAGTGCATCCCCATATCCTCAACCAATGATCGATTGTAGGGGCTCAGTGAGTCCCTGCTCACGGGTTGATTGATACAGGGAAAAACAAAATCTCTGACTGCATCGTGAAGCGCCAGTGGAATGTGCCCGTCAATTTCAAAGAACCATCCTTGTTGCCCATTGTCCTCAACTGTGGTAATTTCGGGGAACTCATAAGGATTCTCAAGCTATCGATAGTTCCCGCACGGCAAAAAACGGTAGTAAAGTGCTGAGGGGTACAATGAGCTCATTTTCAAGGACACTGCATTTGACTTGGCACCGGTGCTGTTTTGTCCACTCAGATTAGTTGACACGACACAGTCCCCATGAAAAATATAACCACCCCTCAATGAACGCTCTACAAAAAGGTATTGATCTACATCTGTGATTAGGACTATTTCGTCCCTAATAAATTTTAATATCCAATCCATCACCAACTAGGGTGTTGAAAATTAATAGCCTAAATCTAACCCGAATTCTGAATAGATTTGATTTGTGTTCTTACAGACTATATCCAACAGAGTTAAAACTTCACTGGCCAAGTACAGTCTACAATAATCCCACCCATTTTTACAATTCCCCTTAGCCCACACCTTCTTGGCAAACTCATATTCCTTGGCTGTGCATTCACTGTTGGTCAGTGAATTGTAAAAAGCTTCAATTGGAGGTAGTTTCACCTCTCTTAAGCGAGCGCCAGAACAGTAATAGTTGTATGCGTAAGCACCTTTGCAGGTCACCAGCTCATACATTTCACCGTCTGGAAAATGCTGTTTTAGCAAGGGAAAGCTATCGAAATTGTCGCTTTTCTGCACTTGAATCAGATGACCCAATAACTTGGGAAAAAAACTAAAGGAATCAAAAAACCTGATTTAATTTCAACACGTAGGGTCATTATTTACCAACTACCATTTTAGCTTAAGAAGCAACAACTTCTCGGCCGCTTTGGTAATAATATTATAGGAAAAAGAAATAATTACCCATGGACGGTCTACTCCCCCTCCCTCCCTGTGCACACGTGCCAGTGCTGGCAAAATAAATTTTAAGTCATAATTAGAGTTGTGGATAAAAACTGGGATAAAAAACTGCTGACTAACATTTAAGTTACACGATTGATGCGCAACCCCTTTAAAATTACTACCCCAGAGGATATATCCTGCCACAAGTGGTTGTGGTTTCTGACTTTCCCCGTCCCCCCTCTTTTCCCTTTAGTCCCCTTATCCCCCTCTACAAACTCCCCCTTACAAACCCAACATATTTTTTGATTTTTAATCGCGAGACGATCCTCTGCAGACAACACCATAGGAAAATGGGTATTTCTCAAACGAGAAATAGCACCATTAGCTGTGCCACTTAGTTTAGTCAGTGCCTTGACCATGCACTCCCCCTCATCCAATGTTTCTACTATTTCTAACAACCGCATGGTGTTAGAACTGTCTCTTTGCGCATGAGCATAGGAAACTGCAATAGCTTGATGTTCTTTGATTCGGTTTGGAAATCGAGGATCGTTCACCTCCACCAGCTTAGCTTCACAATCCAAAGATATTTTGTTGCACTGGAGGAGGGTGTTTTGAAAATTTTTAAAACATAAAATGGCCCTATCCCCTGAAACCGTTTCCACTGTCTGGTAGCCATGCCGTCTACAATGCTTCATGTGATTTTGCATTTTTAATTCAGTCCAAAATCGAGAGAGGCATGTTGGACAGTAGAAACGTGTCCCCCTATTCTTACCCTCCCCCAGAACTCTACTGATGTCTGTGATCGGGTTAAAATGGCCAATTGAATTGGTAAAGTCACTAGATGGTGGTGTATACAACAACCAAACCCAGTGTTTGACTAATTCAATTGACGGGCCTCTTACTGGGAATACCACCCCCTTCTTTTTTGAACGAACCCCATCTTCAAATTCACTTTCATACTGAACAACAGTAACGCCGATATTTAAATGGGCATTAGCCCTTTCAAAAATATCAATAGATCTTAGCGTTAATGTGTATTTCCCCTCTAAACAAGAAAAATCTACACTGGGGAAATTGGACCCTTCCTTCCCACGTACAGCCCAATCGTCTAGATTTCTCTTGGTAGGGTCATCTGTTAGAGGCTGAAATGATTATATGAGTAGAGCATACTTGAAACATTTTTGATGTGTTTCAAAACAGATCTTCTGGACACCACGACAACCTACTAAATCTGGATTATATTTTAAAACTGTCCCCTTATCCCTATGCCCCCTCTTAAAATAAAATCTTTCTTAAATTTACAAATATTCACACTTAAATTTTCAACAAAAAGAACTACAGAGCCGCTCCCATTTTCGCTAAAGTTCTCAAGATGCGCAATAATTTGGCTGACCCACTCGCAAAAAACACTCAAAATTTTCTAAATTCGGATAAATCACGCGCATCTCGGAGTGTATATAGTGGTGTTAAACTTCGCTTTTCCCTTCATTTAAATAGAACACCTTTAAAACAATAGAAACCTTAATTGAATCCCTCCCCCACCCCATAATTGAATTTGGTTCTCCAGCAGTGCACGAATTTTATCTACATAGTCATGCAAAATTTCTACGGGGTCAAACACATAATTTCCCCCACAAAAGTGAAATAAATGGATCCCCAAAAGTCGCAGTGTAGACAACTATTGCATTTAAAATTGTGTTTGACAGCTGAAATTCGCGAAATGGTGTAAATTGAACATTACCCTCTCCCCCTCTTGTATATTATCAACACTCCCTCCACATTGTTCAACAATAGGGCTATGGGAATCCACTTCAGTTGTTTGAAGTGGAAGTAGGTTATCAGTGGGGGGAGGGTTCCCACTTAATTCGTTTGTAAAATCATCTAAAATTAGCATGGTATTTGGACTTAGCAATGGCAAGTCCCCCTCTGAACTAGGAACATTACCTTGCTCAACTGTGCTAGGTTCTACATTTAAAACTTTTTCTATAAACTCATCAATATTATCAGGTATTTCATCGGAATTAACAATACAATCCCATTCATTGATATGTGAATTGTCCTGAATGACATGAAATTCCGTAGACGCGAGTTCTTCCTCTCCTTCTCCAACTGATGAGGACGGTGATATGGAATAAGGGACCAATGGTCCAACCTATAAATGAAAAATAGCTTATTTTCAAAGTGTTCAAATCACCCCTACTGTTTAAAATTTGGATTATTATTTATATATTATTTAAAACGCGCTTAGTAGTAGTAGTAGTAGCAGTATGCAAATAGTAGCATTTGGTTAATTCACTGTTCCCTACTCTATTGTTATTCTGAAAGTTCCAATTTCCAACTTAATATAAGATATTTACAATCTAAAACGCATTACATAGAATACAATTTGATTTTGTTCAAACAGCTCCCCTCAATTTCCAGTATTGAATGCCCCCCTGCGAGCCGGCCCAACGGGTCATCGCGGCGCTTCCCGGGCCCCACAGCGCTTCCCGGGCCCACCGGCGCTTCCCGACCGCCTCCGCGGCTCCCAGCAGTTTACATAGTGTCCTAAAAAAAAATTGTTAGACCATAAGTCGTTTCTCTCTCTAAGTCCTTACTCGTTGTGAACTCATTAACTTAATTATTGTAAGCCGCTTATGTTCTGTTACGAGACTATTCAGCAGGAAAAAACAATTAAATGAGAACCGTTAACTCTTATTGAATGGTAAGCCCCTAAAATCTTGGCAAGTTTTAAGGTTGAAAGCTGTCAAAAATATTACGCAAATTAGAATTCATATATGCAAAGAGATAAATGGGATAATCTCTGTCCTTCCCTTAAAACTATAATATTCAATTGTGAAAAATACCATTTTGAGTTTCATAGTGGAGAGATAGCAGTAAACTAGAAATTACCTAAAAATATTATTATGAGATAGCGAAGAGATAGCAACAGTAGGGGGAAGAGAGAAAATAGCAAAGATTAGAAAAAAAGAGTGGTTTCTTTGACATGCAAAAAAATTACATTATATTTAGATATCTCTGAGAAAGGGGGGAGCAGAGAAATTTAAAACAATGGTTGGGGGCGAGGGGTTAATATTTTAATATCTCTGAGATACACTTTTACAGTGTTGAAAAATAGTGAAAAGAAAAGGCCTAAAAACATTGGAAGAAATAGATATATATTTCTATAACTAGAGGTAAAAATGCTCACATTTGCAAATCCTGGCTGCACTTGGGTGCCAGATGGTCCGGGTAGTGCGTGTTGGAGGATGGACGGTGTGGTAACATCACGCTCCTGTGTAGACGGGACAGGTATTAAAGGTCCATGGAAAGCAGCCATCCACTCGCTCTTTAATTTTCGGCCTGGCTGCATTACAGCCTGCGTGGATGGGACTTTGACAGTCAACACTTGTTTTGGGGTCGTGTAAGGGCCAGCATACTTAATAATGGATGGTCTCACGGGGGCTGCCTCATCCTCTCTCGTTTTCTTAGATGGAGGGGGTATACATTCTTCACAATTTGCCTTAAAAGAAGAGAAAAAAGTTAGTATGGAAAATAATTTCCCCTTTTTTTACAGAAGGAAAATTAGTATCCCCACCCCAACTAACTATAATTTTGTCTAGAAAAGCATTTATCGTAAAGAAGCCCCCTCCCCAGCATTTTCAGCAAAGCAAAAAGTAAAATTTCGCGAGAAATATACTAGGCTTAGAAATCAAACGTTTTTATTACACAACTTGTGAAAAAATAAATCTCGACTATCAGTAGTCTATAGCCTTAGGATAGAAATCAATGTTTCTATTTTTACCATTTAGAAAAAAAAAATGTTCCAGTCTATAGGCTTTATATTAGATAAAAAAAAGATCGTTAACCCAGCAGCCTATATGCCTAAAATTTGTGATTATAAGTTAAAAATGCTATTCAATTTACGCATAATATAAGCTTCATGCAACTCCTAAAGACTTTTCTTTCTAGCCTTGCATATCAAAGTTAAAACCATAGTTTTCACGCTCCCCCCGCATTGGAATATAAAAGAAACTTTATCTAAAAAAATATATAAAAAAATAAAACACGTGTCTATAGATGCAACGCCTATATTTAAACATTAGTTTTTTATGTCAAATGGTGTATATGTCCACACAACGACTCCCCCCTTACTGTTGCTGCGAAAAAACAGTTTTGTTTTCACCTTACAACGAAGCTCTTAGAAGCGAGGCATTGCCCCCTCCCCTCCCCCGTGTACATAATGTCCTAAATATATTGTTAGACCTTAATTTGAAAATAATCCGTTTCTCTTTTCCAAATAGAGATTGCGTAGGCCTGGGCTTAATAAATTTCAATTGTCTGAAAAACTGTTTTAATTTGACGGGAAAAGCAAACCATTTTTATCTGAGAAAGCCTTTACAGGAAGTGCTTTAAAAAGGGTGACAGCTAATTTTAACCTCGCCTGGAGAGCCTTATGTCAAAACCAGAGTGGCTTAATAACAACAGAGTGACGGATGTGAGTTAGAGAAAAGATTACAATACAGAAAAGCCAAAATTTATCAAAAAAGTGAATTATTTCTATTGCGAGAATTATCGTTGTATGACTGTGGGGGATGGGGTTAGGTTTATGTTGAAAAAATAACTTATTTTATTTTTTATATTGATTTTATAGATAGAATTCTGGAGTTTTTTATTGTGGGGGAGGGGGTACTTAGATATACTGGAGGGTGACCAAGGAAAATAAAGTATATTTTGAAAATAATAATTAAAAATGTACTCACATTGCTAATTGTGGCTGTCAAGGCATCAACCTCATCAATAATATCCATTCTTGCTCTTTCAACTGTGTCACAAAACATTCTGATAATGTAATCACAAGGTATATCCGTTATAAACGAAATCTCAAGGGTGACTGGTTATGCAACAGGGAAAACCATATGTAAGCAAGCCTCTGATTCGCTGAGAAAGGAGATGTAACCGACTCGCTGATTGGCTGAGAAGGAAACACGTGATCTAACTGTTTTCCTATTGCTGGACACCTTGACATTGGCCCCTCGCATGCACTTGGCCAAAACAACAACAACAAATCAATTGATCTTGATCGAAGTCTCATTGACCCTGTCCCCGTTAGACTCAATAATCCAGAAAACATCCATCAAAGTGAGAAAAATCATGTTTTTTCATTATCACTGACAAAACCATAAAACAGACATAAATTGATGTTGACATCCATGAAAAACATCAAATAAATTGACCAACACACATAACCGTCCAAAAAACATCCATAAAAGTGAGAAAAATCCTGTTTTTTCATTCTCACTGACAACGAACCATAAAAACATGCATAAATTATGTAAAAAAGTTGTAGGTGGCAGCAGTAGGGCCCCGTGGGACCTCATGAGGCCTTTCTACTAACGATTATCATTTGAATCTTTTAAAAGTGCGGAGATTTAAAAAATGCACATGTTTCGTTTCTGCGCAACCTAATTTATGATCTCCTTTCCCACTCAAACCTACCAAAAGCATTTTTTGTTGTTGTTATAACAGTATCGGACTAGTTTTTTCTCCGTGGATATTTTGAATGTGTTTTGAAAAGACGATTCAAGGGCAAACAATTTATGAAATCCTCTCTTTTCGCACTCCTTATGATTTGTGCTTTCTCAATTTCCCCGTTATTTACTGTTCTCAGCTGTTCTCGGGCTCATTACCGTTCTTCTTTCGCTGTGGACCTAGAGCCAATCATACCTGTTCGGTTAGTGGGAAAGGGGAAGAAAAGAGGATATATTATATCCTTGTAATCATGACGTCTACCAAAACTGATCGTTTGATTTAACAAAAATTGATGGAAAATGGGAGATGATTTCTACGTCGTGGCTTTTTATTTCCCCAAGAAGATCCTATCTTCGTAAGGGGATAGAGGTCTGGGCAACAAAATCTGGTTAATAGCTTAGTCTATGGCATCGGTGGTAAGTGCTCGATCGGACCTAAAGGAAGTAAACGCTAAATTATTATCATCTTTATCCATAAGAATGGCCTATGGGATCTCATTAATATTTGGTATGGATTGGCAGCTGAAAATTTTTATGTGTCTTTAGAGGGTCTGAAACGAGTATGACAGACATCATTGCTTGTGCTGCTTAACACCTATCTAGGCCCTGGCAGTGGGAGTGTGGTATATGTGTAGGTTTTATGTTTTAAGTTTAATTTCTCCATTCATAGTAATTTCTGTTCATTTAATGTTTTGATTCCAGTGGCGTATCCAGGGGGTGAGGGGGGTTCCCCCCTTAGCGTACTTATGGATTTTGGGTTGGGACCGCTTTTTCCTCCCCGATGTAACGCATAGATTCATTATTCAATCAAATAAATCATAGAGGAAGCTAACTAATAAAAAAAGGAAAATAGTGGTCGGTTACACCTCCCAATATGTGCCAAATTAGCATTTATGCAAATATACCGCCTTTGAAGCTTCTGATTTCGCACCATATCAGATATAGAAAGACCTCGGAGCATTGTCATCAAAAGGACAGAAGAAATCGCAAAATTGCAAATATTTTGTATACTTCCTATTTCATAACATTTGCTCAGGTCAATTTTTTTCTTAATATTTAAGGTTTTTTACTATCTATTATCTATCAGTTCCGAAAGAGATTTCACTGGAAGACACTCTATAATCTAAAAGTTTCAAAAGAGATTTCATTGAAGTCATTGGAAAAAAAGAAGGTAGGTATACATTAAATTTCATAATAAGATTTTTAATATAACTAGATAGTTTAAATTAATTATAATTTGATGATCAAAGTCGGCAGGAAGTAAGGGGACAGAATCATCGCAAGGGGGGGCCAGCTCCCCCCCCCCTCCCCCGCTAATTTGGAGAAAATAATTATTATATAGCAGAAGCCCCCCTGCCCCCAATAAAAATGCTGGAGCTACGCCCCTGATGGGGGGGTGGGGTATATCCTCTGGGAATTGTGTGAAGGTTTTAGTTTTTACTTATAATATCTAATTGATTCTCCAATAATTCTCTAAATTCTCTTGTTTGTTATTTAAATGCCAAGTGAGCACAAACAACTTCCTATTCTATAGAGGTTTCATGCTCTTATCTGCAATTAAATAAATAAATACATTTTTTTTTAACTGAAAGTAAGGAGCGATATTAAAAATTAAAACGAACAAAAATTATTCCGTATATGAATATGGTTGTCCCCTCCTCAATGCCTCACTCGTTACGCTCAAGTTTGACTCTTTGTCACAACTCTACTTTTTAAGACAATTAAAACAATAATTTCTGTTCGTTTTAAGTTTTCATGTCGCTCCTTTCTTTCAGTTAAAAAAAACTTGTATTTTTATTTAATTTCTAAACGTTTTTCAACTAATGCAGTTCGAATTTGGCTTCCTTTTCTGATCGAATGGTCCCCGTGTTTCAGTATACGCCCTTAAAAATTGGGACGAACAGTCAAACTTTAGCGTAAATAGCGATGTATTGAGGTCAGTTTTAGGTTCAATGTATAATTTCTGTTCGTTTTTCAAATAATGCTGGTAAATCTGGCTCACCCTCTATGAAATACACCCCTCCCCTCACAGAAAACTCACTCGTGGAAATTTTATCCAATGTAAAGTGCACTCCCCCCTTCAAACTGCCTCCAGACAGTTTCATCCTCGCTGAGAATCCCCCCCTCCTTGTAAAATTGCTTGCGGACGATTCTCTTTGAAATTTGCCTACATGACATATCTATTGAAACTTTGACAAAACAGTATTTTACATTAATTTTCAATTATCAGTTTCTTTTTCTCTGGCTGTAGTTCTGGAAATGCAATTCCTTTTATAATACACAGATTTTTAAAGGTCATCAAAGGTCAGGACCCATTAGATGGAGAAGGAGTGGAGGTAGATACTTCAAAATACCTTCCCGGGACATACTTTAGCCTGTAAACCCATCCTTGAAAGTTTCATTTTCTTAACCTAACCCCTTTCCATGATAGACAAAAGTAGCTAAAGTAGAATTTTACCCTAAGCCGTGTTTTATGCTTTTCAAAAGGGTACTACTTCAGAGTGTGTCTCTTCCTCAGAAGGATGGAGGTAGGACATTTTCTAGAAATTAGAAATTTTGATAAAATATCCGATAAGTGTCCTAGTTGTACCTGCAAGGTTTTCTGCTTTCTAGGTGCAATCACGCGCTGTCCAGACCAATAATACTCTAAAAAAATATTCATAAAATTTGTCCTCTAAAACGGAATTCTGTTACTAATTTCTGACGGTCTTGGGAACTATACAAGTAGAAAGGAGTGTGCTACTCGTGACGGGCACCCCTGCTGCCATCTACAATTTAGTTTAATGCTGACGGGGCACCAAATATGGGCATAGAGTCCCTAGGGAGACCACGTGGTTAATGGGTCAATGACCTCTTTTTCCAAGGTCGATTTATTCGCTGTTGTTGCTGTTGTTCTTTTGGCCAAGTGCATGCTCGAGGCGAATGTTATGATCCAAAAATATGAAATAGTATTTGTTGTTGTTGTTGTTTTGGGCAAGTGCATGCTCGAGGCGAATGTCAAGGTGTCCAGGATTAGGAAACAGTTAGATCACGTATTTCCTTCTCAGCCAATCAGCGACCCGTTACATAACAATTCACCCTTGAGATTTCGTATATAACGGACATGCATTGTGATTAAATTATCAGAAAGTAAAGTAACCTGACAATGGATAGAACACTTGAAATTTTTGATGAGGTTGAAGCCTTGACAAACACAATTAGCAATGTGAGTACATTTTTAATTTTTATTTTCAAAATAAAACTATTTTCCTTGGTCCCCTCCAGTATATCTAAGTCCACCCCCCCCCCCCCAATACAAAACACCGCCATGCTATCTTTATACTCGATAGAAAATATAAAATATGTTCTTTTTACCCTCAAAAACCTAACCCCTCCCCATTGTTTTACAATGATAATTCTCATAATAGAAATAATTTTCTTTTCGTTAAATTTATACAATTTTAAGCATTCTATATCCTAGCTAAAAGCGACCACTGACTTCCGTCAATTCTTAAAGCATTATGCCGTTCTATTTTGACATAATGCTCTGCGCGAGGTTAAAATTAGCTGTCACCCTTTTCCTGTGTGTTTACAATAGCGGCGGCCAAGTCAATGGAGCTGTTTCTCCGTCAAATTAAAACGCTTTCAGACAATTGCAATAATTTAGCGCAGGCCTATGCAATCTCTATTTGGAGAAGTGAAACGGATTATTTTCAAATCTTTCGATAAAGTTTCTTTTATATTCCCAGGAGGGGGGCGTGAAAACTATGGTAGGTTTCTCAGATTCAAAAGGATGCCTAGTATATTTCGCGAAATTTTTATTTTAACAATCTTTTTATCTTATTTAAAGCCTATAGACTGGAACATTTAATTTTTTTTCTAAATGGTAAAAATAGAAACATTGATTTCTATCCTAAGGCTATAGACTAGTGATTGTTCATTATTTTTTTTCACAAGTTGCGTAATAAAAACGCTTAAGTAAGGGGGATACGTTTTACGAACCATTTCTCTTCGACATTTTAGTGACTTTAACTATAGCATTTGAATAAAAGGCAGTAAGATATATTCTTTATTGATCTGCATTGCGCTTGAACAAATCGCAAAATTAACTCAATGAGAGGGTAAACCTAGGGTGGTTTAATACTCCAAAATTTAGAGGGAGGGGGTCTATTTTGAATCGAGGATATTTGTTGGGGAAGGGGTTAACGCTTTTAATGGTGACAAAATAGAGATGAAAAGATAATAGTTTTTACCATAATTGTTTTCTACTTCGTTGTGCGAACCATTTCTCTTTGACATTTTAGCGATTTTAACTATAGCATTTGAATAAAAGGCAGTAAGATATATTATTTATTGATCTGCCTTGCGCTTGAATAAATCGCAAGATTAACTCAATGAGAGGGTAAACCTAGGGTGGCTTTAATTTTCCAAAATTTAGAGGGAGGGGGTCAATTTTGAATCGAGGATATTTGTTGGGGAAGGGGTTAACGCTTTTAATGGTGACAAAATAGAAATGAAAAGATAATTGTTTTGGGCTTCAGTGTCTAACCATTTCTCTTTGACATTTTAGCGATTTTAACTATAGCATTTGAATAAAAGGCAGTAAGATATATTCTTTATTGATCTGCATTGCGCTTGAATAAATCGCAAGATTAACTCAATGAGAGGGTAAACCTAGGGTGGCTTAATTTTCCAAAATTTAGAGGGAGGGGGTCAATTTTGAATCGAGGATATTTGTTGGGGAAGGGGTTAACGCTTTTAATGGTGACAAAATAGAAATGAAAAGATAATTGTTTTTACTATAATTGTTTTCTACTTCGTTGTGCGAACCATATCTCTTTGACATTTTATAGACTTTAACTATATCATTTTAATAAAAGGCAGCTATACATATTCTGTATTGATCTGTCTTGCGCTAGAATAAATCGCGAGATTAACTCACTGAGAAGGTAAACCACGGGTGTCTTAATTTTCCAAAATTTAGAGGGAGAGGGGGTCAATTTTGAATCAAGGATATTTGTTGGGGAAGGGGTTAACGCTTTTAATGGTGACAAAATAGAAATGAAAAGATAATTGTTTTGGGCTTCAGTGTCTAACCATTTCTCTTTGACATTTTAGCGATTTTAACTATAGTATTTGAACAAAAGGCAGCAAGATATATTTTTCATTGATCTGCCTGGACCTTGAATAAGTCGCAAGACTAACTCACTGAGAGGGTAACCCGAGGGAGGCATAATTGTCATATTTAGGGAAGTGGCTCAATGTTAAATCAAGGATATTTGTTGGGGGGGGGGTTAGCACTTTTAATAGTGAAAAAATAGAAATGAAAAGAAAATTTTTTTTATCATAATTGTTTTCTATTTCAGTGTCTAACCACTTCTCTTCGACATTTTAGCGATTTTAGCTATAACATTTGAATAAAAGGCAGTAAGATATATTCTTTATTGATCTGTCTTGCGCTTGAATAAAAAACTGAACGTTCGTATAATAATGCTTTGAGTTATTTCTGAGAAAAGTTGAATTTATTATAATCAAACTATGATTTTCAGAGTTTAGGTTGCTTTCGACAAAGATTTCTCTTTACTTATGGCAAATTTCCACAAGGTGATTGATCCATCGCCTTTCTAAATGTGATAGAAGCTACTACACCATGCTTCAATCTCTTTTTACGTATTCAAACTGAATGTTCGTATAACAATGCTTTGAATTATTCCTCAGAAAATTGACCCCTCCAAATATTTACTCAGAGGGGCGGGTACTGAAATGTAAGACGCTACTTATTTAAACATCATTTTCACAGTTTTCAAGTTGAGATCTTCAACCACACTCCCTCCTTCTCAGTTTATCCTATGAAAGTGAGCTGTATTTGTTAGAGTTTCAGAAACATTACATATTTATTTAATTAAGCACTTTTTTTCAGGTATAATAATTTTTGGTGTGATTGACAAATAATATATTGGTCTGAAATATTCCTCAACTGGCATTATTTTCGAAGCAGCTTTCTTACTCCTAGACAATCAACGACGTGAAATTCATAGCTATAAATGGAACATCAGATACAATATGTATAAGTACGAGAAAAACAGATGGAGTCCAACACTAAATTTTATAAATCGAAATGGCTTTTACGCTAAAACCTTACTTCAGGAAATATGAAATAAAACATGTTCAAGAGGAAATTAAGGAAATATGCAGTTTTTTTGGTGTGCAAGCTGTTTATGTTAAGGGAAACGTGCCAACTGATAAACTCTTACTAGCAAAATGTAATAAAGACATAGCATTATTCAATTTAAAAGACTTCAAATGTGAGAAATACCTGCATTCAGTCCATGACCCAGAAGATGAAGTTAGATATCTCGCTCAATGGATACCGGAAAAGATACCTGACATGGAAAAATGCATCAGATATCCAAAGACCTAAACTTGCTCCTCCTCATATCAAATGAATTAAGCATCTTTTTTTTTTAATATGTCATTATGTATTTTTTCAAATGTTTTTAAATATGTTCAAGCAATAAATATCTTAAGCCTCAACCGTTTTTATTCTTTAGAATAGTCCATCGCCATGAAAATTATACTTTCAGATTCAACATGTCAGGGAACACACTTTCAAGTTCAGCATGTTGGAGAACCCTAAATAGTCACCCATAAAAAGTAAGTTAACCCTAAAAGGTTAAAGAATTTCTCTGAAATTACACTTTCAGATCCAACATGTCAGGGAAAAAACTTTCAGGTTCAGCATGTAGGAGAACCCTAAATGCTCATCCCTAAAAAAGGTAAGTTAACCCTAAATGGTTAAAGAATTTCTCTGAAATCACACTTTCAGGTTAGGTTAGGTAGGACCCCGACCCCCACTACCCCAACCCCGAAGTAACCCCCCGGCCCCAAAAGGCCCCCGGGCCCCCGGGCCCCCAAAGACCCTCCGGACCCCGCAATACTTTTCAAAAGGCTTTATTATATCTTTTCAGTACAAGTTCTTTTCTTAATATCCTTCTTAAACCAATTTTACAAATTTTAAAGTTTTCCTTAATAGATAGAAAAAGATATATCATAGCTGTGAATATTTTCTCGGAAGATAAGCAGTTCCATTTCAATTTTAAATTTTCTCAATGAAGTGAAGAAAAGTTCAAGTTCTCTTCTGAATTTTCTCAATGAAAAAGAAATTAATTATTAATCAATTCTATTTTTCCAAATAATATAAAAATGTTTCACTTCGGTTCAGATTTTTCTCAAAGGGATGAAAAAATTTTAAATACTGTTCCAAATTTTTCATAGAAGATGGAAAAGTTCAAGCTCTCTTCTGAATTTTACCAAAGAACACAATTCAATTCTACTTTCTCCAGAGAAAATAAAAATTTTCCACTTCAGTTTTAAGTTCACCAAAGACATAAGGAACTATGATGCTTTATTCTAAATTTATCCGTAGTAGATAGAAAAGGCTATACCATAGTTGTGAATATTTTCCCGGAACACAAAAAGTTATAGTTCTATTTTCAATTTTCTCAACGAAGTCAAGGAAAGTTCAAGCTCTTTTCTGAATTTTACCAAAGAAAAAGAAAATAGCTATTGATCAATTCTGTTTTTCAAAATACTATAACAATTTTTCGCCTCAGTTCAGATCTATCTCAAAGAGATGAAAAATTTTAAAGATTCTTCCAAATTCTTCACAGAAGATAAAAAAGTGCATTTTACTAAATTTTCTCAATGAAAAAGAAATAAGCTATTGATCAATTCTATTTTTCCAAATAATATAAAAATTTTTCAATTCGGATCAGATTTTTCTCAGAGATGAAAAAATTTTAAATACTGTTCCAAATTTTTCATGGAAGATAGAAAAGTTCAAGTTCTCTTCTGAATTTTACCAAAGAACACACTTCAATTGTAATATTTTCAGAGAAAATAAAAATCTTCCACTTCGGTTTTAAGTTCCCCGAAGACATACAGAAATTTAAAGTTCTATTCTAATTTATCAGTAGTAAATAGAAAAATCTATACAATAGTTGTGAATATTTTCCTGGAAGATAAAAAGTTCTAGTTCAATTTTAAATTTTCTCAACGAAGTCAAGTAAAGTTCAAGTTCCCTTCTAATTTTTTCAAGAAAATAAAAAGGTTCTGGTTTTTCTCAAAGAACCAAATTTTTCATAGAAGATAGAAAAGTCCAAGCTCTCTTCTGAATTTTATCAAAGAACACAATCCAATTCAAATTTCTCCAGAGAAAATAAAAATCTTCCACCTCACTTCATTATTTCGCAAAAACATAAAGAAATTTAAAGTTCTATTCAAAATTTTTCGATGGAAGATAGAAAAAGTAATAGCATAGTTGTGAATATTTTCCCAGAAGATAAGATGTTATACTTCAATTTTAAATTTTCTCAATGATGTGAAGAAAAGTTCAAGTTCTATTCTGAATTTTCTCAATGAAAAAGAAATAAGTTATTGATGAGTTCTATTTTTCCAAATAATATAAAAATTAACCACTTCAGTTCTGATTTTTCTCAAAGAGATGAAAAAATATTAAATACTGTTCCAAATTTTTCACAGAAGATAGAAAAGTTCAAGTTCTCTTCTGAATTTTACCAAAGAACACAACTCAATTCAAATTTCTCCAGAGAAAATAAAAATCGTCCACTTCACTTCTTTATTTCGCAAAAACATAAAGAAATTTAAAGCTATGTTCTAAATTTTACGATAGAAGATCGAAAAAGTAATAACATAGTTGTGAGTATTTTCCCTGAAGATATAAAGTTCTACTTCAATTTTAAATTTTCTCAACGAAGTGAAGAAAAGTTCAAGTTCTATTCTGAATTTTCTCAATGAAAAAGAAATAAGTTATTGATCAATTCTATTTTTCCAAATAATATAAAAATTATCCACTTCAGTTCTGATTTTTCTCAAAGAGATGAAAAAACATTAGATACTGTTCCAAATTTTTCACGGAAGATAGAAAAGTTCAAGTTCTCTTCTGAATTTTACCAAAGAACACAACTCAATTCTAATTTTCTCCAAAGAAAATAAAAAAAACTCAGACTTTTCTAATAAACATTCTAAGAGTTGACATGCTAACCTATCCTAAATAATAGAAATATAACAAAGTAATGCATAAAATATTTTTATTGAAATAACAACATGTAGAATATTAACATAGAAGTATATTACATACATTATAATACACTATTAATATATATGAGTCACTTTAAACATTTTGAATCTGTTCCATATAGAAATATAACAAAGTAATGCATAAAATATTTTTATTGAAATAACAACATGTAGAATATTAACTTAAAAGCATATCACATACATTATAATACACTATTAATATTTATGAGTCGCGTTAAACATTTTGAATCTGTTCCATAAAATAAATCATTAGGTTCTCTCTTGATAATAGAGTTACTCATTTCTCTTAGTTCATAACGACTTGAATAATAATTATTACATTTTGAGTCATATACAATTGTTAATGGGAAGTCAAACACAGGTTCAATACACATTTCATCCTTGCTATTATTTAATTCATTAACCACATGATCTTTGGTACTAATAATGTTCACTTATGCTTTATTCTTCATTAATTTATCTTGACCTTCATTAGTGATATTGGCAGCCAATGCTCTTTTTATTTTGTCTGTGATTTCGTTGTCTATTATCACATTATTTTTACAGAGGTAACAGTTCTGACACGTTGACAAGATATGATTTATGATGTTGGTGCAGCTGTATGCATGTCTTCTTTTTCCCTTTGCTTTCATTCGAATGCTAACACCGGAAAGATGACGATAAGATCTATCAACGGCTAACATGTTACCAGAACCATTAGCTAGAAGTTGTCGCTCTTCATCAACTATTATTTTTATGTTGGCATTCTCTTTGAGTACTAACTTCTCTAGAAATCATGCTTTCGTATACCTAACATTTGCATTATGGAAATTCTTGAGTACTCCAAAGGAATTTAACTCCTCACTTTCATGACAACGTAGGCATACATTCCTAATAAGATCTCCACAACTACTTTTTTCATAGTTCAAATATATCTCTTTGTCAGCATTCGAGGCAACAATGACTTTATCATGCATACACAAATTCCTCGGATAATTCCTTTTCACTTCCTTTTAAATATGATGTCGGTGTTTATCCGTCCAATGGATGAAAATTACTAATCTAATACATGCAATAAACTAGATAGTCTCGTTAACCTACCATGGAGTACCACTGGGAAAGCCGCTTCTGCTGTAAGAGCAAACATAGAGTACGATTACTATAGCCGCAAGTATATTTCGTGTCATTATAGATGGCAACACACTCCGTTTAGACACACAATCATAGTGAGAGAGATGTGCAAAAAGTTAGGTTAATTTAGGTTGACTTAGAGTGGTGTGTCACTCTAAGTGAACCTAAAAAACCATAGGTTAGATTAGGTTAGGTTAGGATAGATTAGATTAGGTTAGGTTAGGTTAAGTGGCGCGCGCCACTTATCCTAACCTAACCGGGGCCCCCCACCCCCGGGGCCACGGGGCCGACAGCCGGCCACGGGTGGGACCCCCACCACCAAGGTTAGGGTAGGTTAGGTTACCTAACGTTAGGTTAGGTTAGGCTAGATCAAGTTAGGTTAGGTTAAGTTAGGTTATGTTAGCCTACGTACGCGCGCGTACGTAGGCTACAACACCGACATCATATTTAAAAGGTAGTGAAAATGAATTATTCGATGAAAGTGTGTATGCATGATAAAGTCATCGTTGCCTTGAATGCTGACAAAGAGATATATTTGAACTATGAAATAAGTAGTAGTGGAGATCTTATTGGGAATGTATGCCTACGTTGTCATGAAAGTGAGGAGTTAAATTCCTTTGGAGTACTCAAGAATTTCCATAATACAAATGGTGGATATAAGAAAGCATCATTTCTAGAGAAGTTAGTACTCAAAGAGAAGGCCAACATAAAAATAATAGTTGATGAAGAAGGACAACTTCTAGCTAATGGTTCTGGTAGCATGTTAGCCGTTGATAGATCGTATCGTCATCTTTCCATTGTTAGCATTCGAATGAAAGCAAAGGGAAAAAGAAGACATGCATACAGCTGCACCAACATCATAAATCATATCTTGTCAACGTGTCAGAACTTTTACCTTTGTAAAAAAAATGTGATAATAGACAAAGAAATAACAGACAAAATAAAAAGACCATTGGTAGCCAATATCACCAATGAATGTCCATATAAATTAATGAAGAATAAAGCATAAGTGAAGATTATTACTACCAAAGATCATATGGTCAATGAATGAAATATTAGCAAAGATGAAATGTGTATTGAACCTTTATGTGACATCCCAGTAAAAATTTTATATGAATCAAAGTGGAATAATGATTATTCAAGCGGTTATGAACTAAGAGAAGTGAGTAACTCTAGTATCAAGAGAGAACCTAATGATTTATTTTATGGAACAGATTCAAAATGTTTAACGTGACTCATAAATATTAATAATATATTATAATGTATGTGATATACTTTTATGTTAATATTCTACATGTTGTTATTTCAATAAAAATATTTTATGCATTACTTTGTTATATTTCTATATGGAACAGATTCAAAATGTTTAAAGTGACTCATATATATTAATAGTGAATTATAATGTATGTAATATACTTCTATGTTAATATTCTACATGTTGTTATTTCAATATAGATATTTTATGCTTTACTTTGTTATATTTCTATTATTTAGGATATGTTAACATGTCAACTCTTAGAATTTTTATTAGAAAAGTCTGAGATTTTTTTATTTTATTTGGAGGAAATCAGAATTGAGTTGTGTTCTTTGGTAAAATTCAGAAGAGAACTTGAACTTTTCTATCTTCCGTGAAAAATTTGGAACAGTATCTAATGTTTTTTCATCTCTTTGAGAAAAATCAGAACGGAAGTGGATAATTTTTATATTATTTGGAAAAATAGAATTGATCAATAACTTATTTCTTTTTCATTGAGAAAATTCAGAATAGAACTTGAACTTTTCTTCACTTCGTTGAGAAAATTTAAAATTGAAGTAAACTTTTTATCCTCCGGGAAAATATTCACAACTATGGTATTACTTTTTCTATCTTCTATCGAAAAATTTAGAATAGAACTTTAAATTTCTTTATGTTTTTGCGAAATAAAGAAGTGAAGTGGAAGGTTTTTATTTTCTCTGGAGAAATTAGAATTGAGTGGTGTTCTTTGGTAAAATTCAGAAGAGAACTTTAACTTTTCTATCTTCTGTGAAAAATTTGGAACAGTATTTAAAATTTTTTCATCTCTTTGAGAAAAATCAGAACGGAAGTGGATAATTTTTACATTATTTGGAAAAATAGAATTGATCAATAACTTATTTCTTTTTCATCGAGAAAATTCAGAATAGAACTTGAACTTTTCTTCACTTCATTGAGAAAATTTAAAATTGAAGTATAACATTTATCTTCCGGGAAAATATTCACAACTATGCTATTACTTTTTCTATCTTCCATCGTAAAATTTTGAACAGAACTATAAATTACTTTATGTTTTTGCGAAATAAAGAAGTGAGGTGGACGATTTTTATTTTATCTGGAGAAATATGAATTGAATTGTGTTCCTTGATTAAATTCAGAAAAAAGCTCGGACTTTTCTATCTTCTATGAAAAATTTGGTTCTTTGAGAAAAACCAGAAACTTTTTATTTTCTTGGAAAAATTAGAAGGGAACTTGAACTTTTCTTCACTTCGTTGAGAAAATTAAAAATTGAACTAGAACTTTTTATCTTCCGGGAAAATATTCACAACTATGGTATAGCTTTTTCTATTTACTACGGAAAAATTTAGAATAGAACTTTAAATTTTTGTATGTCTTTGGGGACCTTAAAACCGAAGTGGAAGATTTTTATTTTCTCTGGAGAAATTACAATTGAAGTGTGTTCTTTGGTAAAATTCAGAAGAGAACTTGAACTTTTCTATCTTCTATGAAAAATTTGGAACAGTATTTAAAATTTTTTCATCTTTGAGAAACATCTGATCCGAAATGAAAATTTTTTATATTATTTGTAAAAATAGAATTGATCAATAGCTTTTTCCTTTTTCATTGAGAAAATTCAGTAAAATGAACTTTTTTATCTTCTGTGAAAAATTTGGAAGAGTATTTAAAATTTTTCATCTCTGAGATAGATCTGAACTGAAGTGAAAAATTTTTATATTATTTGGAAAAATAGAAATGATCAATAACTAATTTCTTTTTCTTTGGTAAAATTCAGAAAAGAGCTTGAACTTTCCTTGACTTCCTTGAGAAAATTGAAAATAGAACTAGAACTTTTTTTCGTCCGGGAAAATATTCACAACTATGGTATAGCTTTTTCTATCTACTACGGATAAATTTAGAATAGAACTTTAAAGTTATGTATGTCTTTGGTGAACTTAAAACTGAAGTGGAAGATTTTTATTTTCTCTGGAGAAATTAGAATTGAATTGTTCTTTGGTAAAATTCAGAAGAGAACTTGAACTTTTCCATCTTCTATGAAAAATTTGGAACGGTATTTAAAATTTTTTCATCCCTTTGAGAAAAATCTGAACCGAAGTGGAAAATTTTTATATTATTTGGAAAAATAGAATTGATCAATAAATAATTTCTTTTTCATTGATAAAATTTAGAATAGTACTGGAAATTTTCTTCACTTCATTGAGAAAATTTAAAATTGAAGTAGAACTGCTTATCTCCCTAGAAAATATTCACAACTATGAGATAGCTTTTTCTATCTATTACGGAAAAATTTAGAATTTGTAAAATTGGTTTAAGAAGGATATTAAGAAAAGAACTTGTTCTGAAAAGATATAATAAAGCCTTTTGAAAAGTATTGCGGGGTCCGGAGGGTCTTTGGGGGCCCGGGGGCCTTTTGGGGCCGGGGGGTTACTTCGGGGTTGGGGTAGTGGGGGTCGGGGTCCTACCTAACCTTACTTGAAAGTGTGATTTCAGAGAAATTCTTTAACCGTTTAGGGTTAACTTACCTTTTTTAGGGATGAGCATTTAGGGTTCTCCTACATGCTGAACCTGAAAGTTTTTTCCCTGACATGTTGGATCTGAAAGTGTAATTTCAGAGAAATTCTTTAACCTTTTAGGGTTAACTTACCTTTTTAGGGGTGACTATTCAGGGTTCTCCAACATGCTGAACTTGAAAGTGTGTTCCCTGACATGTTGAATCTGAAAGTATAATTTTCATGGCGATGGACTATTCTAAAGAATAAAAACGGTTGAGGCTTAAGATATTTATTGCTTAAACATATTTAAAAACATTTGAAAAAAATACATAATGACGTATTTAAAAAAAAAGAAGCTTAATCCATTTGATATGAGGAGGAGCAAGTTTAGGTCTTTGGATATCTGATGCATTTTTCCATGTCAGGTATCTTTTCCGGTATCCATTGAGCGAAATATCTAACTTCATCTTCTGGGTCATGGACTGAATGCAGGTATTTCTCACATTTGAAGTCTTTTAAATTGAATAATGCTATGTTTTTATCACATTTTTCTAGTAAGAGTTTATCAGTTGGCACGTTTCCCTTAACATAAACAGCTAGCACACCGAAAAAACTGCATATTTCCTGAATTTCCTCTTGTACGTGTTTTATTTCATAGCCATTTTCATTATGGGGTCGTATGGTTTTAGCGTAAAAGCCATTTCGATTTATAAAATTTAGTGTTGGACTCCATCTGTTTTTCTCGTACTTATACATATTGTATCTGATTTTCCATTTATGGTTATGAATTTCACGTCGTTGATTGTCTAGGAGTAAGAAAGATGCTTCGAAAATAATGCCAGTTGAGGAATATTTCAGACCAATATATTATGCGTCAATCACACCAAACATTATTATATCTTAAAAAAAAGTGCTTAAATTAAATAAATGTGTAATGTTTCTGGAACTCTAACAAATACAGCTCACTTTCTTAGAATAAACTGAGAAGGAGGGAGTGTGTTCGAAGATTCTCAACTTGAAAACTGTGAAAATGATGGTCAAATAAGTAATGTTTTACATTTCAGTACCCACCCCTCTGAGTAAATATTTGGAGGGGTCCTCAAATAATAACTCAAAGCATTGTTATACGAACATTCAGTTTGAATACGTAAAAAGAGATTGAAGCAGGGTGTAGTAGCTTCTATCACATTTAGAAGGGCCATGGATCAATCACCTTGTGGAAATTTGCCGTATGTAAAGAGAAATCTTTGTCGAAAGCAACCTAAACTCTGAAAATCATAGTTTGATTATATTAAATTCAACTTTTCTCAGAAATAACTCAAAGCATTATTATACGAACGTTCAGTTTTTTATTCAAGCGCAAGGCAGATCAATAAAGAATATATCTCACTGCCTTTTATTCAAATGTTATAGTTAAAATCACTAAAATGTCGAAGAGAAATGGTTAAACACTGAAGTCGAAAACAATTATGGTAAAAAACAATTACCTTTTCATTTCTATTTTGTCACTATTAAAAGTGCTAACCCCCTCCCCAACAAAAATCCTGGATACAAAATTGACCCCCTCCCCTAAATTTAGGAAAATTAAGCCACTCTAGGTTTACCCTCTCATTGAGTTAATCTCGCGATTTATTCACGCGCAAGGCAGATCAATAAAGAATATGTCTTACTGCCTTTTGTTCAAATGTTATAGTTAAAATCAATAAAATGTCGAAGAGAAATGGTTAGACACTGAACACCAAAACTATTATCTTTTCTTGTCTATTTTGTCACCATTAAAAGCGTTAACCCCTTCCCCAACAAATATCCTCGATACAAAATTGACCCCCTCCCCTCTAAATTTTGGAGAATTAAGCCACCCTAGGTTTACCCTCTCATTGAGTTAATCTTGCGATTTATTCAAGCGCAAGGCAGATCAATAAAGAATATATCTAACTGCCTTTTATTCAAATGCTATAGTTAAAATCGCTAAAATGTCAAAGAGAAATGGTTCGCACAACGAAGTAGAAAACAATTATGGTAAAAACAATTATCTTTTCATTTCTATTTTGTCACCATTAAAAGCGTTAACCCCTTCCCCAACAAATATCCTCGATTCAAAATTGACCCCCTCCCTCTAAATTTTGGAAAATTAAGCCACCCTAGGTTTACCCTCTCATTGAGTTAATCTTGCGATTTATTCAAGCGCAATGCAGATCAATAAAGAATATATCTTACTGCCTTTTATTCAAATGCTATAGTTAAAATCGCTAAAATGTCAAAGAGAAATGGTTAGACACTGAAGCCCAAAACAATTATCTTTTCAGTTCTATTTTGTCACCATTAAAAGCGTTAACCCCTTCCCCAACAAATATCCTGGATTCAAAATTGACCCCCTTCCCATAAATTTTGGGAAATTAAGCCATCCTAGGATTACCCTCTCATTGAGTTAATCTTGCGATTTATTCAAGCGCAATGCAGATCAATAAAGAATATATCTTACTACCTTTTATTCAAATGCTATAGATAAAATCGCTAAAATGTCAAAGAGAAATGGTTAGACACTGAAGCCCAAAACATTTCTATTTTGTCACCATTAAAAGCGTTAACCCCTTCCCCAACAAATATCCTCGATTCAAAATTGACCCCCTCCCTCTAAATTTTGGAAAATTAAAGCCACCCTAGGTTTACCCTCTCATTGAGTTAATCTTGCGATTTATTCAAGCGCAAGGCAGATCAATAAATAATATATCTTACTGCCTATTATTCAAATGCTATAGTTAAAGTCACTAAAATGTCAAAGAGAAATGGTTCGCACAACTAAGTAGAAAACAATTATGGTAAAAACAATTATCTTTTCATTTCTATTTTGTCACCATTAAAAGCGTTAACCCCTTCCCCAACAAATATCCTGGATACAAAATAGACCCCCTCCCTCTAAATTTTGGAGTATTAAACCACCCTAGGTTTACCCTCTCATTGAGTTAATCTTGCGATTTATTCAAGCGCAAGGAAGATCAATAAAGAATATATCTTACTGCCTTTTATTCAAATTCTATAGTTAAAATCGCTAAAATGTCAAAGAGAAATGGTTAGACACTGAAGCCCAAAACATTTATCTTTTCATTTCTATTTTGTCAGCATTAAAAGCGTTAACCCCTTCCCCAACAAATATCCTGGATTCAAAATAGACCCCCTTCCCCTCAATTTTGGAAAATTAAGCCACCCTTGGTTTACCCTCTCATTGAGTTAATCTTGCGATTTATTCAAGAGCAAGGCAGACCAATAAAGAATATATCTTAATGCATTTTATTCATATGCTATAGATAAAATCGCTAAAATGTCAAAGAGAAATGGTTAGACACTGAAGCCCAAAACATTTCTATTTTGTCACCATTAAAAGCGTTAACCCCTTCCCCAACAAATATCCTCGATTCAAAATTGACCCCCTCCCTCTAAATTTTGGAAAATTAAAGCCACCCTAGGTTTACCCTCTCATTGAGTTAATATTGCGATTTATTCAAGCGCAATGCAGATCAATAAATAATATATCTTACTGCCTTTTATTCAAATGCTATAGTTAAAATCGCTAAAATGTCAAAGAGAAATGGTTCGCACAACGAAGTAGAAAACAATTATGGTAAAAACAATTATATGGTAAAATCCCCCTTACTTAAACGTTTTTATTACACAACTTGTGAAAAAAAATCATAACACTCAGTAGTCTATAGCCTTAGGATAGAAATCAATGTTTCTATTTTTACCATTTAGAAAAAAATTAAATGTTCCAGTCTATAGGCTTTAAATAAGATAAAAAGATTGTTAAAGTAAAAATTTCGCGAAATATACTAGGCATCCTTTTGAATCTGAGAAACCTACCATAGTTTTCACGCCCCCCTCCTGGGAATATAAAAGAAACTTTATCGACAGATTTGAAAAAAATCCGTTTCACTTCTCCAAATAGAAATTGCATAGGCCTGCGCTAAATTATTGCAATTGTCTGAAAGTGTTTTAATTTTATGGAGAAACAGTTCCTTTGACTTGGCCGCCGCTGTTGTAAACACAAAGGAAAAGGGTGACAGCTAATTTTAACCTCGCGCTGGAAGAACCTTATGTCAAAACAGAGCGGCATAATACTTTAAGAATTGACGGAAGTCAGTGGTCGCTTTTAGCTAGGATATAGAATGCTTAAAATTGTATAAATTTAACGAAAAGAGAATTATTTCTATTATGAGAATTATCATTGTAAAACAGTGGGGAGGGGTTAGTTTTTGAGGGTAAAAAGAACATTTTTTATATTTTCTATCGAGTATAAAGATAGCATGGTGGTGTTTTGTATTGGGGGGGGGGGTGGACTTAGATATACTGGAGGGTGACCAAGGAAAATAATTTTATTTTGAAAATAAAAATTAAAAATGTACTCACATTGCTAATTGTGTTTGTCAAGGCTTCAACCTCATCAAAAATTTCAAGTGTTCTATTCATTGTCAGGTTACTTTACTTTCTGATAATTTAATCACAATGCATGTCCGTTATATACGAAATCTCAAGGGTGAATTGTTATGTAACGGGTCGCTGATTGGCTGAGAAGGAAATACGTGATCTAACTGTTTCCTAATCCTGGACACCATGACATTCGCCTCGAGCATGCACTTGGCAAAAACAACAACAACAACAAATACTGTTTCCTATTTCTGGATCATAACATTCGCCTCGAGCGTGCACTTGGCCAAAACAACAACATCAGCAAATAAATCGACCTTAGAAAAAGAGGTCATTGACCCCATTAGCCACGTGTTCTCCCTAGGGACTCTATGCCCATATATGGTGCCCCGTCAGCATTAAACTAAATTGTAGATGGCAGCAGGGGTGCCCGTCACGAGTAGCACACTCCTTTCTACTTACACAGAATATCAAAAAACGGAAAAGGATATTGCTACCAGGTTTAAATTTGGAAAAAAAAAATCACTTGGTCCAAGGAAAATCGGTTAAGAATTGCGGGCTAAAATCGTGATTAAGTGGGGATTTTTTAAATATTGGAAAAAAATGAAACTTTATTACAGCCCTATAATTTTACAATAGAGACCGCTAAATGAGTGGTTTTAATCCTGAAAGCTGCAAAAAAATATGTCTTTAAAACTTCGTAAAATTTTAGGTTCTACTCTAAAAAATCGTTGAGTTATTTTAGTTTGAATACAGAAAAACTTTTCTCTTACGAAAGTTTCTTCCATTTTTCTTCATCTTGATTTGGCGTAAAATTATTTTTTTATGGTTATTTCTATGATTTTTGCGACCCTCTGGATAGCCTATACGCCTTCGAACTTGATAAGAATGGCCTTCTACCGGTCTAAGTGTAAGGCCCTTGCGACTATTTTTTTATTATTATTGGTAACAATACGTCTTACCCATTTTATCTTTGAAGATGGGTCACTGATCACCGCCGTTTGCTAACCAAATACCGTAAAAATAACTTTTCACGTTTTTTACTTCTAAGATATTGTATATTCTATTATTTGATTATATTAAGATAAATTCAAAATGTCAAAGCACCCAATTAATTTATTTCTATATCAACAGATATATGGCTTTGGATTGACCACCCTCTCTCTATCTGCAGTACATTTCACGTACTGAAATTATATGACTTCTCTTTCAGAGAGTTCTAGTCTATGGATAGTAACTAAAGCATGATTAATTCCCATTACAGAGTTTTCAAATTACACCATAGTTTGGAAGATGGATCGCTTTATAATAAAAAAGAAGAAAGAGGAAACTAATGTTCTTTTAGAAGTTAAAGCTGCTTCAAGCAAGGAATGTTTAAACTTGCTGCCTAGTCCCACGGTTGCTCCTGAGCCTGCTGCTAGTGCTGCACCAACAACGTCTAAGAAGTCGGTGTTCAGTTCGGTATCGCTTGACATTGGGTCATATATTGGGAATATTTCTGAACTTAGCGACCCCAAAAAGTACGAACTTTTTACCAACCACTGGATAACAGGAAATTATTTTGCCTTTCCTACGTCAAGTCATGTTAAAAGAGCTAGAGAAGGAAAAAGGAAAGCAAGTCTAGCTCATTTCAGAAAAGACCCTTGGTTGGTGTTTTCTGACGTCAAGTAGGGACTTTTCTGTAAATACTGTGCTACTTTTTGTCACCAAAAATTAGGTAGAAACGTCTCTTTGAAAAAATTAGTGACAGTACCACTCCAAAGGTATGCAAAACTTACCGGATAGGATGGAGATTTAGAGAGTCATTCACCTGCAGCTTACCTTAAACAGGTACTTGATGTTAAGTCTTTCATATCTGTTTTTGAAAACCCCAACCATGAAATTGTGAACTTGTTGTGTGAAACAAGGAAAGCTCAATTGTTAGAAATCTGATCCAGGCTTGTCCCGATCATAAAAACATTACTTTTAATGGTAGACAAAATATTTCGTTGAGGGGACACAGAGACGATGGTAGTCTACTTGAAGGAACTGAAGATCCTGTGAAAAATTATGGTAATTTCAGAGCCCCTTTACGCTTCAGAATCGATAGTGGTGATACTCAGCTGAAAGAAGACTTGAAGGCATCGGGATCTAACGCTACATATATCAGCAAGATGACGGCAAATGAGTTGATACAGTGTTGGCTGAAGAAAGTTGATACTTGAAGGCATCGGCTTGAAGAAAGTTGATACTTGAAGGCATCGGGATCTAACGCTACATATATCAGCAAGATGACGGCAAATGAGTTGATACAGTGTTGGCTGAAGAAATTTTATAGCGTGATATTTGACGAGACCATGAATGCGTCACATACCTCACAGCTTAGTCTTTCTCTGAGCTATGTTTATGACAACAGTATTGTAGAAGACTTTGTTGGATTTATGGACCTTCATGAAACGAACTACAAGGGTATAACCGAAGATGAACCAAGCATTACAGGTGAAATTTTAGAGAAGTCTGTGCTAAACCTAATGGAAGACGCTGGATTAATTATTGACAACTGTGTTGGCATAAGCTGTGATGGATGCAGTGTCAACATTTCTGAAATGCGAGGGGCAGTATCAGAGATCCAAAAACCTGCTAAGAAAAGCAGCCTCTGTGGATGCAAAAATCATGCTCTGAACCTATCCATTTCAAAGTGCAATAAATGTCAATATGTCAGGAATGCTGTCGGCACTATTAAAGAGGTTGCAAGTTTTTTTAATGCATCGGCAAAACGAAATTTTGTCCTTAAAAATGTTTTAGGTCATCATGTACAAGGTTGCTGCGAAGTGACACAAATCTTGCACTAAGCAGATTACTCCAGACTGAAGCATTAGATTTGTTTTCAGCCACAGAAAAAATATCAGAAACTCTAAATCGTTGAAAAAAGAGAGAGAGAAATATGATGAAATTTTCCAGATTGTATTTGAAAGTGCAGAGAAAGCTATGGAAGCTATGGACGTGACTGTTTGCATTCCAAGAATGGTGAAACAACAAACTTATCTATCTAATTTCCCCACTGTCTCAAAAGAAGACCAAGATAATGCCCTCCTTTATTGTGAAAGAGCTGTTTATTTTCCAATACTAGTTTATATTATTTCTGACATGGCCTACAGATTTTCTGATGAGTCAGTGACATGTTATTCATTAAATGTGTTTCTGCCTCAAAATTTAGATTCCGTACCTGATCTTCAAACTTTGAAATCTAAGATTGAGCCAATATGTCGCAAATTCTCATCTTTTTTTGGACAAAGCATTGAATCTTTAATGCTGAAAATATTAAATGAGATATTTGTATTGAAGAATGGCTCTAATTATGAAACGTTTAGATCTACAACACAAGTTATCCAGAGCTGTATTCAACTGGACGAGGCATGTTACCCACTTCTAAAATCCTTCCTTAAAATTCTTCTTTCTCTTCCAATATCAAGTGCCACAACAGAACTCGGTTTTTGACATTAAGACGGCTAAAAAGCTGGATGCGGACCAGGATGTCAGAAGACCGACTGACAGGACTAGCCCTTCTTAACGTTCATCGCAATATTGAGGTCGACATCGACCTTGTAATCAATAGATATTGCGGGAGCAGAAAGAGAAAAATAGACTTTGTCTTATAAATTTGTGAAATGTTTCCAAGTGCATTTAGTTATTATGCATAGATTATTAAAACAATAAATTAATTAGTTTACATTAGTAATTTAATTTCTATATTTGATTTTGAACGTAAATTGTTTCTGCATCCCTAAGATGAAGTTTCACAGATTTCACAAAATTGCTATCTTCGTTTAGTTTTGCCCATTTTCCAATGACTCATTTGGCTATGCCCCATAAACACTAGTTACCATGTAACATTATAGAAACTCAGGCTATTCATATTGTAAGTTTTTTTTAGCTCTTTTTTCGTCACAATCCATGTTGGTCCCTGATGGTTAAATGTCTGATGTTTTTTTATGTAATTTAGTACTTATAAATAGACGTATAATGTAGTTACACTCAGGAGAAATAATTCGGATCATTGTCTTGAAAATTACACTATTTTTTAATTAGGAATCCAGCGAAACAGCAATGAAATTGCCCTTTTGCAACTACTACTACTACTACTAACAATTCACCGCAGCATCAAGTTGCCTGAGGCCAACACAGCTACGCACGCTCCTCCTCCATCCCAATCTATTCAAAGCCTCCATTTTTAAACCCTTCCATGAAGTTCCCATTTCCTTTAAATCTTTCTTTATGACATCCTCCCAACCCAGACGAGGATGACCTACTTTCTGTTTAGCCCTAGACGGTTGGCCGAAAAGAATAATCTTAGGCAATCTGTCATCCTTCATCCGCACAACATGGCCTAGCCACCTCAACTTTTCCTTCATTATAGTCCTAGAGAGTGGTATTGAACCACATTTTTGGTACAGTCTATTGTCTGAAATACGGTCAGTCAGCCGGGTGCCCAGAACAATCCTTAAGCAATTTGTCTGGAAAACATCTAGCAAATCTTCATCTGCTTTTCGAAGCGCCCAAGCTTCAGAGCCATATTTGATTATTGTCATCACTGTAGCTTCTAATATTCTAATCTTAGTTTCCAGACTTATCTTCCTATTCTTCCAAACTTTTTTTTAACTGAGGAAAAACACCCTGAGCCTTGGCAATTCTACTTTTAACATCTTCAGTGCTACTACCATATCCACCAACAATACTACCAAGATAAACGAAGCTGCCCACTTGATCAATCGTTCCATTGCCTAACAGCACTTTTACATCTTCACTTATTCCTAGCCTTAGTGACTTTGTCTTCTTAGCATTAATTTTCAAACCTATTCTAGCACCTTGAACTCGCAAAACCTCTAAAAGCTCATTCATTTCGCTCACACTTTCAGCTAGGATGCTTAAATCATCAGCATAATTTAAGTCAAGGAGAGTTTTTCCTCCCCATTTGATTCCATGATCTCCCATTGCCTTCCTGTGCTCCTCAAGACATTTCCATCAAAATAATCCGTATAAAGGGGGATAGAACACAGCCCTGCTTAACTCCTGATTTAATACAAAACCAGCTGCTAACCTCATTTACTGCCTGAAATGCAGCAGTGTTTTTCTTGTATACAGCTCTAATCACTTTAATGTATTTGTCTGGTATACCATACAAGGATAAGACCTTTGCTAAAGCTCTTCTATCTACAAAATCGAACGCTTACTCATAATCTATAAAATTGAGGACCAAAGGTGTTTGGCAACTAAGGCACTTCTCAATTGTTAAACTAAGAGTGAAAATTTGGTTCGACGCATCCTCTACATTTTCTAAAACCCACTGTTCTTCTTTTAAAACTTTGTCTACTGCATCTCGCTGTCTAAAAAGTATCATATTACTAAGTAATTTGCTACCTACCGAGACCAGATTAATGCCTCGATAATTACCAAAGTCACTTTTATCACCTTTCTTATAACGTGTTTTAATTAAGTTTTCCTAAAATCGTTAGGTTCGTTCCCTTTTTCAAAAATTATATTCATAATCTTCAGTAACTGATTTCTAACCTCCGAGTCACCATATTTAAGAAAATCATTTACCACACTATAAGCACCTGGAACCTTATTATTTTTTAATACTTTTAGTACTGTCGCTAATTTTTACCCACAAAACAGATCTTCCGTCAATTCCAAGGTATTCCAAACTTTTTCGTTCTACTCTCTTTTTTTTACTGCACATCTATATTGGCCTACCACATTATCAAAATGTTCTGCCCATCTCTATTTAATTCTTTCCTTATCGCTAATTATGGCCCCATTCCTATCTTTAACTGGGCCTAACCCTTGACACTACTAGATGGTTATCTTATTTTTAACATCAATAACAGCACTCCTTTGTACCCTAGTATCCTGTATTGATCCTGCCAGTCTTCGGTTTACTATAACATAATCAATAAGGTTTGCTGTCTTACCATCACGTGAATACCATGCTAACTCATGAGCCCTTTTATGACCAAACACCGTGTTGGTTATAACTAGATTGTTATACCTACAAAATCGTAAAAGTCTGTATTCACTACTGTTTTCTTTTCCTACACCAAATTTACCTAGGCTAGGATACCATATATCTCTACCGACTTGGGCGTTAAAATCTCCTAGTAAAAACAATATATTTCTACCCGGGACCCTGTCTATTTGCTCCTGTAACTGTAAGTAAAATTCATCTGAGTCACTAGTATCTCCGTCTGTCGGTTCTACAGAGACATATACTACTATAACTGATACCTTGAAGTTTTTAGTCATAAAATGGGCAATTGGGCAATCATAAAATAAAGAGTCATTCTACCAAGCTCTTCAGTCATTGACATCAGATGCCCCATCACATGACCTTCTTTGTGTGGTTGGGGACTTCAATGCAAAGGTGGGAACAGAAAGAGACTACTGTCCGCAAGTCCTAGGGAGACATGGTCTTGGTGAAATGAACGAAAACGGAGCCCTCCTGGTAGATTATGCACTGAGTTATGATCTTATGGTCAGCACAACTCAGTTTGAACATAAAACCATCCACAAACAGTCATGGATCTCGCCAGACGGCTGGACGAGGAACCAAATAGATTATTTGCTAGCCTCAAAGAGATGGCGGGCAAGTCTTCTGGACGTACGTGGCTTCAAAGGGGCAAATGCCCAGTCGGACCACATCCTGATGGTAGCAATATTGAAAGTCAAGCTGAAGGTGCCCAAAAACGCAAAGTCTAATTCTACAAAGCTTTATGATGTGGATAAGTTACATGTCCAAGATACCCGACGAAAATTTTGTATGGAGTTGAATAACTCATTTGCTGTGCTTGAAATACAAGACGGCACAGATAGTCCGGAAACATCATGGCAAAAAATGAAGACAACATACAATCAAGTTGCTATGGATGTGCTCGGGTATAAGAAGAAACCGAAGTAAAGATGGATATCACAAGAAACTTGGAAACTAATCGACGAGCGCAATGACTTGAGACAGCAAATTTTCTCTGCTGGCGGCGACAGACCTTTGTCTTCGTAAATGTCTTGTGTAGAATGAAGGACAAAGAAATCAAGAAGTCAGCAAAAGCTGATAAGCGGAGATGTGTAGAAGAGAACGCTTGACTAGCAGAGGAAGCAGCTAGAAAAGGAGACTCCAAAGCAGTTTACAGGCTCACAAATAAAATTCTAGGAAAGCTGCCCAGCAGATCCAGCCAAGTCAAAGATTGCGGAAATTTTCTCACCGAAACTGAGAAAATTGACGAAAGATGCTTATCCCACTTCGAAAAGGTTTTAAATAGACCGAGACCAATTGACCGAGAAAGCGTCCCTTCTATGCCCTTTCTTAACCTTAAGATTGACGAAAATCCCCCAATATCTGCGGAAATACTTGTTGCAGTGAAGAAACTCAAGAATGGAAGATCACTTGGTGAAGACTGCATAACTTCAGAAATGATCAAGGCATCAATGAGGACATGCCTCTCAGTGTGGATAACACTGATTGGAACAGTCTGGCAGTTCAAAAAGGTCCCTGGGGACTGGACCAAAGGGATATTTGTTAAGATATTTAAGAAAGGTGATGCTCTTAACTGCGATAACTGGCGAGGTATAAACCTAATATCAGTACCAAGTAAGGTTGTAGCGCTTGCAATACTCGGACGCCTGAAAAAAGCACTCGATCCGTATCTGAGAGAAGAGCAACATGGCTTTCGGACAGGTAGATCTTGTTCAGATTTCAAATTCACGGTCAGGGCTCTGATAGAAGAAGCAAATGAGTGATCTAAAAAAATATACATGCTCTTCGTTGATTTTGAAAAGGCCTTCGATTCCGTGGACCGTGAGACACTCTGGGAAATTCTACAGTATTATAGTGTCCCAATGTAAATAATAAGTTTGATCATGGCCTTTTATGAAAATACAGAATGTTGCATAAAGACAGAGAACCGAAAAACTAGATACTTCAAAATCACGTCAGGGGTGCGACAGGGATGCGTTTTATCACCCTTTTTATTTGTAATTTTAATGGATTATGTTTTGAGAGAAGTGGATGGATTGGGAATAACAGTCGTAAATAAAATCCTCTCGAACCTTGACTTTGTGGATGATGTGGCACTTCTGGAAATGACAAAGCAGCGACTCCAGGAGCTCCTTAATAAAGTGAGCGTTAAAGCGGAGAAAGTTGGCCTAAGAACAATTCCATGAATTTAAGTACTTCGGAAGGTTAGTCGATTACACAGGAGAGGTGCAAAATGAAGTCAAGAGAAAAATTGGCATGGAAAATGCTTGTTTCAATAAGCCTAAGTCAGTGTAAAAATCAAAGAAGTACTCGCTTCCACTAAAGCTGCGACTTCTTAATAGCAACGTTTTGTCCGTGCTATTGTATGCCAGTGAATGCTGGAAACTAGATGTTGGAACAGAGAGAAGACTCACAGCTTTCGAAAATATGTGTTTGAGACGCATACTGAATTTCGGTTGGCGTCAAAAGTCAGTTACATCGAGGTCCGCAGAAGAACTGGCCAGTCGCTTATTACTGAATTGATTAAGAAGAAGAGATGGAGCTATTTTGGCCACGTCCTTCGAATAGAGGACTCCAGAATCCCGTACCAGGTTCAACAATGGCAGCCGCGTGGGCGGCCACAGAGGGGAAGACCGAGAAACACGCTCAGACACATGTACGATCGGGATCTACGCAGTGCTCACACATCACTACGACCCCAGTGGGAGGATGTACTTGCCGCAGCGCCAATACGTGACGTTGACCGAGGCTTCGTCAATGCTCTATGGTCCCCAGATGGCTCAGGAGGGCCTAAGTACTAAATAAGTAAGTATTAACACCTTCCCTGTCTATGTACCCCATCCTTCCTGCCTGAGCAAACAAATTCTATGTCACCTAATTTCTGGCTTCCTACCCATGGGATTTGAGTTTTTGAAACTCCTAATAAGTCCAGTTCGAATCGTCTGAATTCGTCAGTCAAAATATCGATACGATGGTCATTATTTAACGTCCTAACATTCCAAGTTCCAATTTTCATGTTCTTTAAATCTTTGAAATTATTTTGGTCTCAGGAAAAGCAATGACCCCGGATACCAGTGCAGGACGGGGATCACATATCTTCTCCAGTCTACACCAACGCGCTTAAGCAGGCTTAGAATCGGACAGCAAGAAGTCCCTGGGACCTCCATCAATGGAGGCTTTGTGCAATCCTGGGCCCATCTTGGTCACAACATGGTTTTCAGCATTTGGCAATGCTCTTCTATCAACAAGAGTTAAAATTCTGCACAGGCAATCTCAAGCCTATTACCTCTGACTCATTATATATTCATGCATACAAATATTATGCCACTATGGGGAGGCAGCCCATAATAGATAAATTAGCTAGGAAGAGGTTTTTCAGCCCAAAGACGCCCTTCAAATCGGCATTGATGTAATTGTTCAATGTATGTAGGCCAGGCTAAATAAAACTTGACAAATAAAACATCAGAATAAATACATAGCCGAATAATAGTTCTTACTCGTGATTCACGCATTTTTGGGCTTGTTAGTTGTCAATTTGATGCAAACATCAAACAGTTCGTGGTAACGAACTGCAAGTGAGAAGTAATCTGGGCTAGTAGTATCTGAAAAATCGAAAAAACATAAAAATCGAACTTTTTCATGTATGTAATCGTATCAAAATCCTTATTTATTTTCCTTTTGCAAGTTCCAGAATTTCCCGTATATGCAAGAATTACTTTTGGGTTTTCCGCTGAAATTTCAACGAATGATCAATACTATTTACGCTTCCTGTAAATCGCAAGTTAAGCTTTAGTGTAAATAGTGGGATTCTAGGGAGGTGGGGTGGCAGCTCCCTTCACATATAGGATTACTTAGCTTGCAAAATACCTTCATTAATAACTATTTATATTCTTTTATTGTTTGTTTATTCTGATACTATTCAAGTTTATCAATATTGTTTTCTGCTATTGGTTTCCTTATTTCTTTTTTTGGCAGAATTTTTTATATATATTCTGGATTTGACTTTAATTTTAATTTTGTATTTAGTACTTGCGAAAATTCTTATGTAAATATAGCTTTCATCTTTCTCGTCCCTATATTTGACCTTTAATTTGATTAAATATTACTAATAATAACCCTAGAACTAAAAGTAGAAGAGCATTTAACATGTGTGTACAGCTCTCTATATACCCTTAATACACACTCCTATAGAATTCCCATAACATACTCATTCAGACATTACATAATTTCCCCTTTCTGCAATTTTTAAATCGCTCTTCATATGTTTTGAAGCAAAAGTTTGTTTTCTTAATTTAACAATCTAAAAGCTTCATTGGGGTTGCTGGATTATATGCATACCAACCTTTATGGGTGTTTGGAGGACGAAGGGATCATGTAATAAGAATCCTTGGGGGAGAGATCTAAACACGAAAATAAAATTTTAAACTCATATTATTCAGTTCTTTGGTTCCAAAGTTTTTTCAACCAATTTTTGCAAGGGAATTGAATATTTTCCTTCTGTGCAAATATTTTTCTTAACGAGTATAGGAGAGTCTGTTCAAGAAGGAAGAATGAAAACACCTGCCATGAGTGAAGGTTCGATTTTACTGTTGTTGTTTTTTTTTTTGGGGGGGGGGGGGGTAAAAAATAAAAATTCTTTTTTGGAATAAGTTTGCAAGGGTGGATGAATGTTTCCATTTAATGTACCCTTGTCCTAAGACCTATGGAACGGTGTGAAGAAATAAAACACTTGAAAATGCATGAAAAATCTTAAGATTTATTAGCAAGAAAGGTCCATTTTGTTTTTCAAATTCTATGGACTTGATATCATATTTGGTTTCTGTTCTGTCAAATTTTATGGTGAAAGGGAATAATAATAATTTATGTTAAAAAGGTATTAAGCCACGTGCAAAAGCATAACGATAATGCTGTACCAATGTTAAACAAAATAACATTGAAAAATTGATATAAAATAATAACCATAATCAACATATTAGCATTGACTTAATAAATAACGACGTCTCTCATGTATAGTTTTTCCCTTGGTATCCCTGTAGCCGCCCATTACCTTGGATCTAAATTTTAAGATAACCATTACACTCTGAATTGTCGATAAATCCAATAATGCGCCTTCAGGGGGATATCCCTTATGCAGCCCCAAGGACAGTAACCCTAAATAACGCAAGCGATCGACTCTTCATAGATACATTTTGTAGAAAATTCGAGTGACAATAGTGACGAGCTCAAGTCACAATAGTGGCTTAATAAAACGTCATACGTTCTTACCATCTCTACGTTTGTTGATAATGTTATTCAAAAAATGTGTTGTAAGTGCCAGTTAAGTATGATGTATTATTAGTTGAAAATAAAAGTCAAGTCAAGTCTTGTCAAAACTGGAACCATGCAAGATATTTAAACAATTTTGTTTGAGTTATAAAATTGAGATCCATACCCACCCTCCCCTCCATCGTAAAACTTTTAGTAGAAAAGTAGGCATATCTGAAGTCATACATAGATTTTCAATTTTCAATGTGCGATTGAAGGGCATAAAGGGGGCCTGTGGAAAATTAGCTCTAAGTTAGTGCCAAAAAGAAACTAAGTCCAATTTGCGGACTGACTAGATGCAATAACATCCCGTGTCTAAACTACTGAATTTCGCTGCATTGCTGGAGATCGACTCGAGGCAAAAAAAAAAGTCTAGGAAGTCCTGACTTCCCTCATGACACAGATACAACCCTTGACCACGTCAACTGCTCTCCTCCAAAAGTATAGTAGGCTTTACGTTGTCTTTATGTAACCAAAACATTCATTCCAGATAAAATACCAAATATTGCCCTCGTGTACTGTAGTGCCAAACTAGCCGGCCCTCCCCACTTTCAATCTGGATCCTACCCAATGGCGTAAAAGTCTACCCACGTCTTTCCTGCTGCCAAACCAGAAAGTGACCTGCCCATATTGACTCGCAAAGCCGATAAGCCTCCTCTCTTGCATTGCTAAGGTCTAATAGGTTATTTTCAATAAAAACCCTTTACACATACCCGAAGTCAGATAACCTTATTAGCAATAAGCAGTGCGGGGTCTACCGGAAATGCTCGACACTTGACTTCCTGAATATCCAGTATTATGAGTGGGTTCGACTTCTGAACCAATGGTACAATATTAAGATACCGTCTTTTGATATTGCGAAAGTTCTCAAAAGAGTCTGACATAAGGATCTGTTGAAAAAACTCCAAGCACGTGGAAGGTTTAATCGTCTGCTTGAGGTTTTTGAAAGTTTTCTAAGAAATTCTAATATCCGTATAGTTCTTGATGGGTAGGCTTCCAGTGAATGTTTAGTAAAGGCTGTGGCTCTTCAGGGTAGTATCCTTAGACCCTCAGTTTTCCTGGTGTTTACCGCCGACATACACCGGCATCTCGTTTACCATCTGCACCATTTGCTGACAATACATGGGTCCATGCAGCTGTCCATAAACAGAAAGACCTTATAAAAGCTTCCCTATCCATAAAATCGAATATCATTCAGATGGAAAAGTGGTCTGATGCCTGCATGGTTGATTTCAATTCATCGAAGACTAATTAGTTACTAACCATCCCATCGATAATCTCGAGTCGACATCCCAACCTTATCTTCCAAGTTGTAGCTATCAAGAGAGTTGACAAACTGTCAGTGGGGGTTTCATTTTTCTTCTGACCTCTCGTGGGGAACACATTTGGACCGGATTCGATTCTCCCGCTTGAGAAAGTTGGATGCGTTTCTTCGTTCTAAGAATTTCTTACCATCCAGCTTGATTATCCATCCTGTATAAGTCATGCATTATGGCTATTGCTAAATATGTAGGTCCTCCTTTTGCTGGGGTTTCGTTGCATTAATACAATTACTTGGCACCACCTTAGCAGACTTAAAATATGGTCTTAGGGACGAGCTATAGCACAAATCGGGCAACATTACAACCTCTCAGCGAGAAACTTGGTGTGGCGTCAACGGCTATGTTCTGTAAGTACATCCATTACGCTCCGTCTGATGTGTTATCTTCATCTGTACCAGTGTTTTCTAGCCAATAGGACAAAAATGCAAAGAAATGATACATTCAGAGTGCCTACAAGAAGAGACGCTCCTCAATGAGTGCTTTAAGAACAGCTTTTTAAGACGCTGCACCTCCATTTCAAATGGTCTCCCGAAGCACATTATCCCTGAAAATCAATCTATTAATTCTTTTGGGGGGAAAATCAACATACACAACTCTAAGGAGAAAACCTAGGTTTTCTAGACTAGGTTTAATAGTAGTATATTAGTAGGCTCAAAGTTTTTAGCAGTCTTGCGCCATGAACTTAGTCCATGATCACCAAAAACTGTAAAAATTAACTTTGAGCACTCTATCCTTCCCTATGAAAAGTATGTAGCTTACAATGAATGACTGAAACGATATACTATATTTTTATAAGTTTGAAGATCCTTGTTCGATGGGGCGATTCGATGACACCGCAGTCCGACCTCTATATTTTGCTTTATGTCTTATATAAAAGTCCCGTGAACAAAGATTACGATTTACGTAAGCATCAAAAAAAAAAGAAAAAGAAAATCAGGTCTGAAGCTCTTCATCAGAATTAACAGTATTGAATTATGCAATACGTTGAAGAATTGTGCGAATAAAGCATTCTAATTTAGTATTTTTATCTTAATTTGTAGATTTTTTATTTTGTTGGCAAAAACGACCAGCTCAAAATAAACTGTGATTGCAAAAAAAGCCCACCCTCCAAGTATTCAAAAGAGCTCTGTTCAAAACAGAAGGCCATGACCTTGGTTGTTACAAATATAAGAAGTTTACTCATTGACCTCTTCCACATAGGTCTTTTTGTGCTTAGACTGTATGCTTAAAATTTAAAGTCTTTAAGTAATATGTTCTTCCAGGATACTGCTGGTCAAGAGAGGTTCAGAACCCTTACTCCAGGTTATTACAGAAATACACATGGGGCAATTCTTGTTTATGATGTAACACAAAGAAGTACGTTTGACAACCTCTCCAATTGGCTGGTGGAACTAGACACATATTCAACATTCCCCAATACCGTGAAAATGCTTGTCGGAAATAAGATCGATAAGGTAAATAAAATTCATTCAAAATTGATTCTTCTTTTTGCTTCAACTTGAACCCTCATGTGTTGATTTTTCGCTTGAGACAGGAGATATATAGATTTGAATGTTAAAGAGATTTATTTCTATGTACTAAATTTTTAATTATTTATGGTAAACTTTATTTCAAGAAAAAATTATATGATTTCAATAGAAATTTTTGTGCTACTTGGAAATTCAGTCCTAATCATTCCTTCTGCCACAGTTTTTGCGAAATAAGGAATCTCAATGCGTAAAATGCTTTTTATAAAAATGTCTTAATTTATCGTCAAATTCATTTAATAAAACAATAAACTAATAAAAGTTAATAAAAATCATGTTAGATAAAAGGTTTACTATTTTTTATGGTCACACAAGTTCCCCAATCATTTTGTGCACGGAAGATTCCACCAAAACACCTAAAACGGTAGCAAACACAAAAACTATGGGCTTGAAAAAAGAATTTGATTACATGATTAGATTCTGCGTTAAAGACTTCATCAAGGAAAGTTCTTTAAATGATGGGGAACTTGCGTAACCATAAAAAAGTAGCAAACCTTTTGCTTAACATATTTTTATTAACTTTTATTAGTTGTATATTTTATTAAATGAATTGGACGATAAATTAAACTTTAAGAAAATAGCATTTTACGCCATGAGATTCCTTATATGCCACCAAGCTAAACCGACTAGCTCCACATTATGTTAAGTTTGTAACTTTGTCCCTAAGACATTTTTAATTAAATGTATTCATATTAAAAGTTCTATAATTATCCTAACAGTTACTACTGCAACGTTACAATAAATACTCATATTGGTTAAAGAATAAATTTCTTTTTATGCCGATTTGATTAATTTCATATGCATCTGCTAATATACATATTCTCTGCACTAAAAAACGCCTGAAAACAAAAGAGAAATCTGAACATTTCTTCTGACGCCTCATCACCTTAAGCCCTAAGTCCTCTTGTGCCTTCAGAGGCATCTAGGCTATTGGGAAGGAGTCTTCAATCTCCTCGGTATCCTACTGTCGCCAGCACATCCTCCCATTTGGGCTGCAGGAGCGTGATAAAGTTGCGGAGGCCTGACTGGTATGCATTATGCTGGATGATTTTAGGACTATGTCTGTTTCTCAGTGCCTTGTACAATATAACCAAAATTAATGTTTGTTTTGTTTGTAACTTTTTTCTTATGTTATTATTGAGGAATTAGTTCGTTCGAAAATCGAACTACTTAGTGAACAAAGCTAGTTATTCAATTCCCCACCAGGGAATCATCTTTAATGCAAAAAAAAAGAAAAATGCAAAAATGTTTTAAAGCGTAATGAAAATACCCAAAGTAGACTTATAAACCCTCATTATGCCCTATAAATTAAGATTTTTTTTAGTTTGTTTCACCAGTCTTTGGTAATTCAATTTGTGCAGTCTGTGTTTTTGAAAATTTCTTTACAATGACCGTTTCATATGACACTTTATTTCTAAATAATTTTTAAGGTTTGGATGACGTTCTTTGCTGTATGTTTTTTTTTTTTGGGGGGGGGGGGGTCTTTTGTTTTTTCTTTACTTGACACAAAAAGTGAATTCGCCGCTTCTAGAGGTTGTGATAGAATTTTTAAAATAAATTGCATATTTTTTAAAACAGTATATCAATCAAATTGATAGATATATTCACATTGAGCGTTATCCATGCTATTATAGTGTTTTTTTTTTAATGTACAAACGTAAATTCTTGATGGATTCTCGTTCCCACCCAAGATTATTTCAAAGAATCCTCTTCTATTTATATATTTTTGCCAAATTTTACCTGTGCAACTCATCTGTCTTGAAATAGTCTGGTTTGCCATTTGACTCGGCTTTGAGCTTCCTACCTTTATCTTATTCTTTGACTGACCTTCAGTTTCTCCTTTCTCCCTGTGTATTCAAATAATAATATTATTAAGGTTAATGACAAATATTTTATATTGTCAAGTAGGATGGACGTCAAGTGACAAGAGAGGAAGGCCTTAAATTTGCTCGAAGACACTCTATGCTTTTTATTGAAGCTTCCGCAAAGACCAAGGATGGTGTTCAATTGGCCTTTGAGGAACTTGTCGAGAAGGTATGCTTTATTGCAGTTAACTTCTTTTCAAAAATAATACGTTTATCTTTATTTAATATTAAAGGGATCGTATTTTTGATTTGGTAACTGGTAAAAAAAAAAGAAAAAAGGATGAAGATCCTCCTGAGCCATTGCTGGCGCATAGAGCATCGAATCGACGTTTCAGTTGCTGGGTGTTTTTACAGGGACAAAAATTGAAGCTGGGTGTTTTTACAGGGAATAAATTAAGGGTTGTTTAAGAATTTTCTGGATTTGTGCGTTAACTTGAACGTTTCTTATGTTTGAAAAATATAATTTCAAATAATTATTTTTCTAAACTTCACAATAGAACTGCAAAAAAAATAATAATAATAATGAACAAATGGGTTTGCTAGTTCTTTCCTTTTTGTATCATTCTTTCATTCATTTTTTTTTCTCTCTAGCCATCAGGATTTATACTTCATTTTTGTCCCGTTTATCAGCTCCTTACATATTGTAAGAAGTTTACGATTTATCTCTCAATTTCCGTTGAATGAAATATATATTGTCTGTTAAGAATTAATCGTTTTTGTGCCAATCTTAAATTCTTTGAGTATTTTTTATTTAAAGACCTTGGTTACCCCCCCCCCCCCCCCCCCCGTTATATGTAGCTCACAGTTGTTCCCATTGATGCTTTGTTGATCAAGAGAACATGTTGTTCGTAAATAATTTTTTTTTTACCAACAAAAAAGAGAAAAATAAAATATGTTTTAACGTGTCTTCATGAAACGACGTAATTATTTAAGTTTAAATGTTATTAATAGAATTTGTATTTTAAGCTTCCCGGTTATAACTACTTCATTGGATCGTTTGAAACTGTGCGGTGCTTAAAATTTATATTTAATGCCTGGGACGGACAAATCTTGAAAATAAAAAAGCAAAACTAAATTAAAATTTGAAAATTCTTTTCGTCTGTAAAAATTCAAACATCCAAACACAACAGCTCTTTTAAAGGAAAGCTACATTTTAACCTTTTTGGTGCCGTATGTTCTAGCTATTTTTTGCTGTTTCTTTCCCAGATCTTTTTATCAATTTGAAACCTGCTACTACCAAAAACCGCAGAACTGCATATGGACGTCTTTTTCATTAAAAATTTTATTCCTGATTTTTCCTAATGACTTTAGACATATGGTTATGTAAGTTTCCATTTAACTGATTCAAACAATCAGATTTCGTATTTACTTTGATTGATAATTTAGTATGTATCATTTTTGTAAGCTATTATTTATATAGATCTTGAACATGGTGCAAGTTAGACATTTGTAATTCAAACCAATAAAACTTAATTGATTGTCTTAAACAAGAAAACTATATTGAAAATGGAGGTTCTCGAAGTTTGAACAGTATGTAATGTCCTTAGTGCTCTTGTTAGGATAAAGGATAAAGATCCTCCTGAGCCATTGCTGGCCTATAGGGCGTCGAACCGACGTTTCAGTTGCTGGGTGTTTTTACAGATTTATTCTTGTTTTTTGTTTTACTCTTGTTAGAGTAAAACAAAAACTGGTTCGAATAAAATGCAAAATACAAATGACACTAGCTTTTTAAGACTTTTGACAGCTGCATCACCACACGATAGGGGATCAGAGAGATCACTTATAACACATCTTGTTACTAAAAACATTTCAATCTTTTCTAAGCTTAAATAGAAAAACATAAGTTGCTTTCAACTGAAAGTAAGGAGCAACAGTAAAACATAAAACTAACAAAAATAATTCCGTATATCAGGAGGGGGGAGGGGGCTGCCCCTTCCTCAACCTTCGCTCTTTACGCTAAATTTTTAAAGTTCTTTGAAAATATTTCTGATTCAAATTCAACGGCTCTTTTGTTTGAGCAGTCTTTCTTAAAGAATTGTGACGAAAAGTCGAGCTTTAGCTTAAAGAGCAAGGATTAAGGAAGAGGCAGTCCCCTCACATACGGAATAGTTTTTGTTCGTTTTAAGTTTTAATGTTGCTCCTTACTTTCAGTTGAAAAGACTTGGTTCGAAATGATGACCCCTGGAAAAAAAAACCTATTCATGTTCTGCAAAAAATAGGAAGTTTCACATTTCTGTAGATAGAAGCTTGAAATCTCTACAGTAAGGCTATCTGATATGCTGAATAATTTGCCGAGACAGTGAGCAACTCAGCTAGAACCAAACTTTAACTTCAGTCATACTTTTTCAGACCCAATGAAATCTTTTACGACTAACAAGATGGTGTAATTTTCATTAAAACAGCTTGACTTTTTGGGGGAGTTCCCCCTCCTCCTTTTTCAAAAATCAGGAAATTTTCTCAGGCTCTTTGCTTTTGATGGATAACATTAAGGTTAACGAATTTTATATATTATGAATCAACATAAAAAATCAAATTTTTGGATGTATCTATTGTTATAAAAGTTATGTTTTTCGGAGTTTCGATTCATATTGGGTCAATTCGATTCTTGCTTATAGTTTGTTACCACGAACAGTTTGATTTTATGGTGACAATCCAATCAAGTTTAAGAGGACGGGGCTATTTAAATATGTGTGAATACCAAATAGGATGGTTATACTTCCCTTTCTGACATATCTTTTCAAATAAAATAACTGGCTTACAAGTATACGTCACCAAAGCGGAACCACAATTGATTAGCTCATAGAATTGGAATCTTTTTTAAACCGAGGGACATTTTTTATGGGCAATGATTGGCTCACAAAAGCGGAACCTTTATTTTTGCGAAACCCAGGCAAGTTTTTTATTATGGTATTCTGGTCGTAAGTAATTGTGGCATTTTCTGTTAGTTTGAATTTGCTCTCTCCGCAATTTATGCCTCAAGATTAATGACTTCAAGAATTCGGTTTGTCACTTTGTTTCTTTGTTTGTCTCTTTCCTTTGTTTCAAACGTACAGAATGTTACGTAAATTGAGCTTCTTGTGTACAGGGGAAGCTAAATGCTATCAAACAGTTCGTGGTAACGAACTGTAAGTAAGGAGTGACCCGGCTCAATAGTAACCGAAACTCTAAAAAAAAGAATTTTGATACCAATAGACACGTTAAAAGAATCACATTTTTATGTTGATTTCAAATATATAAGTTTCATCAGGTTTAATCTTACCCATCAAAAGTTACGCGCCTGAGAAAATTTGGCTGATTTTAGAAAAAAGGGCGAAAGACCCCCTAAAAGTTGTAGAACCTTAATGAAAATCGCACCATCATATTCATCGTATCAGAGAACCCTACTGTAGAGGTTTCAAACACCTATCTACAAAAATGTGGAAATTTGCATTTTTTGCCAGAAGAAAGATCATGGATGCATTTTTTTTTTTTTTTTTTTGTTTTTTTTTTCTCTCCAGGGGTGATCGTATCGACCCAGTGGTCCTAGAATATCGTGGGAGGGCTCATTGGAACGGAAATTAAAAGCTCTAGTGCCCTTTTTAAGAGACCAAAGAAACGGAGGGCTACTAGCCCCCTCCCACGCTTATGTTTTTCCCAAAATTACCCGATCAAAATTTTGAGATAGCCATTTTGTTCAGCATGGTCAAAAATATGATAACTATGTCTTTTAGGATGGCTTAACCCTACACAGGCAATTGTTGTAAAAAAACAAATCTGTACTTTTCGAGCTTGGACTGCCATCTTGCTGTAAAAAAATACTGCTTTTATCAACATCTTTCGTTGGGGCTGAAAGATGGCAGTCGATTGATACCTTCGGGAAGCTGCTGTGTGACATGTGGCCTAAACAGTGAGTCACCAAACCAAGCGATAAGAAAAATGAATAAAAAGGTAGGCAATTTCTAAGCTAGAAACTGGAAACAAAACGAAAAGGTGGGAGATTCCTTGCATGTCATATGCGCATAAAATATATACCGTTTAGAATTACTGTAGTTGAAATTCACGAAATAAGCAAGAATTTGGATCAGTAGCAAGATAAACTTCCTCCTGTTGTAAAAATACAACATCGGACGATCGTGGCTCAAAATTATGAAACAAACAACTAAATAAGAAAATAAAAAGGGTGAAGAAAACAATATAATTTTACATCAGCTATTATGTAGGAGGAGTCCCTCCTACATAGTAGCTCAAAGCACCCCTCAGGAATGGTGGATCATTGAGTAGCCAGGGTGTTTCATATGTCTAATTTTTGTTTTCTTTCTAGATGGCGGAATCTTACGACAGACTAAGAAAACGAGCTCAAAATCGCCGAATTGACGCAGAAGAGGCGGCCAAGTATATTTTTGACATTCGAGAAGACATGTTGTCTGATTTGTCCGACGATGATGATGACAATGATCCAGACTTCCTGTCTCCAGAAGATCTTATCGATGATCCTGATGCAGACTTGTTGCCTCTACTGGACAATCTCCACTTCTTCTTGGAACAGGATGACGTGGAGGCTAACACTGAACCCAGTGACGATGACTCGGGGAAACTCCACCCTCCAGTCAGCAACAGCAACCGGTAACAACAAGTACTGGAAAATCAAAGAAGAAATCGAAAGTCCAAGAAAAATTCGACTGGAGAAAAGCAGAGATAGAAAAAGTTGATCTGTCTGGGAAAGGAGAGCCTCGCCAAGTTCCGGGCATGTTGGAGACTCCACTGAAATACTTCCAAAAATTCTTTGACGATGAACTTTTTTAGCTGATAGTTGAACAAAGTAATGTCTTTGCACTTCAAACTGAGGGATGCAACCTCTGCCTCACTGCCGAAGAGCTAAAAGTTTTCATGAGCATTATTCTATTATTTGGAGTGATAAAAGTTCCCTATTATCAAATGCACTGGGAAGCAGCCACCAGATACCCTCAAATTGCCGACAAGATGGGCCGACAAAGGTTTGACAAGATCAAACGTTTTCTTCATTTCAACTACAACAATAAAGCTAAGAAACCTGGAGAAAAAGGATTTGACAAGCTATACAGGATTCGACCCGTCCTGAGTCATATCCGTTTCAAGTTTCTTGAAGTCAGCCCCGAAGAACACCATTCAATTGACGAGCAAATGATTCCTTTCAAGGGGCAAAGCAACTTGAGACAATATCTACCAAAAAAGCTGACGAAGTGGGGACTAAAAGTGTTCACAAGAGCTGGTGTGTCAGGTTTTGTATATGATTTTGAGGTTTACCAAGGGAAGGGCACTCTTGTTGAAGATGACATAGAGCCAGATCTTGGAGTCGGAGGCAACATAGTTTTACGTCTGATGAGTACCTTAACAGAGAAAATGAACTACAAGATTTACTTTGACAACTGGTTTTCGAGCTTGAAACTAATGAGTTTGCTCGAAATTAAAGGATTCCCTTGTATTGGTACGTTGAACAAAGCACGACTGAAGGGCTGCCGGCTCCTCACAGATGGAGAAATGAAGAAACGAGAAAGAGGAACGTCAGATTACAAGACTGACATTCATTCTGGCGTTATTGTAGTGAAATGGTTAGATAACAACACGGTTTGCTTGGCTTCAACGTATGCAGGAATAACGCCACAGGATACGTGCAGACGCTGGAACGTTAAGGATAAATCCAGGGTTGAAGTTTCAAGGCCAGCCATTGTTTATGAGTACAACCTTCATATGGGTGGCGTAGATTTAGCAGACATGCTGGCGGAGATGTGCCGATCAATCTTCGGACACGAAAATGGTATATGAGAATCTTCTGGTGGCTTATTGACACAGCAGTCTGCAATAGCTGGCTTCTTTTCAGGTCAGACGTCAAAGTGCTGACTTCAAGGACAGACGAACCGATGATCTTGAGAGCCTTCAGGTCTGAAGTTGCTGCAGGGTTGTATGCCTCGGCGCGTGTGATACCCCAACGTAAACGTGGTAGACCATCCGCAGATGTTGAAGATAGTCCCAGCCCCAGCCCCATTCGAAGTCGTAATCAAATCCGACCGGCAATATCTGCTCAAGCCGATGGACTTGATCACTGGCCAAAAAAGACTGAAAAGCAGAGCCGCTGCAAAGAGTGCAAATCGGGATATACCACTTTTGAATGCGAAAAATGTGACCTTCCACTGTGCCTTACTGCCAAAAACAATTGTTTTAAAGCCTTCCACACCAAGTGAAAATGCCCCATTTTTATATATTCGAGAGGCTAATGTCGTATTTTTACAACATGGTCTAAAATTGACAATTTTGAATAAATTATGCAAAAATAAAATTTTTCGTCAATAGTCTGACCTAGAGATTACATGGGAAGCGTTGTAGATTTTTCCTGGTATTCGTTCATATAGTGGCCTGTCAAGGGTTAATCCCCCGAAGTCCCCGGGTCCCCGGGGGAAGGGCTGAAAGTTATGAAAAGTTACCCGATCAAAATTTTGAGATAGCCATTTTGTTCAGCATGGTCAAAAATATGATAACTATGTCTTTCAGGATGACTTGATCCCCCGAAGTCCCCGGGATGAGGGCTGAAAGCTATGAACTTTACCCAATGTTAGCATATAGTATTGGTTATTGGGAAGTATACAGACGTTTTCGGGGGGGATTTTTTCTGGTAGGTGTGGGGGGGGGGGGTCGGGGGTTATATGGGAGGATCCTTCCATGAAGGAAGTTTTCATGTGGGAAGGGACATTGCTATGAAGGGGGCGCCGGATTTCCCAGCATTAGTAAAGAAAAAGATCAGAAATTAAATAAAAAAAACAACAAGTTTTTCAACTGAAAGTAAGGAGCAAGATCAAAACTTAAAACGAACAGAAAATATTACGTATATGATTGGGTTCATCCCCTAGTCAATACCTCGCTCTTTAAGCCAAAGATTTTTTAGTACTTTCATAAGAGCTATTTGTTCTAATTAACGGCCTTTGTGATTAAAGGGTCATTTTTAAAGAATTGGAACAAAGTTTGAACTTTAGCTTAAAGAGCAAGGTATTGACTAGGGGGCGGACCCCTTAATATGCGTATGAAAAATCTATGAATTTCGAATTTCTTTATTTAAGTTTATTTGTACGTTACGTAATTTATTACTCATGAAAACGTTCGTAATTGAAATTCAAAACCATTAAAGAAATACATTTCACAGAAAAAAAGTAAATTTAGTGTGCAATTTTTTTTTTAATTATTCATGTTTAGTAAGCCAAAATCAAAACCTGCATTAATTCAAAAGCGTTAAAAAATGAAATTAAAAACACAATTTTTTTTAACTGAAAGTAAGGAACGACGTTATAACTTAAAACGAACAGAAATTATTCCGCATATGGAAGGGGCTGTCCCCTCCTCAACGCCTCGCTCTTTACGCTAAAGTCTGACTTTCTCACAACTCTATTTTTTTAAACAATAAAAAACTTTAGCGTAAAGAGGGAGGCGTTGAGGAGGGGGCAGCCCCTTTCATATACGGAATAATTTCTGTTCGTTTTAAGTTTTAAATTCGTTGCTTACTTAAATTTAAAAAAACTTTTTTTTTTTTTTTTTTTTTTTTGTTTCAACTACAGTAATAGATGTTTAGCTAACAAGATCTGTATTAAAATCCATCTTGAGTTAACAAGGTCTGAAACCCTTAACTACCAAATTTGGCTTAGCTCTTAAATAGCGTTGTGCAAAGTGGTCTAAATCCATTTTTATATTTAACTTTATTAGCCTCAGATTTATAATTAATTACTCCTTGAATTCTTAAATAGTAGCTTTAGTAAAATCGAATGATATTTTTTTATTATTTGATTAATTTACGTTGATCTGGACTTTTGTATTGTAATATTTAGTTTGTGGCCTCTTTGGACTTAAAAGGTGCTTTCGATAGTGTACATAGGGAAATTCTTATGTATTGCTTGATTAATTTAGGATTACCGGGTCAGTTTTGTGCGAATTTTAATACAAATGTATTTGACGGTAAAGTTTGTAGTGCGAGTTGGTAAGGAAACATCGAGGGAAACATTTAGTAGGTTAGGGGTAAAACAAGGTTGTACTTTGCCACCGGAGTTATTTTCGTTGTATATTCATGACATTGAAAGCTATTTAAGGAAAAGGAAAGTAGGTGAATCGCAATTATTTGATAAAGAAAAAAAAATGTCCGCGCGTTTGTATGCCGATGATATAGCTTTATTGGCAAATAGTAGAGAGAATCTGCAGCATGTAATAGAGTGTAGAAAAGAATTTAAAGGAAAAGAGGCTGGTTTGAAATCTAGAAAATTCAGCAGTAATGGTTTTTGCAAGGGGAGTGAAGACATCTGAAGATTTTTTTTTGTTACGGGAGGGGAGTTATGAAAGTAGTGAAGGAATATGGTTACCTAGGCTGTAGAATTGTTTCATATGGTAAGTGGATAAGAAACATAGCTCTAATGTCAAGTAAAGGTAAAAGTTTAACTGGCATATTCTTAAAGTATTAAGGATATAAGAGCCAAGGGTATCAAGCTACAAAAGCGTATTTTTGCAAGTAGAATAGAACCTGCTATACATTATGGGGTAGAGATATGGGGAAACGAAGGGGGGGTGGAAATGGAGAGGATACAGCTTCATTATTTTAAAAGATTAAGGGTTAGATAAAAAGTTTAATAACATTGTTATAAAGGGTGACCTGGGTCTTTTTAGCGTAAGAAATAAACAGTTAGTACGCATGGTAGGTTATTGGGAAGAAATTATTGCTATGCAAGATTATCGGTTAACGAAAAATGCTTTCAAGGAAATGTTTTTGGATAAAAGAAAAGATTATTGGCATGTGCAAATTAAGAGTATACTTGACAATAGAGGGCTATAAGGCTGGTGGAATGATGGTATTGGACCTGGGGTGGAAACGGGATTGATTGCAAAAGCTATGGAAAAAGTGCTACAAGATCAAGAGATCCAGGTTTGGCAAGAAGACAAGGTTAAGTCACAATCCCTTGGAATATATAGAAAAATTAAAGAAGCTTGGGGAGAAGAAATATATCTAAAATTTGGGCTCTAAAATGATACTTTAAAATGGGTTTTATCAGTAAGGGGTAATTTTGTGCCGCTTGGGGTGAGAAGCAAGTAATTAAGGAGGGTTAAGGTACAGAGTGGTCCCTACACTTATTCGATGTGCGGGGAGTCTGAAGATTTAGAACATTTTATGTGTTATTGTGAAGAACTGAAGGTAGTTAGAAGGGAAAATTTTGGGAGGGATTTGAGGCATAGAAGTTGTTTAGAAAATATAATAGGAAGTAGTTGCAAAGTGGATATTAAAAAATTAGGAAATTTTGTGAGTTTGGGGATGAGACATAAGGAGGGTTTTCTATCTTAGTGTTAATTTCAAAGTGTTAGAACTTATTGTTTTAGGTGTTTTGTTGTATTTGTAATATCCATGTCCCATGGGGCTTTTGTGAGAAATATATATATATATATATATATATATATATATATATATATATATATATATATATATATATATATATATATATATATATATATATATATATATATATCTATATATTAGCCTTAGATTTGTTATCAATAGCTTCAGAAACCTCAAGTACGATCTTCGGTGATGAGCAAACCCTTAGTAAATATCTACTTAATTCGTTTTTTCGTGGAACATCCATCGAGTATTGGAGTATTCGGCCCAGATTTTAATCAGATTGATTATGAAACTACTGGGAGGCACATTGCTCCTTATTAGGACCATCCTATTACTCTAGGTATGATTAAACCTAAAAAAGTAATTTCCCGCGAAACTCAAGAGTGATATTCAAGCTTAAAGCAAACAGAAATCACGCTAAATATGCGGGAGGATTGGTCTAATCACTTTTCAGTGATATTGAATACGGTAGAATTTTTAGCACTAAGTTGCAATCTTTGTGTTCAAAGTTTTTGTTGAAGTGAAGATAAAGTTTGAAAATTCGAGTAAGATCCTTGATTGTTTGCTATATATGGAACGATTATTTTGAAGGATTTTAACAATTTTCTTCATTTCGGACTGTCAGTTGCAACCATTGGCTTGGAATATTTTCTTTGATATCCCTTGTGTCACACATTTCTGTATGCCTTTTAAGAATTTTGTTGTAACTCATTGTTTCACTACTAAAAACAAATTCTGTTTCGTTGTTTGTATCGCAAGTCAAGCCATTTTAAAAAAAAGTACAATTTGGTGTTGACTTTGCGGAACAATTGTTTTGAAATAGCGTCAGTGTAGAATCTGTTGAATGATTTCTTGTTGATGAAATCGAAACGATCGCAGAATACAGAGATTCATTTTAGTTACTATCGAGATCAACCCATGTGATAATTATTATTCCTGAGTTACCTTTAATTGAAACATTTTTCTTAGTTGATTGTGTGTTTTTTTTAGACTGCCTTTTAAACTTTCGGTTACCATGGACTGTAGTTTGCTCTTTACTAGATACGAGCTACTACTGTAGCCTTGAAAATGGGCTATTCTCTTAATTATTCCGCCAAAATGTTTTGACTAGTGCCAATATCGGGGTAAACAAAATGTAATTAAGACGGATTTCACACCTATAACCATTCCAAGACTTGCTTTTCAGATTGGTTCATTGACACCACAGTTTATATAATTATCCAGTAAGTTTATCACAGATCATTTCTGGTCTTCATTCTTGGTACAAACAAAAAGCTCCTCCCACTTCTTTCTGCATCAGCGGGTTAGTCTGTTTCTGATTGTTTCCAACAAAGTGCATTATTCGTAATAGCAGATTTCCACTTGTTTCCGGTAAGATCACAGTCTGACTTGTCTACCCGTGAAAAGATCTGATTCCGCTTGTGTTTCTATGTGCAAAAAAATTCTCTGGAACACTTGCACATTGGTCGGGGTTTTTATAATGGGTGAGATAGGGAAAGATCATACTGGATAATTATATAAACTGTGATTGACACCATGTCTTTTAATATTTAATGCCTGGATTTAATAAAACTACCATTTTGTTGGTTTTAAAAATTCGCTTAGGTTTTCCTCGGAAAGGCTATTTGGCGTTGGTAATTTTTCAATCGACCGACAGTAGTGATAGTACTATTGATTGAAAATATACATGAAAATATACATTGAATTTGACAAAAAAGTAGTCTAACCCGTGCATTGACTTACCAAGGACAGTGATATATAGGTCAATTACACATGAAATTACATAGAAATATGGAGTGCAGTCTAATCGGTACATTAAGTTACCAAGGACAGTCACACCTTACCGGGGTGCTGTCGTCACGATAACCTGATTGGTAATTGGATTTGAATAAAAGGACTGATTTTCATTGCAATTCATATTAGTAAGAGAATCGAATTCAGAGAGAATAGTTTATTTGAGAAGATATTAGTAGAGAAAATGAGTGGAGCATTTACACTATTGGAGATTGATGGTGGAGCCGGCAGCAGCAGCAAAGATATACGAATACCAAATGTGGCTTTGGAAATAACCGGCGGTTGTAGACTATGCCTTGAATGGGACAATATGTATGCAAGATACGTCATATCATTAAGTAAATTTAAGCTGGAGGAGCAATTATGTTTTGCTGCGAAACTGAATATTGTCCATATAAATAGACTTCGGGCAGCATTAGATGTGCTATCGAAATATATTGATGAAAACAAAATGAATCAGTGATTATTATTGTTGTAATTATTCTCAATAAAATTGTTTCTAAATCAAAAGTATTTTTTTTCTATAGCAGACTAGCGTATATTTTTTTAAAGTAGAAAAAATTCTGGTTAGTCTGAAGTTGGTTGTGAGAGTGTTAGGACTTCATTAGGAAATGGATAGATTTGAGAAAGAGCGAATCATGGGGAATCTAGTGCTTATGGAAAAACGTTTGATTCTAGATGACGATTTTCTAGAGCTGTCTATTCAAAGGAAGATATTTTCTCAGGGAATGCTTGTCGATATAATGAAAACTGATTTTCCATCATTAGGCTACTGCATAAAGCTTTTACGTCGTGGTCCAAATACATTTACACAATTTATTGATATATTGATCACAACATGGCAAAATAATATTGTGGATATGCTTTTAAACACTAGTTTAGAAATTAAGGACATTTTTTTCATGAGAAAGATGGTGTTCAAGGATTATTTACTCCTCTCTCTCTCTCTATATCTCAAACATTTTTTTGTTGTTGGTAGCTCAGTATCATTGTGACAGTGAGAGTGTCAACACATGAAAAAAATATTCCATACGTCTCCCCTATGTATGTACACACTAGGCAGTTGATCATCATGTGAGAATTGCACAATGATTGATGAGTATGATGAAAAGTGTAGATTATGCAACACGTGTAAATTGCATAGAGGATATGCTGTACAAATTAAAGGTAGTAATTCCTGTCTTGAAGAGGTGTCTGACTCTCATCCTAGTGGCCACCTATGATCCAATTGTCACTATGATAAATGTAATATGTGGGAGAATACATATTCAGGTATGATTGGAAAGAATCCTAAGCGTGATTTTAGTTTATTGCTACGAGATTGGTATCGTCGTGGTTTTAGATTGTTCTGGGAGGAGGAACCGGGTCAACGATTCAACTGTTGGAACAACAAAAGAATATGGTTTCTACGTCATTGTTGTGAAGACAATGGGTGTTATGATTACAAGCCTACTGATTTCTTGTTAGCTATGACGGAATGTGATTCGCCGTTTGAGGATACTGTTAATGAAATTGCTCCAAATAAGCAGATTGAAACATGTGAACTCTATAGAATGAAGGAGAATGTGTCATTGACTATGGAAAGAGATATGACAAGCGTGAAGTCGCACTCTACTGTAGAAAATGTGACCCTGACATTGCAGTACATCAAGATCAGTATACTATGAATTCAGATAATCTACCTGCACTAGTTGTTGTCGACAAATACCTATACCTAGTAGAAGATGAAATCTAAAGAGTAGAAAAGTCGCTTTTTATCATGTATATACATTTTTTTTTCATTTATTAATAAACAATTTAACATACATTTTTAGAAAATTTTATTTGTAGGGAACTATAATCAATATTAAATACGCTTGTAAGTATATTTTACACTAAAAAGTTGTTCAATCAAGGTAAGTCAACGTAAATGTTGAGAAACTGATTGAAGGTATAGCCATGAAATCTGAACATGAAAAAGAGTAGTGCATGAAAGCCACTTGTCCTTGTCGTTAAATTCTGTACTCTTCGTTGATTTTGAATAATGATTTTTCCACTGCTTTCAACAAAGTTGCTGGTGTATGGCGTTTATAATTTATATGACAGGCCAAAAGGATCATAAAATCCGATATTCTTCGCTCTTTGGAAGATGCATAGCCAATTCCCATTCTTCAATGTCGATGGACTGCTATTAACAATGATAAAGGTATTCTTAACACTTGGAATTTTTTCAATGAAGTCCGCTGGTATACAATACGACTTGTACTGGGACATGTATAGATCCATACTAAATACGTTGATTATTTGGTTTGTGTTCATGGTGCTAGGTCTAGTAGAACAGTGCCGTCGGATGTGGTTTCCCAATAGGTTTCAAATTGACTCAGTGATATTAGCTTGATACTCTCAGTCAAAGCATCGGCAAATGTAACCCTAAATTTACATTCCCTGTTCGTGCTATACTCATATCCTGAGACCCTGACAAGTTTAAAATAATAATTCCTTGATTTTTTTGAAAACATTGTACTAGCTATTCCATTTACAAATTATTGAGAGTAATGATCCAGTCATTTTATAGTCAACTCTTATAGAGTTCTACTGAATTACTTGTCAAATGACAGAGTTTACAGTGGAATACCATTCACTTTACACACAAGGCTAGATAGACCAAAAAATTAAAATCATGGGGGATTCAGTCCAGGATCCAACGGTACTGCCACTCTTCACAAAGGCCAAAGCCAATTTTGATGGGATTTCTCCATTGATAAATGATGAATCAATATAACTACGAGAGCCGGTGATAGTGTGACTTTGATTGGTGATCGTATGGGGGACAAGAAGTTTAATGTTGTTGCCATTGGCTCTTAGCTTTTCCACTGCCGGTGCAACAGAGCTCATTACCTGTTGTTTTCGTACGTGGAGAATTGCCGATGCGATAATGACATTTGCATCGGGTGCTGCAGGAAGTGTTTTTCTCAAAATGAAATTTGATGGGGCCATTTTTAACTTTATGTCACTCTTGACATTGGGGGGTAGCCATTGGGATATATTGAATATCTCATGATTTAATTTTCCAACCAGATGATACTCCTGGCTCACTGCAGTAGTCAACTCGCCGTCAGTATCAACACCTTATCGATATTCATAGCCCAATAATTGTCCTTTCAACTCCTTGTATGCCTTTGGTGTCATCATCATAAATTGTATGTAGCTTGCATAGTTGGATAAATTATTGCTAGTGCTCACCAATGTATCATTAATAAATACATTAATTTGTTTGAACAGATTGTGTAGAATACAGTTTTCATAGGAGAGACCATCTCCAGCAGTCGGAGTTGTATTATCTTACTTTTTCTTCACCACAACATTTAAATCAATAAATGTTGAGGACAAATCAATGAAATAGTCTTCATTGGAAAATATTTGAAAGTGTATATTGTCTGAGAGGGGTTGTTGGGGGTGAAATTGTTCATAGTAGCCATACTTGACACTGACATCAACATTTTCAGCATTGAATAGATTCAATGAAGAACTAATTGATGGATATGATTCCTTGTGGGGGAGATAAGTCATCTTAAGAGAAGAAATCCTTCTTTGATCTAACAATCTTTTTCTTTTTCTTCTTCTTCTGCTTATTGGTCTTCCTTGTTTTATTCCTCAAAGTCCTTGTTGATGTCCTTCGCTTTCCACCTGGATGGAGACTGATGAGTGGATTACGCGCACACATCCTTTTCAATCCCTACCCATTTTGCCGAGATTTTAGTTGCTCACCAACGCCTCTTGCTGAAGATCTAATATTTTCCTTGAAATTCTTGCCCGACCCCCAGTCCTGTAGTGTGGAGGCAGCAAAATTTGATGCAGCAGGTACAGGATATTTTCTGGCAAGGGGTAGTGCAGAACGAGAATAGCCTGGCAAACCAGCTACCAAGACCATAGCCAGACATTGTAGTACGCCCCTTGTAGTAGTCCAATGCATTGCCTATTTGACGTGGACTCAAAGCACCAACATAACAATCGATATCGGGACAGACAAATGGAATTCTTCTATTGTTCATTTTAGCTGATTGTGCTGTCGCCAACAATGGGTCGAAAATGACATGTAATCACTGCTAAGCCTTTTGTTATTGCTAGAGGATAACCCAATTCACTTCTTAGTGTTAACTGACAGAGTTCCAAATACGAAGTGTTTACAGGAACATACTGAAAAAGCTTTATATTATAGTGATGAACAAGTTCATGAGTTTTTTTTCGTTCAAGAATACGTAGGAGGGGTACATTTGAATGACCGACTCTCGATGTTTGCAAAGGATGCATAGAGAAATATGCAAGAGTCCGAGGCGAAACCAGGTGGATAATCAGCAAAAATAACTTGATCCATCCCATAAACAGCGCCAGTACTTTCCCCATTAACCGTATTCATCTTAAAGCCCAGAACGTCTCTCAAATTATCATTGAGAATAATTATTTGAGTGTCAACAGGGGAGGTAATAAAAATCCTATCACGTTTCAATGAATAATTAAAATGGAAAGTACAATTCCTACGATACGAGATTTTTCTATTGATTGTACGACACAAGTCTGTCATATTATTGTATTCAATATATTTCAATTTGGCATGTGGATATTCGCTAGATTTAAGTGCTTCCACCCATTCATAGTCGACAAAGAGTGTGCAATCGAATGGTATAACTTTTATATCATACACACGATCCTTTCTCAGGATGTCATAGGTATTTTTTTAGAATACAGTCGACAAGAGCCACTTCATACGCACCGTCAAATTTCATGGTGGGGGAGAGTTTTGTCCAAAAATCACTTGTCTTACTCAAGTCGTTGTAGAGAGGATCGGAAACATTGGACATGAGAGTTACATAGAAATCATTGGGCATTGTCAAGATCTTCAACACCGATCCAAGAATCAAATTCAGAGTTGTATCCTAGCCACCGAACAAGTAACTGTTTCTTACCCCTGCGAGTACGAGACTTTAATATCTTTTCAATTTGATAGATTTCACTATTATTTTTAACTTTTTGTAGTTCATAGTCATAAAATCCACTGAGAATTTCTTCATCTTTGGTATCGCGCAAACGATAAGTTATGGGTTTAGTGTCTAGGATTTTTGACACTTTAAAAAGTTCTGTGGACCACAAGTAATTCCCCTTTTTCAAAAACATTAGTTGTTCTATTAATTCCAACAGGATCGCCAACATTGAATTTTTTCTTCTTATTGACAATCGTTTCATTGGAATATTGTTTAAGAAAAGTGTCAATTGTATCATGATCAGAATGATAATTTTCCGTTGGGGTTGAATTGGACAATGATCGATGAGGTCGTTGATTATAAATCAACATGATTTTATCTAAATCATGAATAAAAGCCGGTGTATTTTTCAATATACAATATGTTGAAATTGAAAGTCGAATAGTTCTTATCAATCGTTCGGCCAATGCAGCCTTTATAGGACTATGACTATGATAGAGCAGTGTATTATATTTTGCTAGTACTTTTGCAACATGGGGATTAACAAATTCACTGCCACGATCCGTTTGAATTTTTTTATATGAATCCTGTTCGAGAATACTTTCAATGGCCCGAGCAACTTCAACACCTCTCTTTGATCGCAATGGAATTGCATATGCATAACGACTATTGTAGAGATGCCTCATGAGCTCCGAACAGGGCACCATATATGGGCATAGAGTCCCTAGGGAGATGGTTTTTGTCAGTGAGAATGGAAAAATAGTATTTTTCTCACTTGAAAAAACAGGAATTTTCTCACATTGATGGTTGTTTCATGGACGGTTATGTGTGTTGGTCAATTTATTTGATGTTTTTCATGGATGTCAACAGTAATTTATGTCTGTTTTAGGGTTTTTGTCAGTGAGAATGGAAAAACAGTATTTTTCTCACTTGAAAAAACTGGAATTTTCTCACATAGATGGTTGTTTCATGGACGGTTATGTGTGTTGGTCAATTTATTTGATGTTTTTCATGGATGTCAACATCAATTTATGTCTGTTTTATGGTTTTGTCAGTGAGAATGAAAAAACCGGAATTTCCTCACATTGATTGTTGTTTTCTTGGATGGTTATGTGTCTTGGTCATTTTATTTGATGTTTTCATGGATGTCAACAGTAATTTATGTCTGTTTTATGGTTTTTGTCAGTGAGAATGGAAAAACAGGAACTTTCTCACTTTGATGGATTATTGAGTCTAACGGCTACCGGAGTCAATGACCTAAATTTCCAAAGGTGTTGATGTTGTTGTTGTTGTAAGTGCACGCTCTCAGCGAATGTCAAGGTGTCCAGGAATTTGGAACACCTGTGCTGTCGACCTCAATTCCCCTTTCGTGAATCAATAATTCCCCTTAGAAACAACAAATTGATTCCCCTTTCTTGACAGATCAATCAACCAATGACATCATCTGTCAGACTTTAAAAATTTTCGCCTAGAAACGATTCTCCAGGAATAGATCCAAGTCATTAATGTCTTTGCCTCGGAAACAGTTCTACTGGTCAAACACCAAAAGATATTAATAACCAAACGCCATGGAAACAATTCTCCAAGAAACATCTTAGCGATGAATTGTTTTAGCGCGGGAATCAGGTTTCTTAGTAATTTCAAATGCGTCAGCGCAAAGATGCCAAAAACAAAAGGAATACGCTGAAGTTACGATTAGGGATTATTTGGGCGAAACCGTTTTAGGGAATTATTTCGGCGAAACAGTTAGAGACATTTTAAAAGATGATTTAAAAGATGATTTTAGAAGAGGATTTGAGGGTGAAACTCTGTGGTTGTCATAATACACAAGTTCCATTTGGACAGTGTCGTGAGGTCCTCTACCCCAACCCCAAAGGGTTCCGATCCCCCTACCCCAACCCCGAAGGAAGCCCCCCGGTCCTCAAAGGTCCCCCAAGCTCCCAAAGGACCACCCGGCCCTCAAGGGTCCCCCAGACCCCCCCAGGCCCCAAAGGCCACCCCTTGGCCCTCAAAGGGCCCCCTCCCTCTCCCTCCCTCCCCCTCCTCACCTTCCCCTCCCCCTCCTCACCTTCCCCTCCCCCTCCCCTCCTCCCCTCCCCTCCTCCCCTCCCCTACCCTTCCCTCCCCCATTTTTTAATATTTTTTTGTGCATTGAGACACAGAAGGATCCCCAAGGGGGGGGCCTTTGGGGCCTGGGGGGTCTGGGGGACCCTTGAGGGCCGGGTGGTCCTTTGGGAGCTTGTGGGACCTTTGAGGACCGGGGGGCTTCCTTCGGGGTTGGGGTAGGGGGATCGGAACCCTTTGGGGTTGGGGTAGAGGACCTCACGACACTGTGAAAATGGAACTTGTGTATTATGACAACCACAGAGTTTCACCCTCAAATCCTCTTCTAAAATCATCTTTTAAAATGTCTCTAACTGTTTCGCCGAAATAATACCCTAAAACGGTTTCGCCCAAATAAGCCCTAATCGTAACTTCAGCGTATTCCTTTTGTTTTTGGCATCTCTGCGCTGACGCATTTGAAATTACTAAGAAACCTATTCCCGCGCTAAAACAATTCATCGCTAAGATGTTTCTTGGAGAATTGTTTCCATGGCGTTTGGTTATTAATATCTTTTGGAGTTCGACCAGTAGAACTGTTTCCGAGGCAAAGACATTAATGACTTGGATCTATTCCCGGAGAATCGTTTCTAGGCAAAAAATTTTAAAGTCTGACAGATGATGTCACTGGTTGATTGATCTGTCAAGAAAGGGGAATTAATTTGTTGTTTCTAAGGGGAATTATTGATTCACGAAAGGGGAATTGAGGTCGACAGCACAGGTGTTCCAAATTCCTGGACACCTTGACATTCGCTGAGAGCGTGCACTTACAACAATAACAACATCAACACCTTTGGAAATTTAGGTCATTGACTCCGGTAGCAGTTAGACTCAATAATCCATCAAAGTGAGAAAGTTCCTGTTTTTCCATTCTCACTGACAAAAACCATAAAACAGACATAAATTACTGTTGACATCCATGAAAAACATCAAATAAATTGACCAACACACATAACCATCCAAGAAACATCCATAAATGTGAGAAAATTCCTGTTTTTTCATTCTCACTGACAAAAACCATAAAACAGACATAAATTGATGTTGACATACATGAAAAACACCAAATAAATTTACCAACACAAATAACTATCCATGAAAACATACATAAAAGTGACAAAATCCCAGTTTTTTCAAGTGAGAAAAATTCTATTTTTCCATTTTCACTGAAAAAAAAAATAAAAACGACATAAATTACTGTTGACATCCATGAAAAACATCAAATAAATTGACGAAACACACCAATGGATATCAGATCGCTACCCGTTTCAGACTTTAACATTAACAATTAATTTGGGGCTTGGCTTTTTACTATCTCTGGGTAGCGGGATTCATCCTAATTAGTGTAGTTCATTTGTGAGCCAGTGTACTCATCATTTTCCATATCATTATATATATTTTTAGTTTTGAATTTTAAAAGGAGTGAATCAGTGTCCTCATAATACACATGAGCTTTTCCCTCAATCGGCCACTGTACCTTTCTTACATTACAATAAAATGACAACATGGGTTTCTTGCATGTTTTATTGAATACACTCTCTCCTGCAACATTTTTATTTAATAAAATGTTTATTTTCTGGCGATGGGATCACCATATCAGAGTCTGTGTTTGTGAACGATCTGAAGTTTGGATCCGCATTGATTCGAGCAAAATCTTTTGGATTGGTTACAATGTCACATCGACTTCTGTTTCGTACGCTCTCGCATATTTTACCAAAAGCTGAGTTCAAAATGAGTTTATAGACTTCTTTTTCAACTTTCGTTTTCGCTTGTGAACGCTTACTGAAAAAGGTGTCAATAAACGTTTTCATGTAAGGCTTTTGATCAAATTGGAGGGCTCTATGAATCTTTGTGACCTTAAAACCATTGGACACCATCCATTTCAATAGCACGTGATGAACAACGATATTCTGATTCAGGTTGAGGTCGGCAATTAGTTTTTGCTTTGAAGGCACCCAGTGCATACTCCCATCCTCTACTAAAGATAAATTGTAGGGGCCCAGAGAGTCCCTACCCACCGGTCTATTTATGCACGGAAAAAAAAGTCTTTTACCGAGTCATGGATTTCCATGGGTATTTCACCGTCAATTTCAAAAAACCATCCCTGTGCCCCATTCTCCTCAACACTAGCAATGTCGGGGAAATTCGAAGCACACGGATTGTCAAGCCATTTATAATTACCACACGGGAAACAGTAGTGAGACATTGCCGCTGGGTAAAGGGAATTCATACCCAAAAAACTGCGTCTGACATTTCATCCGTGTGCTGTCCGGTTGGATCAGTTTTCATGATACGATCCCCGTGAAAAACATACCCACCCCTCATTGATCTCTCTACAACAGATGTTGATCCACGTCGGCGATCAGACCTATTTCTTCTTTGCTTATTTTAAGTATCAACTGCATCACCAAATGAGGAGTGGAAAAACAAAACCCTAAATACAACCCCCATTTCTCATCTATTTTATCCGCATTTTTGCGCATATTGTACTGAAGAGTGAGTGCGTCACTCGCCAATTATAATTTACAGTATTCCAACTCACTTTTATATCCGCCCTTTGCTAAAACCCACTTAGCAAATTTTTAGTCGCTAGTGGTGCACTCACTCTCAGTAAAAGAATTGTAAAAAGCTTCAATGGGCGGTAGTGACGCCTCATCTAGCCTCGAGACAAATTTGTAATTATAATATGGATATATACCCTTACATGTTAATAAATCATACATTTCATCGTCGGGGAAGCGCTGTTTGAGGAGGGGGGAGCTATCAAAATTATCACTTTTCTGTACCTGAATCAATTGACTTAAAGATTTGGGGAAGAAGCTGAAAGAGTCTAAAAAACGGATTTTATTCAGGCACGTGTTACCGTTGTCAACTGTTTTCCACATGAATTCTAGCATCAGTAGCTTCTCTGATGATTTGGGTATGATATTAAATGAAAAAGAACCATCTATCCATGCGTCATCTACAACTCCACCCTTGGCAATGCGGGCCAACGGCGGTACAACAAACTTTAAGTCATAATTGGAATTGTGTATTAAAACAGGTACAAAATATTGCTGTCTAACGTTTAAATTGCACGACTGATGTGCTACCCCCTAAAGTTACTCCCCCCCCGATGTAATTTCCTGCCACAAATGATCATGATCGATCACTTTCCTCCTCTCCCTATTCCCAAAACCATAAACAAATTCCCCCTTGTAAATCTTAGACATTTTACGATTTTTAATGGTTGTTATGTCATCTGGTGATAGGAGCACAGGATAATTTGTATAACAAAGGTACGAAATTGAAATGTTTACTGTTTTTATTGGACTGACCAATACCAAGCATAGGCAGTCTTCACCGTCACCAAACTTCTGAACTACATCCAGCACTTGCATGGTATTATTGGAATCTTGTTGCGCGTGAGCGTAAGAGACTCCTATAGCTTCATGTATTTTAACACGATTTGAATTTGACGGATCATACACGTCTGTCATTTTCGATTCGCAGTCCAAAGCGATCTTATTGCTCTGCAGGAGCGTGTTTTGGAAATTTTTAAAACGTAAGATCGCTCTATCTCCGCTTACCGTCTCCACAGCCTGGTATCCATGACGTTTACAGTGTTTCATGTGATGCTTTAACTTTAAATCAGTCCAAAATCTTGAGAGGCATGTTGGACAGTAATAACTTGCACTCTGTTTTTTACCCTCCCCCAAAACCCTACTAATATCGGTAATTGGATTAAAATGTCCAATTGAATCGGGGTCTGTGGGTGGAGTGTATAGAAGCCACACCCAATGTTCCACTGATTCAATTGAAGGAGGCCGCACTGGAAATAATACCCCCTTCTTATCGGAACGGTGACCCTCCTCAAATTCTGTTTCATACTGTAACACCGTGACACCAATCTTTAAATGTGCATTAGCCCACTCGAAAATATCCATTCCTTTTAGGGTCAAGGGAAATTAGCCATTTAAACAATTAAAATCTACTTTGGGGAACTTTGAACCCTCCCTATCATTAACTGCCATTTCATCCAACTTTTTATTAGATGCATCTATTTAAAGAGGTCTGTATGCGGCAATTAAAAATACATACTTGAAACAGTTCAGCCTCGCATCAAAACAGATTCGTTGTACCCCCCTACAACCCTCTATATCGGAATGATACTTTAATTCAATTGCGCTCTTCCTATCCCCTCCTCTTAGAATAAAATCCTTTTTAAATCTACATATATTAACGTTTAAACTTTCAATATATAAAACCACAGACCCACTACCCCCTTCGTTATAATTTGCCCACTTAGTTTGAATACTATTATCCCAATTTAGAAAAACCTCCCCATAATTTGATAAATGCGGGTGAATTACCAACATCTCTGTTTGAAAGTATTTTGAATACACTTCGCTCGCATTTTCATTTAAAAAAATATTTTTAGTGCTATTGAAGGTTTTAAACTGACCCCCACCCCCCACACCCCCCTCTGTAGTTCAAGAATGGCTTGAATCTTATTAGTATATAAATGTGTAATGGCCTGGGGATCTGTTATTATATCCCCCGACACTAGAGAGTTAAAGGGGTCACCGAAATTGGCGCTGTAGACCTTTGTGTGGTGCAAGGCAGAGTTGGAAAGAAAAAATGTGGAAAAAGGGGTACTTGTGTTGTTATTATATTACTACTACCATTACTACCACTAGGTGCATCATTATGTTGAAGGGTGGGGGATGACATAGAATTGTCAATAGCACCACCCCTAGGCTGTTCAAATACAATTGGATGGAGATGGCATGAAGTCCCCTAGGCTAGTTAGCATGTCTTCCAGGCTGTTTGGGGATAGCTGATCAAGCCAGCGTGTATTGACCTCTGACGTAATTTTTCTGTGAGGACCCGGTTCAGATGCACTGCTAACATCGCCTAAATGCTCTCACATAAATATATCTGTCCATTACGGGTCCTACACCATGTCAATGTCACAAGTTAAATTGTCTAGGCTGGCCATGTCCCCAAAACAATCATTGAGAAACCCCTATGCCACTCCATATTGTCTAGAACTAATGTAGGTTCATCTCTGAACTCCATTGGTGGTGCGATGATAGGCTCAGGTCCACTAAAAATTGATATTTCATGATCCAATGAAGATGGGTCTCCTAATTCATTAATCTATAGAAAAAAGGGCTTATTTTTATGTGAAATAACTATTATTTTTATAAAGTTAATAAACTATGTCAATTTTTCATAGTCATTGTCCCACCACCTGAACAATTAAAAGAAACAAAGTTACATTGGCATATGTCTTTCATAATGACAACAGAAAAGTCATGTCAAATGAAGAGGTTTTTTTCCTACAATTGTTAACCCCTTGAGAAAATGCATCTACACTTATAAGTGGCTGATTCGAAATTATTATTATTATTATTCCTCTAGTAAGCAATATCCTATTCGTTGATTTTGCATTAATTTTGACTATTTACCTCATATATTGTTTATTCAGAAGTAGGTAGCTTATAGGCGTATAGACCTAAATTTCAATCATCTTAATATATATATATATATATATATATATAATATATATATATATATAATAATATATATATATATATATATATATAATATATATATATATATATATATATATTATATATATATATAATATGTATATATATATAATAAAGACGGTACTTCAAGGTATTATTATTAAGAGTTAAAGGAAGAATTGCTGAATGCTATAACATAAAAATATAAATGGTGGTATATTTAATAAACTATTATTATTATTATTATTAAAGTCTCAGAATATTTATCTTCGTGAATGACAAATAACAATTTTCCTTAAATTGCAATGTTAGATATCTCATGCATACAAGAAACTGACGGGGTTTTAGACATAAATTTGTCTCACCCAGAAGGGGCCCCCATCTCATTATTCCAAAGAGACATGCTAATCCGGTTTCATAGCGTCGCACATTTTGACAAGTCAATAGCGAAAGAGCCTTATTCACCTCAAGCATAGAAGGAATCGATTTAATAAATTATTATAATATTTTCAGAATATCTATTTGCACTTACGTCAAAAATCACAGTTAGGTCGCTATAATCCTCCTTTCCTTCGGAATGGGGAGCGAGGCGAATATAAGTGGCTGATTCGAAATTATTATTATTATTCCTCGAGTAAGCAATATCCTATTCATTGAGTTTGCATTAATTTTGACTATTTACCTCATATATTGTTTATTCAGAAGCAGGTAGCTTATAGGCGTATAGCCTAGGCCTAAATTTCAATCATCATATAATATATATATATATATATATATATATATATATATATATATATATATATATATATATATATATATATATATATATATATATATATATATATATATATATATATATATATATATATATATATATATATATATATATATATATATATATATATATATATATATATATATATATATATATATATATATATATATATATATATATATGAACGGTACTTCAAGGTATTATTATTAAGAGTTAAAGGAAGAATTGCTGAATGCTATAACATAAAAATATAAATGGTGGTATATTTAATAAACTATTATTATTATTATTATTAAAGTCTCAGAGTATTTATCTTCGTGAATGACAAATAGCAATTTTCCTTAAATTACAATTTTAGATATCTCATGTATACAAGAAGCTGACGGGGTTTTAGACATAAATTTGTCACACCCAGAAGGGGCCCCCATCTCATTATTCCAAAGAGGCATGCTAATCCGGTTTCATAGCGTCGCATATTTTTACAAGTCAATAGCGAAAGAGCCTTATTCACCTCAAGCATAGAAGGAATCGATTTAATAAATTATTATAATATTTCCAGAATATCTATTTGCACTTACGTCAAAAATCACAGCTAGGTCGCTAGAATCCTCCTTTCCTTTGGAATGGGGAGCGAGGCCAATATAAGTGGCTGATTCGAAATTATTATTATTATTCCTCGAGTAAGCAATATCCTATTCATTGAGTTTGCATTAATTTTGACTATTTACCTCATATATTGTTTATTCAGAATCAGGTACCTTATAGGCGTATAGGCCTAAATTTCAATCATCTTAAAATATATATATATATATATATATATATATATATATATATATATATATATATATATATATATATATATATATATATATATATATATATATAAAAGAACGGTACTTCAAGGTATTATTATTAAGAGTTAAAGGAAGAATTGCTGAATGCTATAACATAAAAATATAAATGGTGGTATATTTGATAAACTATTATTATTATTAAAGTCTCAGAATATTTATCTTCGTGAATGACAAATAACAATTTTCCTTAAATTAGAATGTTAGATATCTCATGCATACAAGAAACTGACGGGGTTTTAGACATAAATTTGTCACACCCAGAAGGGACCCGCATCTCATTATCCCAAAGAGACATGCTAATCCGGATTCATCGCGTCGCATATTTTTACAAGTCAATCGCGAAAGAGCCTTATTCACCTCAAGCATAGAAGGAATCAATTTAATAAATTATTATAATATTTTCAGAATATCTATTTGCACTTACGTCAAAAATCACAGCTAGGTCGCTAGAATCCTCCTTTCCTTCGGAATTGGGAGCGATGCGAATTACACTTGGCCTGATCGAATTTAATGATTTGATTAGCCTTGTCTCGACGTTGTCCTGGGGTCCATCAAACTTTGTATGCTTTAGTTGTGAAGATTGATCAACAACATCCTAAAAAAAAATAAAAATTATTTTCAGTTTTCAAACTTTTTAGCTTATGAGAGGGCACTGCCCCTTTAATTCCACAGTACCAAACCCCAAAAAGTTGAAAAAATTGCACAATTTAATTAGCTACTTCAATTCTTACTTATTCAGAATATTAATGGGGGCACTGGCCCTTCAATTCCACAGTACAAAACACCAAAAGTAGACAATTACAGATCTTTTTCAATTTTATATGCCACGCTTTTAAAACATATATACCTAAATTGCGAAATACTTAAAATCACAGAAAATGGAAGAAAAATTAAAACCCCTAGACGTAGCCTAAACCAAAAAATTATTAAGTATATGAAGGAGTTCGCCCTCTAGTCAATACCTCACCCTTTACGCTAAAGTTTTTTTTAGCACTTTCAAAAGAGGTATCTATTCTAATTAACCGGCCTTTGTGATTCAAGAGTTTGTGATTCGAACAAAATTCAAACTTTAGCGTAAACAGCTAGGTATTGACTAGGGGTAAAGTCCTTAATATACATGATAAAAACATATAAATATAGAAGTTTTTTATTCGTAAGTTAATTCGTAAGTTACGTCATAACTCAATTTTGAGAAAGCCATTTAGCCAAAACATTAAAATTAAAATGCAAATTTCATTCTAATTATTCATGCACGGTGAGCCAAAATCAAAGCTGCAATAATTCAAAAACGTACAGAAATCAAATTAAAAAAAAAAGTTTTTTTAACTGAAAGTAAGAAGCGACATTAAAGCTTAAAACGGACAGAATTTTTTCCATATATGAAAGGGGCTGCCCCCTCCTCACCACCTCGCTCTTTACACTAAAGTTTTACTCTTTCACACAACTTTATTTTATAAAATTAAAAAAAAAAATTAGCGTAAAGAGTGCGGTGTTGTGGAGGGGGCTACTCCCTCCATAGACGGAATAATTTCTGCTCGTTTTAAGTTTAAATGTCGCCCCTTAATTTTAGTTAAAAAAAACTTGTTTTTTTTTATTTAATCAAGTTCTAAAGGCCAATAAAAACGTTTCATAGCCGTTGAATCTTTATGATGCATAAACTTGCAGCCAAAAAATTGGAAGGAATTTCGTACATATGCAAAAATTGTTGTTTTTGCGTGAAAATACAGCACGGTGAAAAAAGCGTAAGTAAGGAAGGTAAAAGTTAAGTTGAATTTTGGGGCAAACGTTGTCTGGCTCATTTTTGACTTACTTTTTAAAGACTGTGGCACCAGAGTATTCAGTGTATTATGAGGATCCAGATTAGTTAATGCTTGTTGTTTTAACGATTCTAAAAAATGAGAACATGGAAAAATATAATTTAATTTTGATGGCATTTTCAGACGGCTTATTTTGCTACTTCAATTCTTACTTATTCAGAATATTAATGGGGGCACTGGCCCTTCAATCCCACAGTAGCAAACCCCAAAAGTTGACAATTACAGATCTTTTTCAATTTTATATGCCACGCTTTGAAAACTTATATACCTAAATTACAATATACTTAAAATCATAGAAAAAGGAAGAGGAAGATCCCTAGACGTAACCTAAACCAAATATATTTTTAATATGTTTTCTTTTTATTATAATATAAGAAAATTTTACTCACCAGAAGTCGCTTAGAATATTCCATATCTCTACCAATGTAAATGATCGTAAAATATATATATCGATAGAATGAATGACGTACTCAAAGTGTAGAAAATTCTAATTTGAAACTCGATTTTATAGTAAAAAAAACTGAATATATTAACACATACCTAAGACGCACCGGTTTTTTAACACGGATAATAAACTTACCATAAAAGGCATGTAGGCCATATATATATTATGAAGTAGAAATCTGGCTTACATGAATGAGGACTCGGAAACCTGTCCCTCATCGCATATTATGCAATCAGTGGTGAAACCAATATATCACTGTCCTTGGTAAGTCAATGCACCGGTTAGACTACTTTTTTGTGAAATTCAATGTATATTTTCATGTATATTTTCAATCAATAGAACTATCACTAGACTCGTCTAGATTCTTAAGTGTGTCTATAGTACTTTAGATACAATTTTCCGTTAGACCCAATTAACTGTGGTATTTTGCTTTTAGATTCTCCAAACCCCAGATCTATGGGAAGCAAGTTCTTCACGGGGTGGTCTAAGGCTTGGTGGTGCTGGTTCAGAAGAAGAACAGCAGCCATCTTGCAGCTGTTAGTGTATCCAAGGTCTGTTTTGTGTGAAATGTCTTCTCGTCTGAGAAGTTAGTTGTGTTAGACTGCGGTCGTGATTTATTCCTTTCAAAGCCTATTTGTACCTTTGTTGATATCGAGAATATACGGACTAATAAAATTCGTGCCTCTGCTAAATTCCTTTAGTTTGCAAGTCAAAATCTTTCTGGTGTCTAGAGTTTGTATACATAGGTTCCAATTTAACATAGTAAAGTGTACATATCAAATTTAAAGTATCTTTAATTATTACTAGCAGAAACGCCAAATTTGTAAGTAGCTGGATCTATTACAGTCTATTCTATACTGAATATCACAAATTTAAGAAAAAGTTTGCCATCTTTGACGCATAGTGTTGTGCAGGGTCGCTATGTGGCTGCACAGTTTAATCATGATTGAGGTGAATAGAAGTCTAAAATATTATTCGTTTGAATTAATTTGGCTTATATACCAAATTCTATATCTTTCTGGTTTATAAGATTTTGTTGGTGAAGGCACACATTTATTTTTAATGTTATTTTTTCCTTATTGCCATTGGAGTTGTAATTCATAACCATCTTCGTTTTGTTTTCAGTTTGGTCAGCGGAAGAATTGTTTATAAACTGACTTTTTCTTCTTAAATCTTGCAACATGAAGGTATGGATTCTTTATTTGCATACAGATTAAGGAATAAATTGCATCTGTTTTTTTATTTATAACTCTATACGTAACTATTTTTGGCCCAAGTTGAGGAGCGTGCTCATTAAAGACGAAAAATGGAATTTTATAAATTATTTTAACTTAAAATTGTCTTTGAGTTATTGTTCTTTTTTTCAAAATAGGAAATGTTAAACAAACCCCTGTTTTATATAGATGCTACTTTTTCTTTTTGATGATACAAAAGCATTTAAGAGAAACCGTATCTTTTAATTTGACGGTACAACAGAAAAATGTGGGATGGAGGGATTGAATACTTGATACATTTAAACTTGTATGTCTAAAAAAAAACTTAGAAACTTTTTTAGGGTAGGCTTGTTCGAATTATCATTCTAAAAGCAATAAAACTTCCCATAGATGGTTCTTAAAACTACCTATAGTGAGACAAAAAATAATGAGCAATGATACAAATCTTTTCTATTTAATCTGACTATATCTTACCTTATTGGGTTTTATGCTCACAATAATCCGTGTAGCTCCAGTATTAAATACTCGAACTACTCTATGGAAGATATATATATATATATATATATATATATATATATATATATATATATATATATATATATATATATATATATATATATATATATATCTTTAACCAAACGCATGCACGTACGTTCGTTTTTTAAGGGTATCAGGAGAGGGGTACCTAAAAAAAGACGCAAGGAGCTGGTTGATCATATAAGAAATTCAAGAAACTAGTGGAAAATTGAAGGAATCGTGATTTTTGAAAGTTGAGTGACCGGAGATCCCCCTCCTTTGTAGACATGTCTGCTCACATGATAATAGGAATTATTCCATGGATAGGAAGTAATTATCCTTTTGCTTATGCGATTTAATTCGTTTAATATGTTTATATAAAAACGCACATAACTATAGTACGGAAGAACATAGATTTTTTGCGTGATTAACCAACAAAGAGGATTTCATACTTTGAATATTCAAAATGGAAAAAAGATATGACCCATCAGCTAATTGTAATAATAATTGTAGTTACTGAATATGGAGGTTTCGGTGTAAAGAATAATTGAAGATGCATATCATGAAATGGAATAAAAGCTATTAAATGTGGATATACCAAAGGGTGTCTCAAAAAGAACAGTGGACTTGAATCTACGATAAATTGAGTCTATTTATTTGAAAGAATAAAAAAAAACGATACTTATCTCTTCCAGGAGATGTCGAGATTATCCTTGAAACACAATTTCGGGGATATGACCCCCTTCCCCACGCTAGCCCTACAAGCAAATAATTTCTGAGACCATACTGGCTAATCAGGATAAAACATAAAATCGCAAAGAAAGGAAGAAAACAAGGAGAGATCACAGCCAGCGAAGAAATTGAAAAATTATGCAAATATTTCGGTTAAGACCTCCGCTTGACCGTCCTCAGTGCAGAATAAACCTGATAAAAATCTATAAAACCAAACCTTAAAACAAAACACAAAACTAAAACTGGACGACCCTTTGTCAGTAACGGTGAAATAGTTTTTTATATTTTTATCAGTTTTATTCTGCGCTGAGGACGGTCAAGCGGAGGTCTTGACCGAAATTTTTGCATAGTTTTTCAATTTTTTCACTGGCTGTTAATTGTTCTCGTTTTCTTCCTTTCTTCGCGATTTCGTTTTAGTCCTACACGCGCTCGTTCTTTCAAAGAAATTAACCATGACTTGCTCAAACATGTCCCCGTCAACTTCGTTGGGGCCCCCTTGAATTTCTTGTTTGAGTTCCAACAGATTATGGGGTTTACTCTTGTAAACTCGTGCCTTCGTGTATCCCATAGAAAAATTCACGTTTGATACTTTGATGCTGGATCTAACCCGTCCAACATCCCTTCCTCTGAAAAACCCTCCTTGAACTGTAATCATACAATGATTACATTCTGTTAGACTAGAGAACCATTGCAGCAAAACATAACAGAGGAATTTCGCACGATGAGTTAAATGTCAGGTGGCACGGTTTTTTGAAGAAAAGAGCTATCAGTCTTGAAAACTATAGAGGCTTTTTAGTTGGCTATTAAATTGTTAAAGCCAGTAAACAGCGTGACCAAATATATTAAGCTTGTTATTTACGTAAAACTTAAAACTGAACAAAAGGAGACGTAGTCTTCTATACTGCGTGAATTGTTCGCGAAGCAACTTGGGACAATATTGACAAAAGGAATTATTAATTTGTTGGTCTAAGTTAAAGACGAACTTAATGCTATTTGGTCGTATTTTTAATATTTTACCATTCCGTTGACTCGATCTTTAATGCCCGGTCATTCTATTGACTAGTTTCAGAAAATACCCAGAACTCTCAAAAGCCTCATATGCTCATCGTGATGAAATACTTTTTTTGTGGGACAATTTGGCGAAAAGTTACGTGAATATAAGATTGATAGTTGTTGCAGGACCATTGTTTTCTACATGGACTTCATCAGATCAGTGGTGGATCCGTGGGTATAGGGTTGCAATCTATGCGTTGGCACAATCCCTAAGTTTGGCTGTAGTCTTCACTTATGACAGAACGCAACGCAAATATGTTGAAAGAAAAATGTAACTAAACTTTTAGGTAGCCCCACTCGTCTCTAAAAATCCTAGATCTGCTTCTGCATTGGCTATATATTAGAGGACTTCCGAGGGTATAAACAAATTTTCTAGTGAGAAATTCAAACAGTCCACTTTCTATGTGAAAGGATGGTTGACCTTTACCTAGACAATTTGCTTTATCTTGTTTCATAATAAAAAGGAGAAGCAGCTGACGACTACCATCAGTCTGGTCACGTTTTATGTAGAGTAGTTTAAAAATTGGTCTGAAATTAAACCCTTAGCAATAGGTTTGTAGATGCCCTATGGAAACTTTGAGGTGTTTCGCATGCTATTTCATACAATGATGTCTAGAAGAATTATTTGTCACGATTGAAATATTTTTGAAAAAGTTTCCTAGTGTTCAGACCACAGTAAACAGGTTCTAAGACTACACTGGTTGTACATGCCGAATGAAAAAGCGAAGAAGTAAAAAAATGAAGAAACAAAAAGATGAAACAACAAAAACGGCTAATAAAAAACAGAGATGGGGAAATTTTCATAAATCCAATTTGTAATAATCTAATAAATAGAAAGTCATCATTATAAAAAAGGATCAGATAGTCGTGTTAATACAAATGGAATGATTAGACAGGTTGCAACGGTATGTATAGAATCCGGGCCCAATCCACTTTATGAATTGCCACTTCATTTGTTTTGATTTTCAGTCACCTTTTCGCTTCCATCGCCAAAAGGTGGCTTTTTTCTTTCTTATTTTAATTCAAGTTTTTGTATATTTATTTTTAGCACTGAAGGCAGCTTAGGGAAGGTCCTTACACAAATATCTGCTTTGTTTTCGTTATTCAGTGGCCGACAATTATCCTTTTTGTTACTTAGTATTTTTGTTTCTTTTTTATTTTATTTCTTTTTTTTGTTCTTCGTTTGTCGTACGTTCAGACCACAGGATTCAAGACTCATGGAACTCTAAACTTTGAAGACGGATTGGGTATTGTTTCCGCTTCATCTGTATCGCAACAAATTCGTCCCCTTCATGGCTTGGGGAGCAAAGAGTGAGCGAGACAATCTTCAGTAAGATGGCTGTCTTTTGCCCTTTAGCTGTCTGCTTTTGAGGATTTTTGAATAGACGAAAATATAAATGCGAGTAAAGGCAGCTATTGCATGGTCCACCTTCTGGTTCCCAAAATATAAAAAGTAATTAAAATTTTCGATGACCATTGGTAACATTTTTTTTGTCAGTATCCACAGCTTTTCAAAAATTTCGAAAGGAAGGGAGCTCTTTTATAAGAAATATGATAAGAGTGATCTTTAATTACAGACAATAGCTTTGTTATTGTAGGAAGCAAATTACTTAGTCATGATGTGTATTAGCATGGCCGTATCCAGGGGGGCGTTTCCGGATTTGGACCCTCAAAATATTTTGTCTGATTCGTAAAAACGTAACAAAAATGCATATAAACAAATTTTTTATGCATTTTTTGATTTCCCCCCCCCCCCCCAAAAAAAAAAGGAAGAAATACCCTTCCTAGCAAGAATAATGGACACATCCCTGCATATTAGACTAAGAGATGCCGTATATTAAGTTTATGGGAAGAACCATGTAGTTTTGGAAGGGGAGAGGTGTCGACAAAATTTTCAAGATTAGATTAATACTGGGAAATGCCATTAAAACTCTTTAGTTCTAGGTCTTATAGATTATGAACAGGCATTTGATTTTGCTGATAGTAAAACTTCAGTAAAGGTCGTATCCTTGCCGGTATACAAAAAAGTACATTAAAGTGATTAATGCTATGCAAGGTAGTACATTTGCTACGGTTAAGGTGGAAAGTGAGGTTAATAGTTTGTTCAGCGAGAAGTCAAGAGTTTAGCAGGCCTGTGTCCTATCTCCGCTTATACTTATGAATTTGATGGACTTCGTCCTAAGGAACGCGGTAAAAGCTAGCAGAACATGGCATGAAATGAGATTGTAAAACTCTTCTAGACATAGACTACTAAGATGATTTCAATGTCCTAGATAAAATGTTTATTGAAATGAACATATTTTTGAAGGTATTGAAAGTACGGGGGTGCAAGAAAAACTTTGAAAATTAATGTTAAGAAGACAAAGTCTCTTAGACTAGGAATAAATGAGAAGGAAGAGATGATTTTAGGGGACGAAAAAATCTATCAAGTGCATAGCTTCACTCACCTGGTTAATATTATTAGTAAAGATGGTCAAAAAAATAGTGAAAAATATATAGTGAAAATATAATTTGTAAATAGCCTAGCCCAGAGGTCTTTTTTTTTTGCAGTTGAAAATTTTTCGGAAGGGTAGGAAGATAACTTTGCGAACTAAGTTTAAAATATTGAAAGCCGCAATAATGATAGTGGCGAGTTGTGGCTTTGGAACGCGGGTGCTTTGAAAGGCCGAGGAAGTCTTATAAATTTGTCCAAGGGAGTTGTGTAAGGACTTGCTCGGTACTCGTTTGATTGACCGTATATTAAGCAGTAAGCTTGACAAAAGCATGGTTCGACCCCACTTTCTTGACCCATAATAAAAGAAAGGTTAAGATGGCTAGGCCAAGCTCTATGGATTAAGGAAGTCAGATTGCACTTTTTGGCCGCCCAGATAATCCAATACAAAAGCAGGTAGTCTCGGATGGGATGAAAAGAGGTCATAAGAAAAGGTTTGAAGAAAATTGAAACTGCATGGGAACGGTTAAGAGTGAACCGTTGAATAGATCGGGATGGAAGAGGAAAATTTGCAGCTATGCTGGCCGCACGCGGGTTGGTTCTGCTGTAAGTTATTAGTACCAGTAGTATCCAAAATGAATGAAATCTTGCAAAGAACCGGAAAGCACTTGAAAAACAAAAAAAGAAAAACATTTCTGAGAACACTTACAAGGCACTGGAACTTCAAAGGCAAGATTAAGCTATTGGCTATCAAGCTACTGACAAAAAAATTTGCAGAAAGAGACAAGTAAGAACTCTGCTAAAAAGAAAAAAAAACATAAGAATAACTGAAAAAAGAGCAGGGAAGAATTCAGATTTCATTAAGCTTATTTGCTTGTTGCACATTAATAAACTATCTAACAATAGAAGTGAACTGTCATGACTTTAAAGGAACTAGGAGGCAAAATTCGCCAAAAATTGTCTATATATATATATATATATATATATATATATATATATATATATATATATATATATATATATATATATATATATATATATATATAATCTTATTGTAACAACTATATGTCTGTTTCAATTAATTGAACTATTAATAATTGTGTATATATATGTTTATATATTTTTCCTCGAAATCGTTACATAGTTTTTTTTTTCCCTAAAACTGGTATATTGACATATCTGGTCGCAACACCGATCTAACTAGGTCAAAACTTTAAGAAATAATGCGTTTCAGCCAAAGCTCGTTAAACAGTTTACCGAATTAAATCTGCTAGTTACTACAGTGAGCCTTACTTATCTACAACTAGACTATGACCATATTGATAATATGAAAGATAGCGTTAGAAGAACAATTTCCAGATAAAAAATGACGTTAGTTGCAATGAAGCTTCTGGCGTGTCTTGTGAAATTTTTTAGTTTTAACTTAGTTGTTGCATCGAATATTTTAATATTTGAACCTCTTGGTTCCAAAAGTCATAAAAATGTATTTAAGACTATATCGTATGCGCTTTTAGAGGGGGGTCATAATGTCACATTTTATACATATTTAACAGATGAAGTTTTCTTACAAAGAGGTGGAAGAGAATTGATCGTTGAAGATCTTAACTTCGAAAAGCTTATGAATAATTTTCCTAGTTTCTTTGATTTACGGTTAAACGGTGGCTGGGCTAAGTTCAAGCAAATCGCTAATCTGGGTACATTTGCTGATGTTGTAGCAACTAAAGTTTATGATAGTCAAAAGCTGAAAGAAATAATGAAAGAAGATTTTGATCTAATTGTTCATTCACTTTTATTTAGCGATGCTTTTCTCCCAATTATCAAGCATTGGGATTGTCCATTTGTATACTTAAGCCCATCTGGAATGCCTCCGGGCATGGCCCACTACTTTGGTGGTTCGGAAGAATATGCTACCTATCCTGGTACATTTACATCATTCACTCCAAATATGACATTTTTACAACGAGTTGTTAATTTTATTGGAGGTGAGGTAATGGGGAAAATGATGGACCATCTGTTTTTTACTAGTGGTAAACGACATGCTGAAAGAATCGGACTAGAATGCGACTCTTTTGAAGAAATGAGAAAAAATGCAAGTCTGGTTTTCTTGAATACGGATGTTTCAACGCATAACATACGCAATTTCCCAAATACTGTAATTCAAGTCGGTGGAATGCACTGTAGACCAGCAAATCCTTTGCCAATGGTAAGTTTCAAATATAAATATATTATTCTAATTCAACTCTGTTCATCAAGGGCTATTTAATAACTGTGATAAAACTGGATGCCATTTTCAAATTTTACTAGAAAACAAAAAAGGAAAATCATAATCAGGCGTTTTGTCCAAGGGACATACATAAGTATGCCCTTCTTAGAAGTAAATGGGTACTCTCGCTGATTTTTGCAAATATCTCCTTTTCAATCTTGTGGCTGATAATCACTTGCTCTCTTTTTATCCCTTTAATGGTTACTGTAACAAGATTTTGACTGTACTGTTTGATTTCATATATGAATCTTTTCCAGATTTGTAGTAAAATACCGGTAAAATCAGAGATGTTTCTTCTTTGTTACTGCAACCAAACTGTTTTCATAGATTTTTTTTTAATATACGAAATGAACTTGAAAAAAGGGTTTTTAGAAAAAGGTTTGAAATTTTGCTCTCTTTGGGATATTTCTGTGGGTTCGCACACTTGCAATTGCATATAAACCGGAATGCACCATACATCAAGACAATAGCCTTAGTTCTGACGCGTTCAAGATAAGTCTACGGAGGTCTCATAGCTTAAATAGTTAGTTACAATAATTTTAACTTTATGTTCTGTGTCTTTGAATCCCTCGGTTTCTTTTTAATGAATTAAAATAAAATCACAGGATACAGCTTTTAAAGTAGGCTACTTGAAGTCCATGGAGAGCGAATCACAACCCGTAGCAACAGAAAGTTCAAAACACCCATTGAAAAATACTATCCGGTGAAAAAAATTCTTTGCTTAAAGGTGAAACCTATTATACATCTTCATCTTAATAGTACAAGTTTATTGTTGAATCAAATCTTGATGTGTTCTGAAAACAAGCTTGAAACCTCTCAGAAATAGAGGCGGACTGAAATGAGAACTGCCCCAACAGAATCACCATGGTCGAAAACCCAAAACTGGAGGTCTTGAGCCCCTCGTCTTCAATAACAAGGACAGCAACTTTTTTTCTTTTTTTTGCCATTGCTAGCAAATTACAACAAGATCGTAAAGAGATATTTAATGGATCACTTAAAAAGCTTGGTCTTATCTTCATTCTTTTTATTAATTCTCCTTAATAACGCCATAGTAAAGTGCTATATGGACCAAAAATGGTGCTTTTTGGTGTCATTTGTGGAGCTGAAAGACCGGTAAGCATAACAAGGGTGACTTAGTTTCTTTTCAAAACGCGTTTTGAAAAGAAATTCCTGATGAAAAAAAAATTGTCTGAATGTTATTCAAAAATTACAGCTATTATTTATGTTTACGAAAATTTAATAAAAAATTTCGTAAATGTAAGAAAAGTTAAATGCGAAAACAATTTGTCGGAATCATAGGCAGCGCAATAGCGCTGCCTAAAAAAGAGCGAAGTGGATACACCCCCCCCCTCCCGCGCCCATCTTTCCCAAAAACAGCCAGTCGACATTTTCAAATAGCCATTTTGTTTAGCATAGTTAAAAGGTCCAGTGACTGTCTTTGGGAATGTCAACTCCCCATGGCCTTCGGGACAAAGGCTGTAAGCTGTGCAATTCGCCTTTGTTTACATATAGCATTTTATTGAGGAAAGTGCCGTTCGACCTTTAGTTTTCAAAAAGACAATGGACATTCAGGCAAGGCCGTATCAAGGGGGGGGGGGTACCCCCCCCCGAAATTTTTGACCGAGTCGAAAATTAGTAAAACCTAGGTAAAAATCAGTAAAATTAGTCGAAAACTGAGTCGAAAATTAGTACCCCCCCCCCCCCGAAAAAGTCAAAAATTAGTAACCCCCCCCGAAAAAGTCAAAAATTAGTAACCCTCCCCCCCCCCCCGAAAAAAATCCTGGATCCGCCCTTGCATTCAGGTGAGCCTTTCAGAGAATATTGAGGGGAGTATTGAAATAAATCAAAAAACATTGTGTGCATATGGGCTGTCAAAATGGCCTAACTCAGGAATGACTGAGTATATTAATTTGGAAGTTTCATGAAATGATTAAGGAGATCATCCGTTGACCAAAAAGACCGAAACCACTTTGTAGTGTACTACTGTACTATGTACTACTGCTTCTGTAGCGATTACTACCAAAGCTGAGGGTATTGAAGTGAAAATATGACGAAATATTGAAGAGAAAGTTAAACTAAATCAAAACATACTGTGTGCATACAGATTGTTAAAAAGGCGTATCAGCAATATTTTGGAACGGCTTACCGTATCAAGATGAAAATTCCAAAGCATCATGAGGGGGATGTTCAACTAATCAAAAGGTAAAATGTACAGTCTGCCACTGCTATCAATACTGCTGCTAACTACTGTTACTACTACTACTAATACAACACTACTATTACTAATACTTTTCCTACTACTCGTATTAGTCTTAGTAGTACTAGTCGTAGTAGATGCGGTGGTAGTCGTAGCAGTAGTAATTACAGTAGTACATGTTTTATTAGTCTTATTACTAGAGGTTGTAGCAGTATTTCTTGAAAATAAACAGGAAGAATAATAGACATGCGTCAAAAGTAATAGTAGGCGTGGCAGTAGCAGTGGTATTAGTAGCAGTAGTGGTCAAATTAGTAATCTTCGTAATAGAATTAGTCATGGTAATGGTAGCAGCGGTAGTCGTAGTTCACTGTCTTAGTTCAAAGAGTGAAGAGCTAAACAAGTTTTAGATTGAATTGGATATAGTCCTTGCTGTAATCTTGCAGTAATCTTGCTGTGTGAAAAACCAAGCACATATTACAAACGTGAGTACTTTGGGGTGGAAAATTGGAACATTTAGTTGTTGAAGTGTGTTACCTGAAGTGTCCCTCCCCCTCGTGACTGCAGATTGTAAAATGGCCAAATTCAAACCGTTCGATCTTGTCCTAGCTTCATTTCAGGGATACCCCTTATGACCATCAGTAGTTATTAAAACCACCAAAGACCAGAAAAATCAAGCTAGATATCTAGTCTTTTGCTACGGTACCAACTCTGAGCATAATATAGTTGAAGTACAACTGGAATGAGCACTTCAAAGAAGCTTGTACAAGGACAGATAAAGATATAAATAAGGCTTTTGAACTTTTGAAGAGCAGTGCTTATTCCCTGATATTTTCAAGAGTAAGAGTAAAACCTACTTGTCTCTACCCACTAAAACTAAAGCAAAATCCAGCCTAGCGCCGTCAACTCAGACTTCTGCAGCAGCATCAACTTTAAAGGAAATAATAAATGAAACTCAAGAGGAACTAATGAATAGTAAGTTAAACCTAATGAATGACATTTCTCGTGTCGTATCAGACACAATGAAAGATCGCCGAGCTTCGGAAGTTATCAGTGAAGATATTGTGAACGAAGTTTATAATTCTATTTGAAAAAATTGAAACAACCCTTCAAAGAGTCGTTTAATGATATGAACTTGCTTAAAAATAAAATTTCTAAAATAGAAGACAGGGTTGACCAACTTGAGCAGGATACCTTATTTGGTACCCAAATTTTCTGTGAAACCAAACCCCAATGTGGAATTGATGGATAATCTTAATGAAGTGATAACCCAAATCATGGGCTTGCAAGATTTCAAAAAAATGGACCTCTTAAAGGCTAATCGATTCCGTATGCCTGCTACTCAAACTGAGAATGTGGTAAGTCAGGTGTATTTGTGTCTGAAAACCTAACTAAAAAGCGTCGCGATCTATTAAACGCGGCTCGCAGCACCTTTGGCCCAAGAAGTGTTTGGTCTGATCATGGACAAGTTCTAGCGAAAAATAAATTATTTGCGTGAATGCATTAGTATGTAACTTGTTTGTATTTTTCTTGATTTGTAAATGCATTCCTCAGGTCATTACTTTTCATTTTTTTTCACAATTTAATTTTCATTCCGTTTCATTTTTTACTGTATTTATTTTTATTTTTTTTTCACTTTTGTTTCTCTTTCTGTGCTAATGGTTCATTCCAATAATATCTTCTGTGCAATTAGTTATTTATGGGTTTGTAATGCTTTGCCAGGTCTTTCTTTTGCAATCGATTTAAGTAAAGATTTCTTTTTGGTTTATCTGGTGACTTAAATAGACTCCAAGTAAAACCTGCTTTTGTGAATATTTTAAGCCGTGAGAGTCGCCTTTACGAACTCGAAAATAATCCTTTTGATGTAATTAGTATCGTAAATAATTCTGTGGGTCAGGCTAATCAAAATCCAATTGATATAAACCCTATTTGTAATAGTAAATATATTTCGGATTTGGGGGGAGAGGAGGTTACAGCTTAACATTCAGGATCTCTCCTCGTCAATAGATTGTCAATAGATTGAACAAATTGTTTCGGATGGACAGCCTGATATTATGGGTTTATGTGAGACGTTTTTGGATTCTGGCAATAAAATGCTATTGGATATCCATGGTTACAAAATGGAACGTATAAACCGCTGCGAGATGGCTAAAGAAGGTCTTGCCATATATATATATCTTGCAATTTGCATAATTGCTTGCGTGATGATTTATCAAGGAATTTTGAAGGTATTTTCGAGTCTCAATTTATAAAAATTAAATCTAATGGTATTGATCTAATCAAAGGGAATATTTAAGTAGAATAGATCTATGCAGTTCTATGGCCCCTCCGTACCAAACAGGTTTTTCTGGAAAGTTTCAAAGTTCACTGCCTTTTTGGTGATAAGCTCAAAAAAAACCAGCACGTCTTGTTTTCAGAGCAGGAATGACGCAGTTTCAAAGTTCATTTTTGATCTGGTTAAGTGGGTATAATCTGGTTTGGTTTGCTATTGCGAGAGGACTCAAGCGATTTCTTTCTTTGTCATGAGATTTACGTAATTAATTAAACCCGTATTATAAAACCAGCGTGTCTTGTTTCGTTGTAATGCAATTATTTTTTGTATATACAAAAAGGGGTAATGAGATATGCGAGCATTTGCCAAAAACGGGTAATTAATGTTGAAAAGGGTAATTACTTCTTTAGTTTACGAGATTTGCGAATTTTTTGCGAAAAGATCTCAGGTACCTACGGATTCAGTTACACGGGGATTAGTTAAATGAGGTCAAGTTGCAGGGGGGGTTCAATAGCACGAGGGATTGCAATTATTTTTTGTATATACAAAAAGGGGTAATGAGATATGCGAGCAGTTGCAAAAAAGGGGTAATTAATGTTGAAAAGGGTAATTACTTATTTAGTTTACGAGATTTGCGAATTTTTTTGCGAAAAGATCTCAGTTACATACGGATTCAGGTACACGGGGATTAGTTAAATGAGGTCAAGTTGCATGAGGGGTTCAATAGCACGAGGGGTTCAGTTGCATGGAGGAGTTCAGAAGCTTGGGATTCAGTTACATGGGGTCGATGGTCGTTATAATACACAAGTTCTATTTGAACAGTGTTGTGAGATCCCCTACCACACCCCCAAAGGACTCCGATACCTCCCAAACCAACCCCTGTATTAGCGAAGTTACTCTGTGGTCGTTTCATCTTTGGTATTATTTGATTAATTGACTGTTTGATCAATGACAATAACGTTTGATAGATTTTTTTTTACGTGAAATACTCTAGTTTCTTTTCTTAGTTTTGAAAACATTTTGGAAGAAACTAAATTTCAGTTGGTGTGGGGGGGAGGGGAGGAGGGGGCAAAATGAGGTCTGGGGTGAAAATTTGGTCTGAGAGAGGCAGTTGTCCCCTCTGTCCCATAGGAAATTACGCTCCTCAACCCAGCCCCTTGCCACTTACTGACAGGGGTGAATCCGGGGAGAGGGTTAAAAGTTCAAGTGCCCTGTTTAAGCGACCAAAAAACTGAAGGGGCAACTAAGCTCCATTCAATGCTCAATTTCCCCAAAGTTATAGGGGTCGTGTGTGTCTCTTTGGGCTATGTGTATCTCTTTGGGAGCGTTTGAATCTTTTGGTTACTAAAGTATTATATTTTTATCATGTTTTAGGATATTCGATTAGGATTAACTTAACTTCATTCCTTGAGTGTTGTCGGGAGTAACACGTAAGTACCAAATTTTGAGTTCATTGCAGGGGATTTTCCACAATGAGAATTCCCAACCAACCCAAACCGGGTATTAGCGAAGTTAATCGGTGATCGTTTAATCGTTGGTAATATTTTATTAAATTACTGTTTGATCAATGACAAAAACGTTTGATAGATTTTTTTTACGTGAAATACTCTAGTTTCTTTTCTTAGTTTTGAAAACATTTTGGAAGAAACTAAATTTCAGTTGGGGTGGGGGGGGAGGAGGGGGCAAAATGAGGTCTGGGGTGAAAATTTGATCTGAGAGAGGCAGTTGTCCCCTCTGTCCCATAGGAAATTACGCTCCTCAACCCAGCCCCTTGCCACTTACTGACAGGGGTGAATCCGGGGAGAGGGTTAAAAGTTCAAGTGCCCTGTTTAAGCGACCAAAAAACTGAAGGGGCAACTAAGCTCCATTCAATGCTCAATTTCCCCAAAGTTATAGGGGTCGTGTGTGTCTCTTTGGGCTATGTGTATCTCTTTGGGAGCGTTTGAATCTTTTGGTCACTAAAGTATTATATTTTTATCATGTTTTAGGATATTCGATTAGGATTAACTTAACTTCATTCCTTGAGTGTTGTCGGGAGTAACACGTAAGTACCAAATTTTGAGTTCACTGCAGGGGATTTTTCACAAGGAGAATTTTCCATGGGGAGGGAATTTTCCAGGAGGTGAATTGCTACAAGTTTCGTCCACTAGCCTGAACGATGGAAATTCAATAGCTCAGAATTGGGGTCTTAGTCCACCAGCCTGAACGGTGGAAATTCACTAGCTCAGAATTGGGGTCTTAGTCCACCAGCCTGAATGGTAAGGATCGACACGGCTCAATAGTTCAGATTTTTCTCAAAGAGATGAAAAAAATTTAAAGTTCTGTTCCAAATATTTTCCTGGAAGAAGAAAAGTTCAACTTTGATTCTGAATTTTCTTAATGAAAATGAAATAAGTTATTGATCAATTCTATTTTCCCAAAATAATATCAAAAACACAATTGGCTGAAATAAAAGCGGAAAAAAAAGCTCTTAATAGAAATTTTTAAGTGTGAAGTCCTATTTTTAAGAATAAATTATACAAACGGTCCCTTTGGGCCCTGGGGGGGGGGGGGATCCCCTTCGTATACGTAATAATTCTCTTCGTTCTAAGTTTTAATTTTGCTCCTTACTTTCAGTTGAAAAAACTTTTTTTAATTTATTGTATTATCGTTTTCTAAATAATGCCAGTAAATCTGACCTCCATCTCCACGGAAAAATCCCTCCCTCCCCCTTCAAAAAAAAAAAGTTAGTCTGAAGTTGATTGTCTGAAAAGTATTTTTTCGGGGGAGATACACGATTGGCTGAAACAATTTATTGTGTTCGTGGTAACGAACTGTAAGTAAGGATTGACACGGCTCGATAGTAACCGAAAAACTCTAAAAAACCAATAACCCTACTTCGGAAGTTTCAAGCTCCTATCTGCAAAAATGTGGAATTAATTTCTTGAAGTAATTGATGCTTAATGGAGAAAAAGGTGAAATTTATAGGTTTTATGCACAGGTGTTTTGGATTTGCCAAGATTTAAATGTTAAGATTGATAACATTTTTTGTGTTTGTGCTAACGAACTGTAAGTAAGGAGCGACACGACTCAATAGTTACCGAAACTCTAAAAACCAATAACCCTACTTCGGAAGTTTCAAGCTCCTATCTGCAAAAAATGTGGAATTAATTTCTTGAAGTAATTGATGCTTAATGGAGAAAAAGGTGAAAATTATAGGTTTTATGAAATTGATCGTAAGACTTAAATTATTCTATCAGATACGTTGGCACTTTAAGATGAAATTTGACTCGCATATGCTTGCGGGTATTAAGCGTTTGAATCTGATAAGAAGAGAGAGACTTAATTTCCAAGATATAAGGTATAAAATACCTTAAGAATGGGATGATATACATTCAGTTCCAAGATGATAGGACTGTTTGACACCGAATTTATCAGTTTGAAAAAATCATCTTGCGGTGTTATATTCGAATGTGCTTTTTTATTATTGTCTATGGATCTCAAAGAAATTGACTGTTATCATTGGTTAGTGAACTATAATCTGTTTGAGTATGATAAAAGCTTGTGGAGTACTACATTACGTTATATAAACAGACTGGGATTCTATGATAGAGTGATTACACCACTTAATAATACTGGTCAGGAACTGAGAAATGTCCAGGAGGAAGTCAGTGAAATTTGCAGCTTTTTCGGAGTTGAAGCGCTCTATGTAAAGGGCAATGTACCGACAGATAAAGTTTTAATTCAAAAGTGTGACCCTAGGATTCCACTTTTCAATCTAGAAGAGTTTAAGTGTCCTAAATTTGAAGGGGGCTATCACCGTCCTGAAGACGAGGTTAGGTTCTTCGCAGAGTGGATACCTAAGAATATACCTGATCGTGAAAAATCCATAAGACATGTTAAAAACTATCCTACATCATGGGACCATCGTTTGTGGATGTTTAAGAGTGAACTCTAAGTACTATTTTCGTGTAAAAGTTTGTTGTTGTTGTTTTTTTTCTAAAAAAAAAAAATCTGTTAATACATTTAATCAATAAATATCTTTAAGATTAACCCCTTCATGTTATTTAGAATAGTTCTATTGTAAGCAAGTAACAAACTCTTTCCTGAAGTCACCTCTTGGATACACAATACAGAAATTTTCATTAAAGAAATTATGAAAAAATTGTAAGTAAGTAATAAATTCTTTCTTGAAGTCACCTCTGGGATACACAATACAGAAATTTTCATTAAAGAAATTATGAAAAAATTGTAAGTAAGTAGCAAATTCTTTCTCGAATTCATCTGCTGGATAAACAAAGACATTTCGTTCAAGAAATTATGACAAAATTCTAAGTAAGTAAAAAACTCTTTTTTGTTTGTTACTGTGATCACAACTATGCTTTATTAATAAAATATCTTATTGAATTTATGGTTTATTTTTATTGGCTTGAAAAAAAAAAAAAACGAAAATACTAAAACAAGTAAAAACTCACTGTAATAAAAAAACAACTGATGTTATAACGACTATTTTTTATCAATAAAATATTTTAATGCATTTAATGTAAATTATGAATGGATTGGAAAAACACGAAAATACTACTATGAAATTGATCATAAGACTTAAATTATTCTATGTTCGTTACTACGAACACAATAAATTGTTTCAGCCAATCGTGTATCTCCCCCGAAAAAATACTTTTCAGACAATCAACTTCAGACTAACTTTTTTTTTTTTTTGAAGGGGGAGGGAGGGATTTTTCCTTGGAGATGGAGGTCAGATTTACTGGCTTTATTTAGAAAACTATAATACAATAAATTAAAAAAAGTTTTTTCAACTTAAAGTAAGGAGCAAAATTAAAACTTAGAACGAAGAGAATTATTACGTATACGAAGGGGATCCCCCCTCCAGGGACCACAGGGACCATTTCTATAATTTAGTCTGAAAAATAGGACTTCACACTTAAAAAGTTCTATTAAGAGCTTTTTTTTTCCGCATTTATTTCAGCCAATTTTGTTTTTGATATTATTTTGGGAAAATAGAATTGATCAATAACTTATTTCATTTTCATTAAGAAAATTCAGAATCAAAGTTGAACTTTTCTTCTTCCAGGAAAATATTTGGAACAGAACTTTAAATTTTTTCATCTCTTTGAGAAAAATCTGAACTATTGAGCCGTGTCAATCCTTACTTACAGTTCGTTACCACGAACACAATAAATCGTTTCAGCCAATCGTGTATCTCCCCCGAAAAAATACTTTTCAGACAAACAACTTCAGACTAACTTTTTTTTTTTGAAGGGGGGAGGGAGGGATTTTTCCGGGGAAATGGAGGCCAGATTTACTGGAATTATTTCATCTTAAAGTGCCAACGTATCTGATAGAATAATTTAAGTCTTATGATCAATTTCATAAAACCTATAATTTTCACCTTTTTCTCCATTAAGCATCAATTACTTCAAGAAATTAATTCCACATTTTTGCAGATAGGAGCCTGAAACTTCCGAAGTAGGGTTATTGGTTTTTAGAGTTTCGGTAACTATTGAGTCGTGTCGCTCCTTACTTACAGTTCGTTAGCACAAACACAAAAAATGTTATCACTCTTAACATTTAAATCTTGACAAATCCAAAACACCTGTGCATAAAACCTATAATTTTCACCTTTTTCTCCATTAAGCATCAATTACTTCAAGAAATTAATTACACATTTTTGCAGATAGTAGCTTGAAACTTCCGAAGTAGTGTTATTGGTTTTTAGAGTTTTTCGGTTACTATTGAGCCGTGTCGATCCTTACTTACAGTTCGTTACCACGAACACAATAAATTGTTTCAGCCAATCGTGTATCTCCCCCGAAAAAATACTTTTCAGACAATCAACTTCAGACTAACTTTTTTTTTTTGAAGGGGGAGGAGGGATTTTTCCGTGGAGATGGAGGTCAGATTTACTGGCATTATTTAGAAAACGATAATACAATAAATTAAAAAAAGTTTTTTCAACTGAAAGTAAGGAGCAAAATTAAAACTTAGAACGAAGAGAATTATTACGTATACGAAGGGGATCCCCCCTCCAGGGACCACAGGGACCATTTCTATAATTTAGTCTGAAAAATAGGACTTCACACTTAAAAAGTTCTATTAAGAGCTTTTTTTTCCGCTTTTATTTCAGCCAATTGTGTTTTTGATATTATTTTGGGAAAATAGAATTAATCAATAACTTATTTCATTTTCATTAAGAAAATTCAGAATCAAAGTTGAACATTTCTTCTTCCAGGAAAATATTTGGAACAGAACTTTAAATTTTTTCATCTCTTTGAGAAAAATCTGAACTATTGAGCCGTGTCGATCCTTACTTACAGTTCGTTACCACGAACACAATAAATCGTTTCAGCCAATCGTGTATCTCCCCCGAAAAAATACTTTTCAGACAATCAACTTCAGACTAACTTTTTTTTTTGAAGGGGAGGGAGGGATTTTTCCGTGGAGATGGAGGCCAGATTTACTGGCATTATTTAGAAAACGATAATACAATAAATTAAAAAAAGTTTTTTCAACTGAAAGTAAGGAGCAAAATTAAAAAACTTAGAACGAAGAGAATTATTACGTATACGAAGGGGATCCCCCCCCCTTTGGGGTTAATCTAGGTTCACTTAGACGCGCGCGTCTAAGTGAACCTAGATTAACCCCAAAGGGGGGGATCCCCTTCGTATACGTAATAATTCTCTTCGTTCTAAGTTTTTTAATTTTGCTCCTTACTTTCAGTTGAAAAAACTTTTTTTAATTTATTGTATTATCGTTTTCTAAATAATGCCAGTAAATCTTGCCTCCATCTCCACGGAAAAATCCCTCCCTCCCCCTTCAAAAAAAAAAGTTAGTCTGAAGTTGATTGTCTGAAAAGTATTTTTTCGGGGGAGATACACGATTGGCTGAAACGATTTATTGTGTTCGTGGTAACGAACTGTAAGTAAGGATCGACACGGCTCAATAGTTCAGATTTTTCTCAAAGAGATGAAAAAATTTAAAGTTCTGTTCCAAATATTTTCCTGGAAGAAGAAATGTTCAACTTTGATTCTGAATTTTATTAATGAAAATGAAATAAGTTATTGATTAATTCTATTTTTCCCAAAATAATATCAAAAACACAATTGGCTGAAATAAAAGCGGAAAAAAAGCTCTTAATAGAACTTTTTAAGTGTGAAGTCCTATTTTTCAGACTAAATTATAGAAATGGTCCCTGTGGTCCCTGGAGGGGGGATCCCCTTCGTATACGTAATAATTCTCTTCGTTCTAAGTTTTAATTTTGCTCCTTACTTTCAGTTGAAAAAACTTTTTTAATTTATTGTATTATCGTTTTCTAAATAATGCCAGTAAATCTGGCCTCCATCTCCACGGAAAAATCCCTCCCTCCCCCTTCAAAAAAAAAAGTTAGTCTGAAGTTGATTGTCTGAAAAGTATTTTTTCGGGGGGGGGGGGATACACGATTGGCTGAAACAATTTATTGTGTTCGTGGTAACGAACTGTAAGTAAGGATCGACACGGCTCAATAGTAACCGAAAAACTCTAAAAACCAATAACTCTACTTCGGAAGTTTCAAGCTCCTATCTGCAAAAATGTGGAATTAATTTCTTGAAGTAATTGATGCTTAATGGAGAAAAAAGTGAAAATTATAGGTTTTATGCACAGGTGTTTTGGATTTGTCAAGATTTAAATGTTAAGAGTGATAACATTTTTTGTGTTTGTGCTAACGAACTGTAAGTAAGGAGCGACACGACTCAATAGTTACCGAAACTCTAAAAACCAATAACCCTACTTCGGAAGTTTCAGGCTCCTATCTGCAAAAATGTGGAATTAATTTCTTGAAGTAATTGATGCTTAATGGAGAAAAAGGTGAAAATTATAGGTTTTATGAAATTGATCATAAGACTTAAATTATTCTATCAGATACGTTGGCACTTTAAGATGAAATAATTCCAGTAAATCTGGCCTCCATCTCCACGGAAAAATCCCTCCCTCCCCCCTTCAAAAAAAAAAAGTTAGTCTGAAGGTGATTGTATGAAAAGTATTTTTTCGGGGGAGATACACGAGTGGCTGACACAATTTATTGTGTTCGTGGTAACGAACTGTAAGTACGGATTGACACGGCTCAATAGTTCAGATTTTTCTCAAAGAGATGAAAAAATTTAAAGTTCTTTTACAAATATTTTCCTGTAATAATAAATGTTAAACTTTTATTCTTAATTTTATTAATGAAAATTAAATAATTTATTTATAAAGTATATTTTCCCAAATAATATCACAAAAAAACTGGGCTTTAATAAAAGCGGAAAAAAAAAAAGCTCTTAAAGTAACTTTTTAAGGTTTTATTACAATTTTTAATAATAAATTATATACATGGTCCCTGTGGTCCCTGGAGGGGGGATCCCCATCGTATACGTAATAATTCTCTTCGTTCTAAGTTTTAATTTTGCTCCTTACTTTCAGTTGAAAAAACTTTTTTTAATTTATTGTATTATCGTTTTCTAAATAATGCCAGTAAATCTGACCTCCATCTCCACGGAAAAATCCCTCCCGCCCCCCTCAAAAAAAAAAAGTTAGTCTGAAGTTGATTGTCTGAAAAGTATTTTTTCGGGGGAGATACACGATTGGCTGAAACAATTTATTGTGTTCGTAGTAACGAACATAGAATAATTTAAGTCTTATGATCAATTTCATAGTAGTATTTTCGTGTTTTTCCAAACCATTCATACTTTACATTAAATGCATTCAAATATTTTCTTGATCAAACATAGTCGTGATCACATCAGATGGTTTTGTAGTACAGTGAGTTTTTACTAGTAGTAGTATTTTCGTTTTTTTTTTTTTTTCAAGCTATTAATACTATACCTTAAATGCATTCAGATATTTTCTTAATAAAGCATAGTTGTGATCACAGTAACAAACAATAAAGAGTTTTTTACTTACTTAGAATTTTGTCATAATTTCTTGAACGAAATGTCTTTGTTTATCCAGCAGATGAATTCGAGAAAGAATTTGCTACTTACTTACAATTTTTTCATAATTTCTTTAATGAAAATTTCTGTATTGTGTATCCCAGAGGTGACTTCAAGAAAGAATTTATTACTTACTTACAATTTTTTCATAATTTCTTTAATGAAAATTTCTGTATTGTGTATCCAAGAGGTGACTTCAGGAAAGAGTTTGTTACTTGCTTACAATAGAACTATACTACAGAACATGAAGGGGTTAATCTTAAAGATATTTATTGCTTAAATGTATTAACAGATTTTTTTTTTTTCGAAAAAAAACAACAACAACAAACGTTTACATAAAAATAGTACTTAGAGTTCACTCTTAAACATCCACAAACGATGGTCCCATGATGTAGGATAGTTTTTAACATGTCTTATGGATTTTTCACGATCAGGTATATTCTTAGGTATCCACTGTGCGAAGAACCTAACCTCGTCTTCAGGACGGTGATAGCCCCCTTCAAATTTAGGACACTTAAACTCTTCTAGATTGAAAAGTGGAATCCTAGGGTCACACTTTTGAATTAAAACTTTATCTGTCGGTACATTGCCCTTTACATAGAGCGCTTCAACTCCGAAAAAGCTGCAAATTTCACTGACTTCCTCCTGGACATTTCTCAGTTCCTGACCAGTATTATTAAGTGGTGTAATCACTCTATCATAGAATCCCAGTCTGTTTATATAACGTAATGTAGTACTCCACAAGCTTTTATCATACTCAAACAGATTATAGTTCACTAACCAATGATAACAGTCAATTTCTTTGAGATCCATAGACAATAATAAAAAAGCACATTCGAATATAACACCGCAAGATGATTTTTTCAAACTGATAAATTCGGTGTCAAACAGTCCTATCATCTTGGAACTGAATGTATATCATCCCATTCTTAAGGTATTTTATACCTTATATCTTGGAAATTAAGTCTCTCTCTTCTTATCAGATTCAAACGCTTAATACCCGCAAGCATATGCGAGTCAAATTTCATCTTAAAGTGCCAACGTATCTGATAGAATAATTTAAGTCTTACGATCAATTTCATAAAACCTATAATTTTCACCTTTTTCTCCATTAAGCATCAATTACTTCAAGAAATTAATTCCACATTTTTTGCAGATAGGAGCTTGAAACTTCCGAAGTAGGGTTATTGGTTTTTAGAGTTTCGGTAACTATTGAGTCGTGTCGCTCCTTACTTACAGTTCGTTATCACAAACACAAAAAATTTTATCACTCTTAACATTTAAATCTTGGCAAATCCAAAACACCTGTGCATAAAACCTATAATTTTTACCTTTTTCTCCATTAAGCATCAATTACTTCAAGAAATTAATTCCACATTTTTGCAGATAGGAGCTTGAAACTTCCGAAGTAGGGTTATTGGTTTTTTAGAGTTTTTCGGTTACTATTGAGCCGTGTCAATCCTTACTTACAGTTCGTTACCACGAACACAATAAATTGTTTCAGCCAATCGTGTATCCCCCCCGAAAAAATACTTTTCAGACAATCAACTTCAGACTAACTTTTTTTTTTGAAGGGGGAGGGAGGGATTTTTCCGTGGAGATGGAGGTCAGATTTACTGGCGTTATTTATAAAACGATAATAAAATAAATTAAAAAAAGTTTTTTAAACTTAAATTAAGGTTCAAAATTAAAAATTTTAACTACTATAATTATTACTCAGACGACGGGGATCCCCCCCCCCCCTCCAGGGCCCCCCGGGACCCTGTAGATTCTTTTCTGGTAAAATTCTGACGGAACACATAAAAAGTTATATTAATAGCTTTTTTTCCGCTTTTTATTTCAGTCAATTGTGTTTTTTATATTATTTTGTGAGAATAGAATTGATCAATAACTTATTTCATTTTCATTAAGAATATTCAGAATCAAAGTTGAACTTTTCTTCTTCCAGGAAAATATTTGGAACAGAACTTTAAATTTTTTCATCTCTTTGAGAAAAATCTGAACTATTGAGCCGTGTCGATCCTTACCATTCAGGCTGGTGGACTAAGACCCCAATTCTGAGCTAGTGAATTTCCACCGTTCAGGCTGGTGGACTAAGACCCCAATTCTGAGCTATTGAATTTCCATCGTTCAGGCTAGTGGACGAAACTTGTAGCAATTCACCTCCTGGAAAATTCCCTCCCCATGGAAAATTCTCCTTGAGGAAAATCCCCTGCAGTGAACTCAAAATTTGGTACTTACGTGTTACTCCCGACAACACTCAAGGAATGAAGTTAAGTTAATCCTAATCGAATATCCTAAAACATGATAAAAATATAATACTTTAGTAACCAAAAGATTCAAACGCTCCCAAAGAGATACACATAGCCCAAAGAGACACACACGACCCCTATAACTTTGGGGAAATTGAGCATTGAATGGAGCTTAGTTGCCCCTTCAGTTTTTTGGTCGCTTAAACAGGGCACTTGAACTTTTAACCCTCTCCCCGGATTCACCCCTGTCAGTAAGTGGCAAGGGGCTGGGGTGAGGAGCGGAATTTCCTATGGGACAGAGGGGACAACTGCCTCTCTCAGACCACATTTTCCCCCCAGACCTCATTTTGCCCCCTCCTCCCCCCCCCCACCCCAACTGAAATTTAGTTTCTTCCAAAATGTTTTCAAAACTAATAAAAGAAACTATATTATTTCACGGAAAAAAAATCTATCAAACGTTATTGTCATTGATCAAAAAGTCAATTAATAAAATAATACAAAAGATTAAACGACCACATATTAACTTCGCTAATACAGGGTTTGGGATGGGAGGTAATTCTCCTTGTGGAAAATCCCCTGCAGTGAACTCAAAATTTGGTACTTACGTGTTACTCCCGACAACACTCAAGGAATGAAGTTAAGTTAATCCTAATCGAATATCCTAAAACATGATAAAAATATAATACTTTAGTAACCAAAAGATTCAAACGCTCCCAAAGAGATACACATAGCCCAAAGAGACACACACGACCCCTATAACTTTGGGGAAATTGAGCATTGAATGGAGCTTAGTTGCCCCTTCAGTTTTTTGGTCGCTTAAACAGGGCACTTGAACTTTTAACCCTCTCCCCGGATTCACCCCTGTCAGTAAGTGGCAAGGGGCTGGGTTGAGGAGCGTAATTTCCTATGGGACAGAGGGGACAACTGCCTCTCTCAGACCAAATTTTCACCCCAGACCTCATTTTGCCCCCTCCTCCCCTCCCCCCACCCCAACTGAAATTTAGTTTCTTCCAAAATGTTTTCAAAACTAATAAAAGAAACTAGAGTATTTCACGTAAAAAAAAATATAACAAACTTTATTGTCATTTATAAAACATTAATTTAATCAAATAATACCAAAGTTGAAACGACCACAGAGTAACTTCGCTAATACACGGGTTGGGATGGTAGGGATCGGAGTCCTTTGGGGGTGTGGTAGGGGATCTCACAACACTGTTCAAATAGAACTTGTGTATTATAACGACCACCGACCCCATGTAACTGAATCCCAAGCTTCTGAACTCCTCCATGCAACTGAACCCCTCGTGCTATTGAGCCCCCCATGCAACTTGACCTCATTTAACTAATCCCCGTGTAACTGAATCCGTATGTAACTGAGATCTTTTCGCAAAAAATTCGCAAATCTCGTAAACTAAAGAAGTAATTACCCTTTTCAACATTAATTACTTCTTTTTTGCAAATGCTCGAATATCTCATTACCCATTTTTGTATATACAAAAAATAATAGCAACCCCTCGTGCTATTGAACCCCCCATGCAACTTGACCTCATTTAACTAATCACCGTGTAACTGAATCCGTATGTAACTGAGATCTTTTCGCAAAAAATTCGCAAATCTCGTAAACTAAAGAAGTAATTACCCTTTTCAACATTAATTACCCCTTTTTTGCAAATGCTCGCATATCTCATTACCCCTTTTTGTATATACAAAAAATAATTGCATTACAACGAAACACGACCCGCTGGTTTTATAATACAGGTTTAATTAATTACGTAAATCTCATGACAAAGAAAGAAATCGCTTGAGTCCTCTCGCAATAGCAAACCAAACCAGATTATACCCACTTAACCAGATCAAACATGAACTTTGAAACTGCGTCATTCCTGCTCTGAAAACAAGACGTGCTGGTTTTTTTTTGAGCTTATCACCAAAAAGGCAGTGAACTTTGAAACTTTCCAGAAAAACCTGTTTGGTACGGAGGGGCCCTAGAACTGCATAGATCTATTCTACTTATTTATCGTTCTCCTAGTGGTGCTCTTTCGTTGTTTCTTCGGAATCTTGAGGAAATACTTGACATAATACTGAAACATCCGTGTTAGTTAATCATAATGGGTGACTTTAATATAAATTTGATAGATTCAAACTCTTCAGCTTCAGTTGATTTTCTTTCAACCATGCTTGCCGCAGGAATTGTACCATCTACATCCATCTCCACACGAGTAACTAATGTTACAGCTTCTTTAATTGACAATATCTTCTCTACGTTTAGTTTGAAGGAAAACTCAATTTTAGTTAATGATATCTCCGATCATTTTCCAATTTATTCTCGGTTCAGCTTTAAACAGGGGAAGAGTAACCGGGCTCAGGTGTTTGATTCCTGTTCTATTAGGTTTGGCGAGAAAGAGTTATCTCTCCTTGGGTCTAAATTAGCGGAAAATTCATGGAGCTTGTTTGATAATGATAAGGATTTCTCTTGTTTATTTGAGTCCTATTATGGAACCATAAAAGAGACTATTCTTGGCATTTGTAAAGTATCACCTTCTAATCATAGGTCTAAAAGGATTGTTCCTCTAAACCCATGGATGACATCCGGACTTCTTAAAAGCTGGAGAAGGAAAAATAATCTCTGGAGAGCTTATAAATGCGCTACACTTTCAGCAAGTGCTATTCGTCTTTGTCAATTCAAGATCAACCGGAATATATATAATTCTTTGTGTAGGAAAGCCAAATCTCTCTTTTATCTAAATAATTTTGCTGCTTGTGGCAATGATATTCGTAAAACTTGGAAGGTAATAAATTCTGTACTTAAACCCGGTTCTCAATCTAGCTCTTTACCTATGAGTCTGGTCATTGGTGATAAAGCTGTGGAGGGTGAGCTTAATGTCCAAGAGGCATTCACTTCATTATTCGCTAAGATTGGTAAGAATATTGCTTCTACAGTTGCTTTGTCTCGGCCTAAGCCGGACTTCAGATCTTACCTCGGGCCGTCTTGTGTTAAGTCTGTGTTTCTAGACCCAGTAACAGTAAGTGAAATTGCTAAAATTGTTAATGGCTTGAAAAACTCGTCCTCATCTGGGCCAGATTCTATTCCTCCCTAAGGTAGTTAAATCTAGTATTGTTTCAATACTTTTGCCTCTAACGAAACTTGTTAATCTTTCATTTGAATGTGGAGTTTTTCCGGATGCTCTGAAGCGTGCTCGGCTTATTGTTGTGTATAAGGGTGGACCAAGAAATGATCCGGCAAATTATCGACCAATTTCAATTTTATCAGTATTTAGTAAAATCTTTGAAAAGGCTGTGCGTTCTCGTCTCCATACTTTCCTAAAGTCTAAAAATTTTCTTCATGTTTTTCAATTTGGTTTCCGAATGAAGCACTCCACTGAACATGCCGGTATGCCCTTTTGGATCTTGTTCATTCTGCGTTAGATTCGGGATTGATTCTGGCTGCTACATTCCTGGATATTCATAAGGCTTTCGATTCCTTAACTCATGAAATTCTTCTATCGAAGATGTCTCATTTTGGCATAAGGCGAAATGTATTTTCTTGGTTTCAGTCTTATTGGAAGGATAGGTTAATTTCTGTTAATCCACTTTTCCGGTCACCCTCGCAAGTGAATTTTGTCGTCCCCCAGGGATCAGTTTTAGGGCCTGTGCTTTTTTAATTTATGTAAATGATCTTCATTATGTTGTAAAAAAGCAGAAACTTATTAATTGCTGTAGACTTTGTCATCCTAAGTCTTCCCTTGCCCATAGTGGTAACTATAGTTCGCCTTCTTCTGATGTCCTTGTTTGTTTTGCTGATGACAGCATACTTGGCACTTCGGGAAACTGTGAATCAGAACTTTGATTAAATTTCGAAAATTTGTTTGAGATGGTTAATTTGTGGCTTGATGCTAATTATCTTGCCCTAAATTTTTCCAAGTCCAGTTTTTTTTTTCGCGTGTTTCTCAGGTTTATCCCCACTTATCAAAAATTCACAAGCCTAATGGGATAATTTATAGATCAAAAGACTGATAGGTTCATTTTTTGGGCATTCTTGTTGATGAAAACCTTTCTTTCAAACGTTACATTGATTTTATTAAAATGAAGATATGCAGGAGTCTCAGTATTTTAAGGAAACCTAGACATACTTTTCCTGGATCAATTTTGAAAATCCTTTTAACTGCTTGATCCAATCTTACATTTCTTATTGTCCAATAGTGTGGATGTCAATCTTTCCTTCCCTGTTAAAACCACTTTCTAAGGTTTACAATAAAGCTAGAAACCTCATTCAGGAAACTAATCGTTCATTAGTTATCCCATTACATGATTTTGAGTCACTATACATTGTTTCATGTGCATGTTATACTTTTTCTCAGCTTCATGATGACCTCCCCCAGCCCCTAAGTTTTCCGCTATCTTGTACCTCTGATCAAAATAATTATAATCTTCGCAATATGACAAATCATGGTCAAGTTCCATTTACTCCTTGCATAAGGTCAGATTTTAATCCTCTAATGGCGTGTCATATTGTTTGGAATAAGTTGCCTGAATCAGCTCGAGGGTGCCACTCATTCAGTTTGTTTAAAAAAATTGTTAAAAATTCTTTGGCTTCGTAGAAGTTATTTTTATCTATGTTTTTAATTTTTTGTTTATTATTATTTTTTTGGAGTCTATTTAATTTAGTTTATTTATTCTAGTTTTTTTCTATAGTTTTCATTTTATCTGTATTTGCTTTTCTTCTCCTTTTGCTCTTCTGTCTGTGAGTAAGTTCATTTCAAATTTTCTTTTCTTTTTCACCTCTGAGTAAGTAACTCATTTGTCTTCCTCCTTCTTTAAAGGCCAATGAGCCCTTGGGGGAATAATAACATGTAAAATTGTATGTGTGTTTAATGAAGAATAAATCTTATCTTAACATGTTTTGTAGAAGAAGTAGTCGTGGCAGTAGCTGTTGATGTTGTAGTTAGAGTAGAAGTAATCATGGCAGTGGTAGCCATGGTTGTTGTAATGGTCATATTAGCAGTAGTAGTAGTTCTTGTCGTCAAAGAAGTTGTTTTAGTAGTTATAGTAGTTTTTGTAGTAGTAACCATATTAGTTGTAGTATTGGTTTTAGCAGAGATCTTGTTAACAGTAGTTGTTTCCAATATTTCAAAATATAGGTAGAATATATGGTGTAGAATATCTTAAAATATTTACTTTCACGTTTTTTGTTTTAAGTATTTTTCGTGATCAAGAGTTTAATTATCATTGCAGGGTCAGATAAAGGTTAGAAAGTAATTTGAAAATATGAAATAAGTGGCAATGGGAGTGAACAGAGATAACGGGTTAAGAATCAGAAGTACTAGCAAATTACTTCCCATGGACTTGGTTTGGTATCTACAGTTAGCTCATTATAACATATCACTCCTAACGATCGAGGACTCGTCAACTAGGCGTAAATAAGAAGGTAGTATCAGTAGATACCGTACGTTAGAATAAGAAGTAACACTAGTAACAGTAGTGGTAGTTGTTCTTGACGTAATAATAGTATTTGTTCTAGTAGTAGTCGCAATAGTAGCAGTAGTAGTTGTTGTTGTTACAGTTTTAGCAGTTGTAGACACGTCTGGTCGTGGTAGTTTTAGCAGTAGTCTTAGTAATAGAAGTCGTAGTAGTTGAGGCTGTAATAGCATTTAACGTAATGATAGTATTCGTAGCAGTAGTTGTAGTTTTGTAGATTAAATAGTTGTACTCGTACACGTAGAAGGAGTCTTAATAGTAGCAGTCAAAGCAGTAGCTGTTGTTGTAGATGTAATAGTGGTAGTCGTAATCGTAGCAGTTGAAGCAGTAGTAGTTGCTGCAGTTTTGGTGGTTGTGGTATACGTAAAAAAATTAGTTGTAGTTGTAGTAGTCGTGATAGTAGCTGCAGTAGCGGTAGTTGTTGCAGTTACAGTAGTTTCAGGTACGCCGAATCGTTGTACTTGTAGTAGTAGTCTAAGTATTAGCAGTCATAGTAGTTGAGGTTGTCGTAATAATAGCAGTCGTAGCAGTAGTAGTAGCTGTTGTAGACAATAGTAGTAGTCATATTATTAGGAGTCATAATAATACAAGTTGTAGTTGTTGCAGTTGTAGTAGTTTTAGGTACGCCTGGCCATAGTAGTTGTTTGTAGCCGTGGTAGAAATAGTGGTTGTTGCAGTTGTCATGGTAGCTGCCTCTAAGATAAAAAAAAATAATACGATTCATCATGACAACTTTGGAAACTATCATGGCAACTTTGGAAATCACGACAGGAGACGATAAAACAGCTGCGTTTACCGACCAAGTTCGGAAGTTCTGTAGAAGGCATGACAGTATTTTCGTGGTCTTAATTGAACAATAATTTTAGTGGCGTCGGAAAAATCGTGGCGCGAAGCGCCACGCTTTTATCGACTTTTTTTTACCGAGTGACCAAAAACATCGGGGGGGGGGGGTGCCTCCAATCAAATTCCAATCAAATTAGCCCCATTCGATCCGAAGTTTATACGACCACTCGTTCCATAGAAACCTTATATGCCCCGAGGCATAACTTACAACCCTTGCGCCTGGACTTGGGGGGGGGGGTCTACCCTGAAGACATTGTTATATGATCTTTAGACTATTGCGAATAAAATGGCCATCTCACAATTTCGTTCGGATGAGTTTGGGGAAAGGAGGATGTTAGGGAGGAGAGAAGTTGCCCTCCATCACTTTTGATTCTTAAAATGGAACTAGAACTATACATTTTCAATCAAATGATCCTCCTCTGAAGTTCACTCGACCACCGTCGAAGTTCACTCGACCACCCCTTCCATTAAATATTATATACTCCCGGGGCATAGCTTACAACCCTTGTCCCCAGACTCTGGGGGGTTGTGTCAACCCCCAAGCCCTTTTTATGTGATCTTTGGACTATTTTTTGAACAAAGGACAATCTCAAAATTTCTATCGAATGCATTTGGGCAAAATACAACGTGGGGGGTAGCTGCACTATGATTACTTTGACCTTTAAAAGGGGCACCAGAACTTCTTATTTCAAATCCAATGAGACCCCTCCGAACTTTACACGACCACCCTTTCTATAGAAACTTTATATACCCTCAGGGCATAGCTTACAACCCTTGCCCTGAGGGTTGTGGGGCGGGGGGTTGTCATCCTCAAGGCCATAATTTCCGGATCTTTCAACTACGCTGGACAAAATAGCAAAAAAAAATCTCAAAATTTTCATTGGATGTGTGTGGGGAAATGATGGGCGTAGGAGGGGGGGGGTCGCTCTCCAATTACTTTCGTCTACTAAAAAGGGCATTAGAACTTTCAATTTCCAATCTAATGAGCCCCGTTCGAAGTTTTTACGACAACTCCTTCTATACGAAGTGTACTGGTCTAAAAAAAAATTATATAATAAAATAATCCATTATTCCCACATTGTTCTTTTCTTAGGCAGCACTGTTGCGATTCCTATGAAACGACTCTATTCTCAGGTATACCTTAAAGAATTATTACTGCTACGGAGAAATGTCTCACATAATCCTAGAATTCCAATTTGATTGCTAAGAAGGAATGCGGATAGTAAATGAAAACTACTAAGCACTCAGTGACAATTCCAAAACGTGATTTGGGATGATTGTAACAGATTAAATGGAGGGATTTTTTCATTATTTATATATTTGCTAGGAGGAGAAGATTAGATAAAAAGATCAGAATATTCATCACTAAGTCATTTAGGTCAATTTTTTTTCTCAAAATCATGGAGCCAGTTATGTTATCTTGTTTTACACTTTTCATAAAATCATCATACAAATAAAACCTACCAAAATCGATCTAGAATGATAGGCTAATAAGCAGAAAATGGTACCTCAGATTATACCGAGCATGGGAGGAGTAATAAAGCTGCCAGAACATATCCCAATTAAAAGTAGAGAATTGGCTCACCAGACTCAAAGGCACAACATCCGACTTTTTAGCTTCAGAAAGAAAAAACGAGCAGAATAAGAATTTTTTTTCAGAACTAGACAGAACAAAACGAAAACATGAAAACAATCACATCGACTAGCCAGATTTAAAAAAAAAAAAAGAAAAACACGCTGTGGCAAGATACATTTAAACACTTTTTTCCCACTTATTGAAAATGAATATAAATTCAAATCTGTATCGCAGCTATTCATTCATACAAAATCAAACGAAAATAGACTAGAGACCATGAAGACGAAAAAAATCCTTTGATTTCCAGCTATGTCCGTACCTTTAATTAAAAGTTTGAAGTTCTAGTTTCAGTTCTCGTGGAAGTTTGTTTTTCCATTCAGAGATAATTTTGCAGGACTACTACATAAAATTATCAAACAGTTCGTGGTAACGAACTAAGGAGCGACCGGCTCAATAGTAACCGAAATTCTAAAAAACGGAATTTTGATACCAATAGATATATTAAAAGAATCGGCTTTTTATTACCCAACAGTCATTAGTCTTACCCAACAAAGGATACGAACCTAAGAAAATTTGCCTGATTTTCGAAAAGGGGGAAACATCCCCTAAAAAGTCTTATAATCTTAATGAAAATTACACCATCAGATTCAGCATATTAGAGAACCCTACTGTAGAGGTTTCAAGCTCCTATCTGCAAAATTGTGGAATTTTGTTATTTTTTTTACAGAAGAAATATCACGGATGCGTGTTTTTTTTTTCATGGGTTATCTTATGGGCCCAGTGGCCCTAGAATATAAGGAGAGAGCTCATTTGAACGGATAGCAAAAGTTCTAGTCCCCTTTTTAAGTGACCAACAAAATTGGAGGGCAACTAGGCCCCCTCCCACGCCCCTTTTTACTCAAAATCGTCCGATCAAAATTTTGAGATAGCCATTTTGTTCAGCATAGTTGAAAGCCCGAATATATATATGCCTTTAAAGATACCATGACCCCCGGTAGCCCATGAGGAAAGGTCTTTAAGTTACAAGTTTGCCCATTGTTTACGCGTAGTATTTGTTATAGGGAAGTATGCATAAATTTTTCGGGTGGGGGAGTGAATTTTCTGCTGGTGAGATTTTCCACGGGGATAATTTTCCATGGGAAGGGAAGTTTTCAGGGGGTGAATTTTCAGGGAAAATCTTACACTGGGGGAATTTTCAAGAATTCCTATACAAAATTCTTCGTATGTCTTGTTTTCTCTTTGCCGATTCAATTTTACGCGTGGAGATGTTCAGGGTAACTGTCTGCGGTAGAGTTTCACCGGGATCGAATTAACTAGAAAATAAATCCGTGTAGAGTAGGGATTTTCCGTGGAGTTGTAGCCAGGTTTCCTGTGATTATTTAAAATCAGAAATTAAAATAAAAAAAAAGTTTAAACTATGTCCCAATTCCTTAAGAACGACTCATGAAACACTATGCTCGTTTAATTAGAACAATAAGAAGTTTTTTTAAAGGACTACGAACTTTAGCATAAAAAGAGGGGTGTTGATGAGGAGCAATCCCCCTCGTATAAGTAATAATTTTTGTTCGTTTTAAGTTTTAATGTTGCTCCTTACTTTCAGTTGAAAAAAAACTTATTTTTTTTAAATTTGATTCTGGAAAGGTTTCCTTTCCCAGCTAACCATAAAGAAAGACATATTTGACTTTACTTCACAATTCTATAACTATTTTCAATTATCACTGACTAACTTATTGGTATGAAAGCGAAGTTTTGTGGCGTAGAATCGCATCAACGGAGAGTTTTTGGCTCTCAAAAGTTCTCGTAGTCGATTGTCATTGTCAGTCATTTTATGATCTTTTTGATTTTTTTTTTAGGATTTGCAAGATTTCGTATCTGATTCTGATGCTGATGGATTCATTGTGTTTGGACTTGGATCAATTATCAAAGCAAGTGATATGCCAGTTAAAATCCAGAAAATGTTTTTAAATGCATTTTCACGACTGAAACAACGAGTTGTTTGGAAATGGGAGACTGATTCGTTTGATTTTATCCCAGATAATGTGAAACTTGTTAAATGGCTCCCCCAGCAGGATTTATTAGGTAAAACTATGCTTGATAGGGGTTTTTTCTAATGTTGGGTCTTCTGTACTGTTGCCAGTATTCTATAGGGTATAGAGTTAGGATAGTACTTTGTAAATTCCGGAACCAACAGGTATCAAAATTCAGGATAGTACCTTGATAACTCTGATATGGTAGGAAAATTAAAAATAATAATGAATGGCAGGACAGTGTATCCTTGTATGTGTAGAGATGCCCCTATTGATCGTGACAGGACCACGTGGTTTATGGTTTTTTCACTGAGGATAAAAAAACAGGATTTTTCTCACTTGAAAAAAAAGGAATTTTTTCACTCTGATGGATGTTTTCTTGGATGGTTATGTGTGTTGGTAATATTATTGGATGTTTTTTCATTTAAGTCAAAAGTTATTTATGAATGATTTGTGGTTTTTGTCAGTAAGAATGGAAAAATACCATTTTCTTAACTTTAAAAAAAAGGATTTTTCTAAGACTTATTGTTGTTTAATGGATTGTTATGTGTGCTGATCAATTTTATTGATGTTTTTCATGGATGTCAACAGCGATTTATGTCTGTTTTATGGTTTTGTCAGTGAGAATGAAAAAACAGGAATTTCCTCACATTGATGGATGTTTTCTTGGACGGTTATGTGTCTTGGTCAATTTATTTGATGTTTCTCATGGATGTCAACAGAAATTTATGTTTGTTTTATGGTTTTTGTCAGTGAGAATGGAAAAACAGTATTTTTCTCACTTGGAAAAACAGGAATTTTGTCACATTTATTGATGTTTCTTGGATGGTTATGTGTGTTGGTCAATTTATTTGATGTTTTTCATGGATGTCAACAGTAATTTATGTCTGTTTTATGGTTTTTGTCAGTGAGAATGGATAAACAGGAAATTTCTCACTTTGATGGATTATTGAGTCTAACGGCTACCGGAGTCATTGACCTAAATTTCCAAAGGTGTTGATGTTGCTGTTGTTTTGGGCAAGTGCACGTTCGAGGTGAATGTTATGCCGTCATTGGGAATTTGGAACACCTGTGCTGTCGACCTCAATTCCCCTTTCGTGAATCAATAATTCCCCTTAGAAACAACAAATTAATTCCCCTTTCTTGACGGATCAATCAACCAATGACATCATCTGTCAGACCTTAAAAATTTTCACCTAGAAACGATTCTCCAGGAATAGATCTTTGCCTCGGAAACAACTCTACTGGTCGAACTCCAAAAGATATTAATAAACATTGCCAATGGAAACAATTCTCAAAGAAACATCTTAGCGATGAATTGTTTTAGCGTGCGAATCAAGTTTCTTAGTAATTTGAAATGTGTCAGCGCAGAGATGCCAAAAACAAAAGGAACACGCTGAAATTAAGTTTAGGGATTATTTGGGCGAAACCGATTTAGACATTTCATAGAAATATTTCGGCGAAACAGTTAGAGATATTTTAAAAGATGATTTAAAAGATGATTTTAGAAGAGGATTTGAGGGTGAAACTCTCTGGTCGTTATAATACACAAGTTCCATTTGAACAGTGTCGTGAGGTCCCCTACCAAAACCCCAAATGGTTACTATCCCCCACACCCCAACCCCAACAAAGCCCCCCGTCCTCCAATGGTATACCGGCTCCCCAAGGACCCCCGGTGCCCCAAAAGCTCCAGAGCCACCAATTTAATACTTTTTTAAGGCTTTATTATATATTTTCAGAACAAATTATTATTTTAGGGAATTATTTCGGCGAAACAGTTAGAGACATTTTAAAAGATGATTTTTGAAGAGATTTTAGAAGAGGATTTGAGGGTGAAACTCTCTGGTCGTTATAATACACAAGTTCCATTTGAACAGTGTCGTGAGGTCCTCTATCCCCAACCCCAAAGGGTTCCGATCCCACTACCCCAACCCCGAAGAAAGCCCCCGGTCCTCAAAGATCCCCCAAGCTCCCAAAGGACCACCCTGCCCGCAAGGCCCCCCCCCCAGACCCTCAAATGCCCTCCACGGGTCCCAGTATTTGTTAGTGTGTGTCGTGTGAAACATATGATTTGGGGTGTATGGGTTGCTATTTTTGACTTTTCTGAGTTGGATTTCTTAGTCTTTCATAGGTATGTGTTGTCTGAAACCTATGATTTGGGATGGATGGTTTGCTATTTTTGACTTTTCTGAGCTGGATTTCTTACCCTTTCATAGGTGTGTGTTGTCTGAAACTTATGATTTGGAATATGTAAATTACTATTTCGGGCTTTTCTGAGCTAGATTTCTTAGTCCCTCATAGGTGTTTGTTGCCTGAAACCTATAGTTTGGGATGAGTAGTTTGCTATTTTTGACTTTTCTGAGCTAGGTTTCTTAGCCTTTCATAGGTGTGTGTTGTCAGAAACTTATGATTTGGGATATGTAAATTACTATTTTTGACTTTTCTGAGCTAGATTTCTTAGCCTTTCATAGGTGTTTGTTGTCTGAAACCTATAGTTTGGGGTGAGTAGTTTGCTTTTGGACTTTTCAGAGCTGGATTTCTTAGCCGTTCGTAGGTGTGTGTTGTCTGAAACTTATGATTTGGGATATGTAAATTACTATTTCGGGCTTTTCTAAGCTAGATTTCTTAGTCTTTCGTTGGTGTGTCTTGTCAGAAAATTATGATTTGGGATGTGTAGTTTTCTAGTTGGACTTTTCAGAGCTAGGATTCTTAGTCTCTCATAGGTGTTTTTTGTCTGAAACCTATAGTTTGGGATGAGTAGTTTGCTATTTCTCCATGTTTAAGTTAGGTTAGGTTAGGTTAACTTATCATTAGGTTAGTTTGGTTAGTTTGGGTTAGTTTGGGATGAGTAGTTTGCTATTTCAGGCTTTTATGAGCTAGGTTTCCTAGTATTTCGTAGGTGTGTGTTGTCTGAAACTTATGATTTGGGATATGTAAATTACTATTTCAGGCTTTTCTGAACTAAGGTTTCCTAGTATTTCGTAGGTGAATGTTGTCTGAAACTTATGATTTGGGATGAGTGGTTTGCTTTTTCAGGCTTTTCTGAGCTAAGGTTTCTTAGTATTTCGTAGGTGTGTGTTGTCTGAAACTTATGATTTGAGCTGTGTAATTTGCTATTTCAGGCTTTTCTGAGCTAAGGTTTCATAGTATTTCGTAGGTGAATGTTGTATGAAACTTATGAAACTTATTATGAAACTTCTAATTTCTCCAGAGAAAATAAAAAGCTTCCACTTCAGTTTTAAGTTCACCAAGACATAAAAAATTTAAAGTTTAGTTCAAATTTTTCCGTAGAAGATAGGAAAAGTTATACTATGATTTGTGATTATTTTCCATGAAGATAAAAAGTTTCACTTTAATTCTAAATTTTCTTAAATTCAGTTCCGACTTTTCTCAAAGAGATGAAAAAATTTAAAATACTGTTCCAAATTTTTCATAGAAGATAGAAAAGTTCAAGCTCTCTTTTGAATTTAACAAAGAACACAATTCAATTCTAATTTCTCTAGAGAAAATATGAATCTTCCACTTCAGTTTCAAGTTCACCAAGACATAAAAAATATAAAGTTAACTTCTAAATTTTTCCGTAGAAGATAGGAAAAGTTATACTTTGATTGTGATTATTTTCCATGAAGATAAAAAGTTTCACTTTAATTCTAAATTTTCTTAAATTCAATTCCGACCTTTCTCAAAGAGATGAAAAAATTTAAAGTTCTGTTCCAAATATTTCCCCGGAAGAAGAAAAGTTCAACTTCGATTCTGAATTTTCTCAATGAAAATGAAATAAGTTATTGATCAAATCTATTTTCCCAAAGTAATATAAAAATGTCCACTTCAATTCAGATTTTTTTCTCAAAGAGATGAAGAAATTTAAAGTTCTGTTCCAAATTTTTCATAGAAGATAGGAAAAGTTAGACTTTGATCATGAATATTCAATTTCTATTCTGAATATTACAAAAGAACACAATTCAATTCGAATTTCCCCAATAAAAGATTTAATGTTCAGTTCAAAATTTTTCCATATAAGATAGGAAAAGTTATATTACGATTGTGATTATTTTCCCTTAAAATAAAAAGTTTCACTTTAATTATAAATTTTCTTAAATTCAGTTCCGACTTTTCTCAAAGAGAGGAACAAATTTTAAGTTTTGTTACAAATTTTTCATAGAAGATATGAAAAGTTATACTTTGATTGTAAATATTCTTCATGAAGATATGGAGCTCCACTTTAATTCTGGATCCACTTTAATTCTGAGTTTTTTCGAAGAACTGCAAAATATACAAGTTTTCTTCTGAATTTTCTTAGAGAAGAGAAAAAAAATTTAGCTCAATTCTGAAATTCACCATTGAAAATGAATAAGCTTTCATTTCAGTTCCTAATTTCTCAAAGACATAAAAAATTTAAAGTTCAATTCTAAATTTTTCCATAGAAGATATGAATGGCTATTCTATGATTGTGATTATTTACCATGAAGATAAAAAGTTTCACTTTATTTCTAATTTTTCTTAAATTCAGTTCATTCATCTAACCACCAAAAACAATAGGCTAGGTTAGGTTAGGTATAAATAAATATTAATAAATAATTAGAAACATTTCTCCATGTTTAAGTTAGGTTAGGTTAACTTATCATTAGGTTAGTTTGGTTAGTTTAGGTTAGTTTGGGATGAGTAGTTTGCTATTTCAGGCTTTTCTGAGCTAAGGTTTCTTAGTATTTCGTAGGTTTGTGTTGTCTGAAACTTATGATTTGGGATATGTAAATTGCTATTTCAGGCTTTTCTGAGCTAAGGTTTCATAGTATTTTGTAGGTGAATGTTGTCTGAAACTTATGATTTGGGATGAGTGGTTTGCTATTTCAGGCTTTTCTGAGCTAAGGTTTCTTAGTATTTCGTAGGTGTGTGTTTTCTGAAACTTATGATTTGAGGTGTGTAATTTGATATTTCAGGCTTTTCTGAGCTAAGGTTTCTTACTATTTCGTAGGTGAATGTTGTCTAAAACTAATGATTTGGGATATTTAAATTACTATTTCGGGCTTTTCTAAGCAAGATTTCTTAGTCTTTCGTTGATGTGTGTTGTCTGAAACCTATGATTTGGGACGGTTGGATTGTTATTTTTGACTTTTCTGAGCTAAATTTCTTAGCCTTTCATAGGAACCTATGATTTGGGATGGTTAATTTGCTATTTTTGACTTTTCTGAGCTAGATTTCTTAGTCTTTCGTTGATTTGTGTTGTCTGAAACCTATGATTTGGGATGTGTGGGTTGCTATTTTTGACTTTTCTGAGCTGGATTTCTTAGCCTTTCATAGGCGTTTGTTGTCTGAAACTTCTAGTTTGGGATGAATAGTTTGCTATTTCAGGCTTTTCTGAGCTAAGGTTTCCTAGTATTTCGTAGGTGAATATTGTCTGAAACTTACGATTTGGGATATGTAAATTACTATTTCGGCTTTTCAAAGCTAGATTTCTGAGTTTTTCGTTGGTGTGTGTTGTCTGAAACCTATGATTTGGGATGGTTAATCTGCTATTTTTTAGTTTTTTGAGCTAGGTTTTTTGGGCTTTCATAGGTGTGTGTTGCCAGAAAATTATGATTTGGGATGTGTAGTTTGCTTTTTGGACTTTTCAGAGCTAGGATTCATAGTCCTTCATATGTGTGTGTTGTCTGAAACCTATAGTTTGGGACGAGTAGTTAGCTATTTCAGGCTTTTCTGAGCTAAGGTTTCTTAGTATTTCATAGGTGTGTGTTGTCTGAAACTTATGATTTGAGTTGTGTAATTTGGTATTTCCGACTTTTCTTAGCCAGATTTCGTTGTCTTTCGTAGGTGTGTGGTGTCTGAAACCTATGATTTTGGATGTCTGGGTTGCTATTTTCTGACTTTTCAGAGGTGGATTTCTTAGCCTTTCGTAGGTGTTTGTTGACTGAAACCTATGATTTAGGAATGAGTGGTTTGCTATTTTTGACTTTTCTGAGCGAGATTTCTTAGCCTTTCATAGGTGTGTGCTTTCAGAAAATTATGATTTGGGAGGTGTAGTTTGCTTTTTGGACTTTTCAGAGCTAGGATTCTTAGTCCCTCATAGGTGTTTGCTGTCTGAAACTTCTAGTTTGGGATGAGTAGTTGGCTATTTCAGGCTTTTCTGAGCTAAGGTTTCTTAGTATTTCGTAGATGAATGTGGTCTGAAACTTATGATTTGGGATATGTGAATTACTATTTCGAGCTTTTCTGAGTTGGATTTCTTAGTCTTTCATAGCTATATGTTGTCTGACACCTATGATTTGAGATGAGTTGTTTGCTATTTTTGACTTTTCTGAGCTGGATTTCTTACCCTTTCATAGGTGTGTGTTGTCAGAAAATTATGATTTGGGATGTGTAGTTTGCTAGTTGGACTTTTCAGAGATAGGATTCTTAGTCTCTCATAGACGTTTGTTGTCTGAAACCTATAGTTTGGGATGAATAGTTTGTTATTTCAGGCTTTTATGAGCTATGTTTCATAGTATTTCGTAGTTGTGTGTTGCCTGAAACTTATGATTTGGGATATGTAAATTACTATTTCAGGCTTTTCTGCGCTAGATATCTTAGTCTTTCGTTGGTGTGTGATGTCTGAAACATATGATTTGGGATGTGTGGGTTGCTATTTTTTGACTTTTCTGAGCTGGATTTCTTAGTCTTTCATAGGTATGTGTTGTCTGAAACCTATGATTTGGGATGGATGGTTTGCTATTTTTGACTTTTCTGAGCTGGATTTCTTACCCTTTCATAGGCGTGTGTTGTCAGAAAATTATGATTGGGATGTGTAGTTTGCAAGTTGGACTTTTCAGAGCTAGGATTCTTAGTCTCTCATAGGCGTTTGCTGTCTGAAACCTATAGTTTGGGATGAATAGTTTTCTATTTCAGGCTTTTAAGACCTAGGTTTCCTAGTATTTCGTAGGTGAATGTTGTCTGAAACTTATGATTTGGGATATGTAAATTACTATTTCGGGCTTTTCTGAACTAGATTTCTTAGTCTTTCGTTGGTGTATGTTGTCTGAAACCTATGATTTGGGATGGGTGGATTGCTATTTTTGACCTTTCTGAGCTGGATTTCTTAGCCGTTCATAGGTATGTGTTGACTGAAACATATGAATTACGATGGTTAATTTGCTATTTCCAGCTTTTATTAGCTAGGTTTCATAGCCTGTCATAGGTGTGTGTGGTCAGAAAATTATAATTTGGGATGTGTAGTTTGCTTTTTGAACTTTTAAGAGCTAGGTTTCTTAGTCCCTCATAGGTGTTTGTTGTCTGAAATCTTTGGTTTGGGATGGGTGGTTTGCTATTTTTGACTTTTCTGAGCTAAGGTTTCTTAGTATTTCGTAGGTGTGTTTTGTCTGAAACTTATGATTTGGGTTGTGTAATTTGCTATTTCTGACTTTTCATAGTCAGATTTTTTAGTATTTCGTAGGTGTGTGTTGCCTGAAACTTATGATTTGGGTTGTGTGGGTTGCTATTTTTTGACTTTTCAGAGCTGGATTTCTTAGCCTTTCATAGGGATGTTTTGACTGAAACCTACGATTTGGGATGAATGATTTTCTATTTTTGACTTTTCTGAGCTAGATTTCTTAGCCTTTCATATGTGTGTGCTTTCAGTAAATTATGATTTGGGATGTATAGTTTTCTTTTTGGACTTTTCAGAGCTAGGATTCTTAGTCCCTCATAGGTGTTTGTTGTCTGAAACTTCTAGTTTGGGATGATTAGTTGACTATTTCAGCCTTTTCTGAGCTAAGATTTCTTAGTATTTCGTAGGTGAATGTTGTCTGAAACTTATGATTTGGGATATGTAAATTACTATTTCGGGCTTTTCTAAGCTAAATTTCTTGTCTTTCGTTGGAGTGTGTTGTCTGAAACCTATGATTTGGGATGTGTGGGTTGCTATTTTTTTGACTTTTCTGAGCTGGATTTCTTAGCCTTTCATAGGTGTGTGTTGACTGAAACCTATGATCTGGGAATGAGTGGTTTGCTATTTTTGACTTTTCTGAGCTAGATTTCTTAGCCTTTCAGAGGTGTGTGGTGTCGGAAAATTATGATTTGGGATTTGAACTTTGATGTTTAGACTTTTCAGAGCTAGTATTCTTAATCCCTCATAGGTGTTTGTTGTCTGAAACCTACAGTTTGGGATGAGTAGTTGGCTATTTGAGGCTTTTCTGAGCTAAGGTTTCTTAGTATTTCGTAGGTGTGTGTTTTCTGAAACTTATGATTTGAGGTATTTAATTTGCTATTTCCGACATGATCAATTCTATTTCCCCAAAATAATATAAAAAGTTTCCACTTCAGTTCAGATTTTTCTCAAAGAGATGAAAAAATTTAAAATACTGTTCCAAATTTTTCAATGAAGATAGAAAACTTCAAGTTCTCTTCTGAATTTTACCAAAGAACATAATTCAATTCTAATTTCTCCACAGAAAATAAAAAGCGTCCACTTCAGTTTTAAGTTCACCAAGACATAAAAAATGTAAAGTTTAGCTCAAATTTTTCCGTAGAAGATAGGAAAAGTTATACTATGATTTGTGATTATTTTCCATGAAGATAAAAAGTTTCACTTTAATTCTAAATTTTCTTAAATTCAGTTCCGACTTTTATCAAAGAGATGAAAAAATTTAAAATACTGTTCCAAATTTTTCATAGAAGATAGAAAAGTTCAAGCTCTCTTTTGAATTTAACAAAGAACACAATTCAATTCTAATTTCTCTAGAGAAAATATGAATCTTCCACTTCAGTTTCAAGTTCACCAAGACATAAAAAATATAAAGTTCACTTCTAAATTTTTCCGTAGAAGATAGGAAAAGTTATACTATGATTGTGATTATTTTCCATGAAGATAAAAAGTTTCACTTTAATTCTAAATTTTCTTAAATTCAATTCCGACCTTTCTCAAAGAGATGAAAAAATTTAAAGTTCTGTTCTAAATATTTCCCCGGAAGAAGAAAAGTTCAACTTCGATTCTGAAATTTCTCAATGAAAATGAAATAATTTATTGATCAATTCTATTTTCCCAGAGTAATATAAAAATGTCCACTTCAATTCAGATTTTTTTCTCAAAGAGATGAAGAAATTTAAAGTTCTGTTCTAAATTTTTCATAGAAAATAGGAAAGGTTATACTTTTTGATCGTGAATATTCAAACTCTATTCTGAATTTTACCAAAGAACACAATTCAATTCTAATTTCCCCAATAAAAAATTTAAAGTTCAGTTCTAAATTTTTCCGTCGAAGATAGGAAAAGTTATTTTATGATTGTGATTATTTTCCATGAAGATAAAAAGTTTCACTTTAATTATAAATTTTCTTAAATTCAGTTCCGACTTTTCTCAAAGAGATGAAAAAATTTAAAGTTCTGTTCCAAATTTTTCATAGAAGATAGGAAAAGTTATACTTTGATTGTGAATATTCTTCATGAAGATATGGAGCTCCACTTTAGTTCTGGCTCCACTTTAATTCTGAGTTTTCTCGAAGAACTGCAAAATATACAAGTTTTCTTCTGAATTTTCTTAGAGAAGAGAAAAAAAGTTAGCTCAATTCTGAAATTTACCAATGAAAATGAATAAGCTTTCATTTCAGTTCCTAATTTCTCAAAGACATAAAAAATTTAAAGTTCAATTCTAAATTTTTCCATAGAAGATAGGAATGGCTATACTATGATTGTGATTATTTACCATGAAGATAAAAAGTTTCACTTTATTTCTAATTTTTCTTAAATTCAGTTCATTCATATAATCACCAAAAACAATAGGCTAGGTTAGGTTGGGTATAAATAAATATTAATAAATAATTAGAAACATTTCTCCATGTTTAAGTTAGATTAGGTTAGGTTAACTTATCATGAGTGCTCATGATAAGCTAAGCTAACCTAACTTAAACATGGTAAAAAGATTAAATTAGGTTAGGTTAGGCTAGATTAAGTTAGGTTAGGTTAAATTAGGTTAGGTTAATTTAGATTAGGTCTGGTTAGCCTACGTACGCGCGCGTACGTAGGCTAACCATACCTAACCTAAATTAACCTAACCTAACTTAATTTAACCTAACCTAACCTAACCTAACCTAACTTAATCTAGCCTAACCTAACCTAATTTAATCTTTTTACCATGTTTAAGTTAGGTTAGCTTAGCTTATCATGAGCGCTCATGATAAGTTTTCTGACAAGACACACCTATGAAAGGCTAAGAAACCTAGCTAATAAAAGCCGGAAATAGCAAATTAACCATCCCAAATCATAAGTTTCAGACAACACACACCAATGAACGGCTAAGAAATCCAGCTCAGAAAAGTCAAAAATAGCAAACCACCCATCCCAAATCATGGGTTTCAGACAACACACACCAACGAAAGACTAAGAAATCTAGTTCAGAAAAGCCCGAAATAGTAATTTACATATCCCAAATCATAAGTTTCAGACAACATTCACCTACGAAATACTAGGAAACCTAGCTTATAAAAGCCTGAAATAGCAAACTATTCACCCCAAACTATAGGTTTCAGACAGCAAACGCCTGTGAGAGACTAAGAATCCTAGCTCTGAAAAGTCCAACTTGCAAACTACACATCCCAATCATAATTTTCTGACAACACACGCCTATGAAAGGGTAAGAAATCCAGCTCAGAAAAGTCAAAAATAGCAAACCATCCATCCCAAATCATAGGTTTCAGACAACACATACCTATGAAAGGCTAAGAAATCCAGCTCAGAAAAGTCAAAAAATAGCAATCCACACATCCCAAATCAAAGGTTTCAGACATCACAAATCCACGAAAGACTATGAAATCTAGCTCAGAAAAGCCTAAAATAGTAATTTACATGTCCCAAATCATAAGTTTCAGACAACAAACACCTACGAAATACTAGGAAACCTAGCTCATAAAAGCCTGAAATAACAAACTATTCATCCCAAACTATAGGTTTCAGACAACAGACGTCTATGAGAGACTAAGAATCCTAGCTCTGAAAAGTCCAACTAGCAAACTACACATCCCAAATCATAATTTTCTGACAACACACACCTATGAAAGGGTAAGAAATCCAGCTCAGAAAAGGCAAAAATAGCAAAACCACCCATCTCAAATCATAGGTTTCAGACAACACATACCTATGAAAGACTAAGAAATCCAACTCAGAAAACCCCGAAATAGTAATTTACATATCCCAAATCATAAGTTTCAGACAACATTCACCTACGAAATACTAAGAAACCTTAGCTCAGAAAAGCCTGAAATAGCCAACTACTCATCCCAAACTAGAAGTTTCAGACAACAAACACCTATGAGGGACTAAGAATCCTAGCTCTGAAAAGTCCAAAAAGCAAACTACACCTCCCAAATTATTATTTTCTGAAAGCACACACCTATGAAAGGCTAAGAAAACTCGCTCAGAAAAGTCAAAAATAGCAAACCACTCATTCCTAAATCATAGGTTTCAGTCAACACACAGCTACGAAAGGCTAAGAAATCCACCTCTGAAAAGTCAGAAAATAGCAACCCACACATCCCAAATCATAGGTTTCAGACACCACACACCTACGAAAGACAAAGAAATCTGGCTAAGAAAAGTCGGAAATAGCAAATTACACACCTCAAATCATAAGTTTCAGACAACACACACCTATGAAATACTAAGAAACCTTAGCTCAGAAAAGCCTGAAATAGCAAACCCTTCGTCCCAAACTATAGGTTTAAGACAACAAACACCTATGAGGGACTATGAATCCTAGCTCTGAAAAGTCCAAAAAGCAAACTACAAATCCCAACTCGTAATTTTCTGACAGCACACACCTATGAATGCCTAAGAAACCTAGCTCAGAAAAGTCAAAAATAGCAAATTAACCATCCCAAATCATAGGTTTCAGACAACACACACCAACGAAAGACTAAGAAATCTAGCTTTGAAAAACCCGAAATAGTAATTTACATATCCTAAATCATGAGTTTCAGACAACATTCACCAACGAAATACTATGAAACCTTAGCTCAGAAAAGCCTGAAATAGCAAACTATTCATCCCAAACTAGAAGTTTCAGACAACAAACGCCTATGAAAGGCTAAGAAATCCAGCTCAGAAAAGTCAAAAATAGCAACCCACACATCCCAAATCATAGGTTTCAGACAACACACACCAACGAAAGACTAAGAAATCTAGCTCAGAAAAGTCAAAAATAGCAAATTAACCATCCCAAATCATAGGTTTCAGACAACACACACCTATGAAAGGCTAAGAAATCCAGCTCAGAAAAGTCAAAAATAGCAATCCACCCATCCCAAATCATAGGTTTCAGACAACACATATCAATAAAAGACTAAGAAATCTAGCTTAGAAAAGCTCGAAATAGTAATTTACATATCCCAAATCATAAGTTTTAGACAACATTCACCTACGAAATACTATGAAACCTTAGCTCAGAAAAGCCTGAAATAGCAAAATACACAACTCAAATCATAGGTTTCAGACATCACACACCTACGAAATACTAAGAAACCTTAGCTCAGAAAAGCCTGAAAAAGCAAACTACTCATCCCAAATCATAAGTTTCAGACAACATTCACCTACAAAATACTATGAAACCTTAGCTCAGAAAAGCCTGAAATAGCAAACTACTCATCCCAAACTATAGGTTTCAGACAACAAACACCTATGAGAGACTAAGAATCCTAGCTCTGAAAAGTCCAAATAGAAAACTACACATCCCAAATCATAATTTTCTGACAAGACACACCAACGAAAGACTAAGAAATCTAGCTTAGAAAAGCCCGAAATAGTAATTTACATATCCCAAATCATAAGTTTCAGACAGCACACACTTACGAACGGCTAAGAAATCCAGCTCTGAAAAGTCCAAAAGCAAACTACTCACCCCAAACTATAGGTTTCAGACAACAAACACCTATGAAAGGCTAAGAAATCTAGCTCAGAAAAGTCAAAAATAGTAATTTACATATCTCAAATCATAAGTTTCTGACAACACACACCTATGAAAGGCTAAGAAACCTAGCTCAGAAAAGTCAAAAATAGCAAACTACTCATCCCAAACTATAGGTTTCAGGCAACAAACACCTATGAGTGACTAAGAAATCTAGCTCAGAAAAGCCCGAAATAGTAATTTACATATCTCAAATCATAAGTTTCAGACAACACACGCCTATGAAAGGGTAAGAAATCCAGCTCAGAAAAGTCAAAAATAGCAAACCATCCATCTCAAATCATAGATTTCAGACAACACATACCTATGAAAGACTAAGAAATCCAACTCAGAAAAGTCAAAAATAGGAACCCATACACCCCAAATCATAGGTTTCAGACAACACACATCAACGAAAGACGGGGCCTGGGGAGGGTCTTTGAGGGTCTGGGGGGGGCTTGCGGGCCGGGTGGTCCTTTGGGAGCTTGGGGGACCTTTGAGAACCAGGGGCTTCCTTCGGGGTTGGGGTAGTGGGATCGGAACCCTTTGGGGTTGGGGATAGAGGACCTCACGACACTGTTCAAATGAACTTGTGTATTATAACGACCACAGAGTTTCACCCTCAAATCCTCTTCTAAAATCTCTTCAAAAATCATCTTTTAAAATGTCTCTAACTGTTTCTCCGAAATAATTCCCTAAAATAATAATTTGTTCTGAAAAGATATAATAAAGCCTTAAAAAAGTATTAAAATGGTGGCTCATGAGCCTTTGGGGCACCAAGGGTCCTTGGGGAGCCCGGATAGCTTTTGCAGACCGGGGGCTTCCTTCGGGTTTGGGGTGGGGGGATCGTAAACCTTTGGGGTTGTGGTATGGGACCTCACGACACTATTCAAATATAACTTGTATATTATAATGACCAAAGAATTGCACCCTCATATCCTCTTCTAAATTCATCTTTTAAATCATCTTTTAAAATGTTTCTAACTGTCTCGCCGAAATAATACCATAAAATGTCTAAAACGCTTTCGCCCAAATAATCCTTAACGTAATTTCAGCGTGTTCCTTTTGTTTTTGGCATCTCTGCGCTGACACATTTCAAATTACTATGAAACCTGATTCCCACGCTAAAACAATTCATTGCTAAGATGTTTCTTTGAGAATTGTTTCCATTGGCAATGTTTATTAATATCTTTTGGAGTTCGACCAGTAGAGTTGTTTCCGAGGTAAAGACATTAATGACTTGGATCTATTCCTGGAGAATCATTTCTAGGCGAAAATTTTTAAGGTCTGACAGATGATGTCATTGGTTGATTGATCCGTCAAGAAAGGGGAATTAATTTGTTGTTTCTAAGGGGAATTATTGATTCACGAAAGGGGAATTGAGGTCGACAGCACAGGTGTTCCAAATTCCCAATGACGGCATAACATTCACCTCGAACGTGCACTTGCCCAAAACAACAACAACATCAACACCTTTGGAAATTTAGGTCATTGACTCCGGTAGCAGTTAGACTCAACAATCCATCAAAGTGAGAAAGTTCCTGTTTATCCATTCTCACTGACAAAAACCATAAAACAGACATAAATTACTGTTGACATCCATGAAAAACATCAAATAAATTGACCAACACACATAACCATCCAAGAAACATCCATAAATGTGACAAAATTCCTGTTTTTCCAAGTGAGAAAAATACTGTTTTTCCATTCTCACTGACAAAACCATAAAACAAACATAAATTTCTGTTGACATCCCTGAGAAACATCAAATAAATTGACCAAGATACATAACCGTCCAAGAAAACATCCATTAAAGTGAGAAAGTTCCTGTTTTTTCATTCTCACTGACAAAAACCATAAAACAGACATGAATTGCTCTTGACATCCATGAAAAACATCAAATAAATTGACCAACACACATAACCATCAATGAAACAACCATCAATGTGAGAAAATTCCTGTTTTTTCAAGTGATAAAAATACTGTTTTTCAATTCTCAATTAAAAAAACAATAAAAAAGAAATAAATTAATGTTGACATACATGAAAAACATCAAATAAATTGACCAACACACATAACCATCCAAGAAAACATCCATCAAAGTGAGAAAATTCCTGTTTTTTCAAGTGAGAAAAATCCTGTTTTTTTATTCTCAGTGAGAAAACCATTAACCACGTGTCCTTAAATGAAGAGAGTTAGGCTATGGATCGACAGCCCACACCTGGGACCTCTGGGCCAGCCCCTAGGGAAAATATTACTCCAACTTGAACATCAGGAATGAGTCTTAGATTGGATCCCTTTTTGATGAAGACTAGCGTGTGCCTAAGGACAAGATTTATGAATGCAAAAACTCGCCTCAAATGGGATTCAGGAATATCAGCACAATATCTAAGACTTCAAAGCTTAAATAATATTTTAAAACACTACAAGAATGCAATCTAGGTCGTCTGGCTCTATCGGAGGCTCGACCGCTTGGTTCTGGATAAAATAAACTGGATGGAGGTTTAACTATCAACTACAGTGAACTATCACTTAGATTTGCCCTATTGATGACAAAAGAAACCTCTGAAGCTTTACTGCAGTGGACGCCAATATCACCTAGAATCCTAAAAGACTGCTACATAAGTGCTCATGCAACTTGTCAGTAGTAGTAAGTAATAGACGTACCAATGGCACGTGTGACGAACCAAAGGATGAATTTTGCAGAACACTTGATTCTGTAGTCAATGGCTTACCATAGAATGACAAAGAATATTTACTTAAGGTCTATATAAGAATATAGACCTTAGCGAAAAAGTAGGGAATAATCGATTTTTCTATCCCCGGGCTCTTGGTGAGCATGACCTGGGCCAATGAAACGATAATGGAGCTTACCGATAGACTGACTTCGCACCTCTCAACGACATTGTCATCAGAAGTACCCTGTTTCCCCATTTGGATAGTCACAACTGTTCCTTGGCATCTCTCGACGGTCAGATCCAAAATCAGATTGACCCCTGTTTACCGAGCAAAATGTGGATAACAAGCCTACTTGATATAAGGTGTTACCTTTGGCTCAGACCAAAATCTAATGGCGGCAAAATTCTACTTTAAATGCGAAGTGAATAAAAACATCCGGCAGGATCCTTAAGTCTAGGATTTTGAGATATCGCTGGTTAGAGATTCTATCCAAGCCTCTAAGTTGGAAATACGAATGGATTTGAAGACCTGTCTTCACCAGATAATACTGATAGTGAAGATAAATAAAAGTGCAAATAGAATTAAAATCCTTTTAGTAGACAGTGATGATGATAACAGTGATAGAAATTCACAAAAATACCAGATATTTCGGTCACATATGCAGTGACCGTCATCAGTAGTAAAACTAAACTAAAACAATTTAAAACAGTAGTTTATATAAAAAATCAAATACAACTACATATTGTTTAACTATCTAATTCTTTTCATGGCAAAGGTGGAAGCTAGCCTCTTTGACCATCTTGGATTCGGTTCATTAGCGCTCAATGATATAACACTTGCACAGAGGTCATTTACATTGGGTGAATTGAACTTTACTCTGTCAGATTTTAATAAATTATCGTAGATAAAATTTAGCCCAAATTCACCTTTGTCACGATTCAAAGCAATGTTTTTGAATAAGAATTTCTTTATTTCAAGCGAAAATTTCGCTTTAAACCCCGATCCCTAGAAATCAAAGGGACATTATCGAACAAAATAAAATGGTCTGGAAAATTAAAAATATGTTCTGAAAGGGCTGAAGTAAAATCTTCAGACTTAGAATCTTGCTTTGAAGCAGAAGGAATAGAATCCTTATGCTTTAACATTCTCATTTCCAAATTCTAGTTAGTACGTCCCACATATGAGCTTCCGCAAGTACATGGGATCTGATAGACCCCACTTTGTTCCCCCAATGAAGTTAGATCCTTACCAGAATTTAGAAAACTACACGAAGTATTATTACTCTTTAAAGCTACCTTTAAACCATTACTCTGTAAAATTCTTTTAAGTTTTTCACTTAGCCCGGGTACATATGGTAAGGAACAAAAAACATCCTTCTCCCGAGTTGTCTCCAAGACTTTCTTAGAAATCTCTTGGAATATTTTTATTCTCTTTGAAAAAGTCTGGTTAATTAACCACTCTGGATACATGTTGCTTAGTACTTTTCTTAGAAAAAATAACTCATCCTCAAAAAATTTTGGAGAGTAAATAATAAAGATCCGGTCAGTTAAAGAAAGTGAACAAACCAAGAAAAGCAATAAGCTATGCATCCACGATTTTGCGACAGCCATGTGATAGCGAAACAGAACCAAGGGCCAGTGGTTACATCACCAAATATGTGAAGAAAACGATAAACGAAAAAAAAAAATAAAAGCACCACTTATCAAGAGGAATTACCTAATCGCCAGATGATCAACAGTAAAGAATAAAGAGCCGCAGATAAAGCAGTTCAAAAGATCGCCAGAAAACACCAGAAAAACTGGATTCAGTGGAAGAGATCCAGGCAAAGGAAACAGCAAAGAGAGGCGATTCAAGAGCCAATGACATTGCTGGCAATTTGACACGGATCGGTAAAAGACCCCTTGGGCAACCTTGTAACCAAACAGTTTACCATAAACAAATTATGACTCGTTACTTCGAAAAACAGTTTCACAGACTTCTCCCAGACAACCCAGTAGAGATTCCAGCAAGACAATTATTGGCCTTAAATCAAACAGTTTGTGGTAACGAAATGTAAGTAAGGAGTGACGCGGCTCAGTAGTAACCAATACCCTGAAAAACGGAATTTTGATACCAATAGATATTTCAGAGAATTGGCTTATTGTGCTGATTCCATATGGAAGTTTCATTAAGTTTAGTGTTACCTATCAAAGGCTACGAGCCTCAGACAATTTGATTATTTTGGAAAAAGGGGGGAAACACCCCGTAAAGGGCTAGGCACACGTAACTGATTTCTGGAACCGATTTCAGCATCAGTGGACAAACGATAGCGGTAAGAAAAATTTGTCGAAAAAAAAATTTATTGCGCAAAATTTTCAAAAAAAAAATCATAGACACAAATAGTCAACTGGAGTTTATTAGTAGTTGCTTGATTGATCTCAGCTTAGTTCTAAGTTTAGTTCTCAGCTCAGTAGTGGGGTCTTTCATCACAGATACATCTGGCTGACTATTTATTTGTATCCCTGTTTTTTTTTGTGATAATCATGATGAAAATCAGCACTGATTTTGTAAATCGGCACCTAAAACTAGGAAATTTTTCAAGCTCAAATCGACGCCGATTTCTTTTATAGTCGGCGCTGATTTTGAAATCAGTCCCCGAAATCAGCTACGTGTGTCCAGCCCTTAAAAGCCAAAGAATTATAATAAAAATCACACCGCAAGATTCATCTTACCAGAGAACCCTACTATAGAGATTTCAAGCTTCTATTTGCAAAAAAGTAGAATTTTGTGTTCTTCACGAGAAGTAAAGTTCTAATGCTCTTTTTAAGTGACCAAAAAGATTAAAGGGCAACTAGCCCCCCCGCCTCTTCTACCCAAAATCGTTCGATCAAACTTTGATATAGCTATTTTGTTCAGGATAGTTGAAAGGCCCAATAACTATGCCTTTGGAGATAAAATAACCCCCCACAGACCCAGGGGAAAGATTTTTACGTTATAAAATTTACCCATTGTTTACTTACAGTATTTATTGTTGGGAAGTATGCATTCATTTTTCGGTAGAGGGGAGGGGGGTAAATTCTGCTTTTTACCTCGGGGGAAATTTTCCATGGGGAAGGAATTTGACAGGGGGTGAATTTTTCAGGAGAAATTTTACACTGGAGGAACTTGCCGAAATTCCTATACGAGATTCTTTTTATATGTTTTGCTTTCTCTTTGCCGGCTCAATTTTACGCTTGGAGATGTTAAGGTTAATTGTCCTGGGTAAGTTTTCACTGGGATTGAATTGCCTAGAGGATATTTTCCGTGGGGATGGAGATTTTTCCGTGGAAGTGGAGCCAGATTTCCTGACATTATTTAGAAAACCATCAGAAATTAAATGAAAAACAAGCTTCTTCAACTGAAATTAAGGAGCAACATTAAAACTTAAAACGGACAGAAATTATTACGTATATGAGGGGATTTGCCCCCTCCTCAAAATATCACTTTCTACGCTAAAGTTTAAATTTTGTCCCAATCCTTTAAGAACGACTATAAAAATTAAAACAATAAAAAGCTTTGTTTAAACAACTAGAAATCTTTAGCCCGAAGTGAGGCGTTGAGGAGGGGACAACCCCCGTCGAATACGTAATAATATCTGTTCATTTTAAATTTTAACGTTGCACCTTACTTTCAGTTGAAAGAACTTGTTTTTTTTTTAATTTAATATCAATAGGAATCTGCCATCATCCACCAAAACTACAACAATAGCAAAGAATTTGAAAATGGGAAGTCGCTTAAAACTGAAAAACTGCTTAAAAACTAAATATGCGCAGAAATGATTAAAACTACCGCTCTGATCACTCAGGATTCACTCAATATTGCATTAGTTACTGCTAGGGTCTTGGAGGTTACTTGGAACGACAAAGGATATTAAGCCTGAACTTTTAGCGAATTTTGAAGGTAGCGAGTTGACTTTGAATCGCAATTAGAGGAGAGAGGGTTTTATTCATGAAGGACTCTAAATTTTATAAATTTGCGCAGAATTATAGGTTGAGACCGAAAAAGATGACTTTTATTGATTCTTGAGCTAGAATATGCAGTGTGTGAGCTGAAGCAAAGTTTTAATGTATGTGTCTGAAAAGGCTCTCTGAACTTGTTCTCTCAAGACTTTTCTTTTCTTCGATCCGTGTTTCTGTTTTCGGAGATAGTATTCCTCCACGAGTTTTCTATTGCTCTGCTCTAGTTTGACGAGCGATTTCTGTTTCTTTTTTCGGCTTAGTTTGCCATTTTTGAAGGGTTGAGTCTGAGGTAAAGTAATAATATCACTTGTGCCTCTAAAGCCTTAATAGTTCTTTCGCTTGTAAGAAAATTTGACTTGTTCTTTGCTCTTTCCTTAGCATTGATATTAGAAAGTTTACTTATGGAAAGAAAATCAATTTTGAACGAAGAAATAACCCTTATCTGCATTGCTGATCTATAATCCTTGACGAGGTAGTAATAGTAAATGAGATAAAATTTTTCTATACGAAACTTCTCCAATAATTTTCACAATTTTGAAAATTTCAAGGCGTCGACAACTTTATGGTTGCAGTCATCACAATAGAAAAAATATGATAATGGCTCTCTGCATAAAAGAGCTTAATTAGGAGTTCGGACGTGTTGCTGACTAAGCAGGTTCTCTGCTACTATTGTCGCAGAAAGTTACGCCTGCTGCACTGTGTTTGAACCAGAATCACAGAGTTAACTTTCAGTTTGCATGATTGGAGAACCAAAGTGGGCCGGTAGCCCCTCAAATATTCAGATAATGCTGTTGCCAACTGTTTAGGAGGAAAGTAAGCACCTTCCACCTTCTGTCAGCTGCAATCATAAGGAGGTTACATTCCATGCTATAAGAGAACCAGTGGGGGGGTCACGACCTAGGTCAGCGGACCAAGTTTAGTTTGTTTGCAGATAGAAGTTTGGTTGTCTAACTCCTATTTCATTTTACTATCTTACTTATTATTAATATATAACTTAACCTTCTCATACATGCTCAAATAAGCTTGTATTCGTTTGTAAAGTTAAATAAATAAAATTTTATCTTTATTTTCAGGTCATCCGAATATTAAAGCTTTCATTTCTCATGGTGGACTACTTAGCATTCAAGAAGCAGTTTACCATGGCGTGCCACTTATTGGTTTGCCCCTTGGCTCAGACCAAGATATAAATGTTGCCAAATGTGTAAAGGATGGCTATGCCTTATCACTGGAGTGGGGAGATATCTCTGAAGAAAAAGTATTTGATGCTATACAATCGGTAGTTTATAATCCAAGGTATTATTCCTAGTTTTATATACATACAGACACAAACCCACGTATATATTATATATATATATATATATATATATATATATATATATATATATATATATATATATTTAAACGAGCAATAATTGTAGATGTGTTTATATATTTTTTCTCGAAAACCGATCCATATTTTTGGGGTAGAATTGGCATACTGGGATTTCTTGGCCTGAAAGAACGATCTATGCAGGTCCCGAGTTTGAGAAAATTTATTAAGAGCCTTAATTTTGAAAACAAAAACCCGTGAGTGACGTCATATTTTTGAGCACGTTTCAATACATACGTCATGTTTGCCTCAGTAGTGGTTGTACCATTTTTATTGTATAATTCAAGCAAAATTACACAAGAAACATATGATTGAAAAGAAAAATCGTATGACTGACGTCATATTTATGAGCACATTTCGAGATAATAAGTTACATCTTTTCCGCCCTCCCCCCCCCCCAGGAGTAAACGTATAATTTTGATATCTATGATGCTTGCCATATTACAAAAAGAACATAGTTAAGTATAAAATACCAAGTGTAATTATTCTTTTTACAAAAGCGGTTTCATAGTGCCTAGAGGACGATTAAACAACTTAGATAATCAAACGTTACAAGACCAGTCCGAGCAGCTAAGGTAAAGGGTATTGAAAAAAATGTCTAAAGTAAAGATAAACGAAAATGAAGTACAAGAAATATACAGTTAGAATACATGCATCAGCAACAACCAAAACGTTCAAAAAACAAAAGTGAAGAACAAAGAAACATCCGGTTCGAAGACAAGCGGTAGTAAGAATTAAAACGAATCGAAAACAATAGTGAAAAACAGAAAAATATGCTGTTACAAGAAAAATATATATGTATGTATATATACATACATATATATGTATACATATATATATATATATATATATATATATATATATATATATATATATATATATATATATATATATATATATATATATATATATATATATATATATATATATATATATATATATATATATATATATATATATATATATATATATATATATATATTTCACAGCATATTTCTTTGTTCTTCACTTTCATTTTCATATCTTTAAACAAGCAAAAATTATATATTATAATTTATGAATTTTTTCTCGAAAACAGTTCCGTATTTTTTTGAAAAATTAGCGTCCTGGGATTTTTTTGCCTGAAAAAAGGATGTAGATACGACACGAGTTTCATGTGAGTGACGTCATATTAATGAACACATTTCAAGACCATGAATATTTTTGCCTCAGGAGTGGTTTAATCGTTTTTAACATCTACGGCGCATGCAAAACTACACAAGAAACATAGCTAAGTATAAAATACTAAGTCTAATAGAGTCTATTTACAAAAGGCGTTTCCAGTGGTTTCATAATATCTAGAGTGAAAAACGTAAATTTACGATTGCTTAAAATGAACAAACTGGACCACCAAATAAAACAAGATCAAGAGGACCACTTGAGAAATGTAAATTCACAATACGTGAAAATGAAAAATCTAGACCTTTTTCTGGCCTGAAAACAACATCTAGATAGGTCACGAGTTTGAGAAAATGCGTTAAGAGTCTTAATTTCGTGAAATTAATTTTCCCTGTGGTCCGTTAAAAAAAAAAAAAAGTTTTTGTTCAACCACCTGAACAATCAATAAATCAGTAATCTGGACCATCATGGGAGACCAGACCAATACGGGAATCTAAAGCAAAGGGCATTGATAAATTTTCTGAAGTAATGAAAATCCAAAATGAGAAAAAAGCGAAAATGCGGCTAGAAGACTTGCAACAACGAAGATTAAAACGAATTAAAAATGAAAGTGAAGAAAAAAGAACTGTGCGGTTAAAACACATGCGACAGCGAGAATCTGAATGTGTCAAAGGCGAGGATTGAAAATTATATTTTTCGACAAGTTTAGCAAACTCTAAATTTTACGATATGCTATACTTAAAGTACATTCTCGTATTTTAAAAAAAAATTTGGTTGCGTAACCGATTATAACATAAGCTTCATTCTGAAAGGGTCCAATAAACGTAGGTTGTAGACTGACGTTAGCAGTTACACACATTATAACACTACTTTATGATTTATTTCTTGGGAAGGAGGTTTTATACCTAGTCCCCTCCTAAAAAAAATTAGTGTCGATGGCTATATAGCTGATAAGAATAGTTCTATCTATTATAAGGATTCAGTAATCAAATGTATAAAAGCTCAATATCTGAATATAATGCTCGTCTTTTCATTACAGTTTTAAAGAGCGTGCCAATCACTACAGTACCATAATGCGTGATCAGAAAGAAACTCCAATAGAAAGGGCGGTCTACTGGATTGAATATGTTATTCGACACAGAGGTGCACCTCACTTGCAATCGGAGGCGAAAAACTTAAGCAGGCTTAAGAGAAATTTATTTGACGTTATTGGGTTTCTGGGGTGTGCTATATCGATTATCGTTGTTTTATCTTTTTACGTATTGAAAAGAGTCTTGAAAGCTTTAGTTGGAAAGTGCCATTCCAAGGTCAAGAAACAAGTGCCAACTGAAAAAAAGAAACTAAAAGGGAACTAATTTCACATTCAGTTCACTCAAACGCCACTCTAGTACCTTTCGTGTGATGTTTATTTCATTATAGGAATGTGCCAGAGCCTCTTGAGTTAAATAAAGTCTTGTAGATTTGTTGTTTGTTGTATATTTTACCAGTGGACTTCCATCAGAAAACAATATGAAAAACTCAACTCCCCTGTCCAATACCTTCATTTTCTACTCTTTTTTCTTCGGGAGGAGTTTGGGGTGGGAAACGGGGTCTCGGTTCTATTTACCAATGCCAGTTTCGTTCTTCATTTTGTGTAATTCCTTTAGTGTAAATTTCTTTCGACGAAGGTTTAATTACGACGGTGATTTCAAATACTGTAGCTGTACAAATATCAAAAAAGTAAGTTTTGAGTTAAAAATGTGGTCATCAGTCATGATCTATTTATTTATGACATATCCAAAATTGTTGGATATTTCTTTGCTTGTCGCTGTTGTTAGCTGAGGTTTTCAATCATCTTCCCATTAATCTGATAACTTGAAACTGCTATTGGTCAAAACTGGTTGTTTGTAGTGATTATACTGTGATTTCGGATGACTAACTAGTCGTGTTTCCTGAAGGTGTAAATACTAAAAGTGACATTTCGAGTTGTTAACGCCAGAAAAGGAGGGAAACCTAGCTCAGTCTCTTATGACTATTAAATAAAAAAAAAAGTTTTTTTTAACTGAAAGTAAGGTGCGATATTAAAACTTAAAACGAACAGAAATTATTCCGTATACGAAAGGGCTTTCCCCTCCTCAACGCCTTGCTCTTTACGCTAAAATTTTTATCGTTTTAAAAAATAAAGTTGTGAGACAGAGTCAAACTTTAGCGTAAAGAGCGAGGCATTGAAGAGGGGACAGCCCCTTTCATATACGGAATAATTTCTGTTCGTTTTAAGTTTTAACGTCGTTCCTTACTTTCAGTTAAAAAAAACTGTTTTTTTTTTCTATTTAATTTCTGAACGCTTTTGAATTAATTTAGCTCTGATTTTGGCTCACCGTACATGAATAATTAAAACAAAAGTTGCATGTTAATTTTACTTTTTTTTTGGCTAAATGGCTTTCTCGAAATTTTGTTCGGTACGAATTAACTTACGTAACGAACTTCTATATTCGTATATTTTTATTACGTATAATAGGGGTTCGACCCCTAGTTAATACCTCGCTCTTTATGATAAAGTTCAAAATTTGTTCCAATTCTTTAAGAATGACCCCTGAATCACAAAGGCACAAAGGTTAATTAGAATAAATAGCTCTGATGAAAGTACAAAACAAACTTTAGCGTAAAGAGCGAGGTAATTAATAGGGGGCGAACCCAATAATATACGTATTAATTTCTGTTCGTTTTAAATTTTGACGTTGCTCCTTAATTTCAGTTGAAAAAAATGTTTTTTTTATTATTTAATTTCTGATCGTTTTTAAATAATTCTGGGAAATCCGGCGTCCCCTTCATAGCAGTGTTCCTTCCCCAATGAAAACTTCCTCTATGGAAAGATTCTCCCATGCAACCCCCGACCCCCCCCCCCTGACCCCAACTACCAGAAAATATCCCCCCAGAAAACTTCTGTATGTTTCCCAATAACCAATACGATATGCAAACATTGGGCAAAGTTCATAACTTGCAGACCTTCCCCCGGGGGCTGTGAGGGATTAAGTCATCTTCAGAGGCATAGTAATTATATTTTTCGACTATGCTGAACAAAATGACTATCTCAAAATTTTGGATCGTATGACTTTGGGGAAAAAATGAGCGTTGGAGGGGGCCTAGTTGCCCTCCATTTTTGTGGTCACTTAAAAAGGGGACTAGAAATTTTAATTTCCGTTCAAATGAGTCATTCCGTATTATTCTAGGACCACTGGTTCGATACGATCACCCCTGGGAGAAAAATAAATAAAAAAATAAATAAACACGCATCCCTGATCTTTCTTCTGGCAAAAGATACAAAATTCCATATTTTTACAGATAGGAGCTTGAAATTTCTATAGTAGGGTTCTCGGCTTTTAGGGGGTGTTTTCCCCTTTCTTGAAAATAAGGTAAATTTACCAGGCGCGTAACTTTTGATTGGTAAAACTAAAATTGATGAAATCTATATATTTAAAATCAGCATAAAAATCCGATCCTTTTGATGTATCTATTGGTATCAAAATTCGTTTTGTAGAGTTTCGGTTACTATTGGGCCGGGTCGCTTCTTACATACAGTTCGTTACCACGAACTGTTTGGTATGCAGAATTTTATCCTTTTATAGAATACTGAAAAGATGGAAAGACAATTTGTGATCATTGCATCCAAATACGTAGTCGGATTTGCGGTGCAAGCAGCACTATAAAGGTATTTAAATACCAATACTCAGGTACTTTTCCTAAGTGTTTAAAATGTGTTTGAATAGGTTTTTCCAAGATTATTTTTAAATAAAACTTATATGTTTCTTGTTTTTTAGTTTTGGAACGCCGGAGCAATTTGAATGAGGTGAAGTGCTTTTTCGTCTCAAAGCTATTTATTCATCGTCTTTGGGTTGATTTCTGTTCTTAGCAGAGCGATTTTATTTTCTGAAAAATTGGAGTTTACAAAAATATCAAGTTTGGTTTGAAAAATTGATTTAGGTTGTCGCAAAATCCCTGTTTATATAGCAGGGGCGGATCCAGGATTTTCTTTAGCGGGGGGCGCATAATAGGTTGCTTCGATAAACTTACGAACAAAGGAATACCAGTAGCTTAACGGAAACCTCAATAATTATATGTCTTAGGTGGGTACTGGAAATACTACTACTAATAACTTACCGCAGCACCAATCCGCCTGAGGCCAACACAGCTGCGCACGCTCCTTCTCCATCCCAATCTACTCAAAGCCTTCCTCTTTACACCCTCCCAGGAAGTTCCCATTTCCCTTAAATCTTTCTTTGTGACACTCTCCACCCCAACCGCGGACGACCTGGTTTCCATTCAGCCCTAGACGGTTGGGCAAAAAGGACAGTCTTCGGCGATCCTTCATCCGCAGAACGTACCCAAGCTATCTCAACCTTACTCTCATTATAGCCCAAGAAAGTGGGATTGAACCACACTTTTCGTGCAGCCTACTGTTTGAAATACGGTCAGTCAGCCGGGTACCCAGAACAATCCGTAGGCAATTTCTCTAGAAAAAATATAGCAAATCTCCACCCGATTTTTGGCAGTGGAAATGGTCGTAAATTTAATCTAAAATCTGGTTTGGGCTAAAGTTCTAATAAATCTGTTGAAATTAAAATGATTTAAAAATATTGATACAAAAAATGGTAAGTTATAAAAACCACCCCACCATAAAAAAGTAAAAAGCTACTCACTTTATACAGAAAAATATGATATCTAATATCTTCTGCATAATTTTTAGCCTTGACACTTCTGACCACTATAGCAAGACAATTAAGGGGAAAATATATTCTATTTTCTCTAGATCTTCCAAAAAATTGGTCGTATTGATGATCCATTTTAACAGTTATGTGAAATATTCGGAATTTTCGTATAACACACATATTTTTGAACCATAGTGGAATTCCAAGAAAATATTTACAAAACCGAAAAAAGCTCATGCGGATACGCTTTTTATGCCTTTTACTTCAAAACTTCAAAAATGAAACGATGAAAAATACATGAGGTGCAAACATTGAATTATAAATTATAGCAAGTGTTTGTTTATCAAAAGAAGCTTTCACCCGGACTAGCAGGCCATAAGTTTTCCCAGTACAGACGATAACACCAACTCCCGCGTAGCTTTAATTGTCGGGCAAAAAGGTAACCCAAGGCATTTCATGGAAGCTTTATTAAAAATATTCAGTAATCCCACCCTAATTTAGTGATGTTGTAAATCACTATTAGTGTTTGCCACTAGGAATTCTGTTTTAGTAGGTTCAATCTCTAATCCTATCTCCCGCAGATGTGAATGTAATATATTAATTGCATTCTGCATTGTTATTAAATTCTCCGAAAATAACAAAATATCATCAGAATACGACAAGTGGCTAATGTCGATACCGTCAATCACATATGGTGGTAGGTACCGTGTGGCTGTTCTAATTGCGCTATTAAATATGACGTGGCTATGAACTGACCCTTTTTTTGCTCCATGGCGTAAAGAAATTCGGTCTTAAAGTCGCCCTCCCATCAAAATTTTCATAGATAAATTGCCATACCAACCTGTCAAACACTGGCTTATAATTGGGTTCATTCCACTACGCAACAATGATAAAAAGCGTGGCTATGCAACATACATCAAACGCTTTTGAAATATCAACTCCGCAAACAAATAGTTGTACTATATGGCATCGCTTAGTAATTATGATGATAATGAAGTTTGTAAGATTGTCCCATTTTTAGGACTAGGAACTCAGTCTGATTGTTGCTTTAAGCAGGCTCTCGGTGAACTTATCCCTCTAAACGTTCCTTCTGAGCGCCTTAAATTCTACTTATAAACCTTTTTACCCAGAGTTCTTAAAGGAACAATCAACTAATTGGTAGTGCTCTTAACCAAAAGTCAAGAAAAAGGTAAAGTTAACCCAAAGTTAATTAAGTTCCCAAAAGGGAAGATAAAGCTCTGACTAAAGTTAGGGTCAAAAAACGGAACTCAAAGGATTTAATTGACAACTTAATTCAGCACAGAAATGGGATTTTCTCGGTTTAGTCAAAAGTGACGAAAAGGTTTAATATTATTATTTTAACTTTACATTTAAATAAATTGAGACAAGGCAGGTACTTGCTATAATTAGTTAAAAACGTTACTTACCAACAGTTCCTTTCTAGTCTGCTCTCCTCGCAAGATAACCATTTTATTCAATTTGGTACTTAATTTTGATTCGCTTAACGACCTTTCCGTTCCGTCCTTTTAGCCAATCCCGAATCTTTCTGTTAAAAAGTAGTTTTTCCTGTATTTTGGGGCCTTGATTCTAAAAGCTTGAAATGTCGTAACACTTTATTAACATTCCACTCTGTTTTATACAAAACTGGTCTAGATTGGGTCTTCAACTATTTATTATGGTTTCAAAATTTCGTTCGATACTTAAACAAAGAAACATCTTTTCAAGATTAACGACCAGGTATACAAAGCGAATGTATTTTCAAATTTAAGCTAATTTGAAATAGTCGGTTTACTTCTGATCTATTGGAGCAAACTGGATTCCAACTTTTACTGAAATTGAGTTACTGAATTTACACAAAAATAATGCCTCCTTACAAGAGTAGGAAATGAGGATTAAGATACAACTCATATCTTTCAATGCAAGTATCTCATTTAACATTTTCAGCGCTAAAGATTCACTGTTTTGTCCAAAAAAAGATGAGAATTCACGACATATTGACTCAATCTTAGATTTAAAAGTTTGAAGATCAGGTGCAGAATCTAAATTTTGAGGGAGGAACACAGTTAGTGAATATCGTTTCATTGACACATTGTAAAATCCGTCGGTCATGTCAGAAATAATGTAATCTAGTACTGGAATATAAACAGCTCTCTTCCAATAAAGGCTGACATTGTCTTGGTCGTCTTGTGAGACAGTGGGATAATTTGATCGATAAGTTTGTTTTTGTCATTCTTAGAATGCAAAGAGTCACGTCCATAGCTTCCATAGCTTTCTCTGGACTTTCAAATATAGCTTGTGCAACCGTGAGAAACCGTGATTGGCCTATAAGATGCACACTCAGTCAGAATTTTCTTTTTTTAGGAATGAACTAACTGTTCCGCACAAAAAACTTTCAGGAACAGCAAAGGTACACAAACGCATTTGAAATAGAAGTTGTAAATGTTGAACAAGAACTGGACAATCTACATTTAAATGTTTAGCATTTATACCATCACAATTGACAAAACATGACTTAAGTTTCGTTATAGCTTGTGCAACCGAAGATAATTTAACTGGGAGAATCTGGTTCTGACGGATTAATGTAGGAAGCGCAGAATTAGGAAGCTTCATAAAAGTAGTATTAAAAAAACGGTTTATAGTGCAAAAAATTTAGTCTTAATATTAAAAAAAAAAAACAGCAGGGCTAATCGGGCTACTCATTGACAGATAATCGCCAATTTTATCTCAATCCATCACATTTTTCTAATCTAAATTACTAGACGGGAATTTGTAAATTCTAGATTTTGCAGACCGTCAATACACTTTATACTCTATTTTTTTTTTTTTTTTTAAGCTGAAATTCTACACCGCTAGGTGGCTGTCGACAAGAAACCCGAAAATGCAGCCGAAATTTGGCTTTATATTTTTTACTGATTTTTGACCTGGTTCCTTGACCATTCCGGTTTCCAAGCTTTACTTTTAACTGACTCCCCAAGAACAGCCACTCTTGTATCTTCTTTTATGCATGATATAATATAAATATAAAAATGATATTTTTCAGAATTTCTTATCATTTACCAATTGGATCCAAACTGAAGTATCTGAAAAAGAGTTTCTATCTTAGACAAAATGGCGGTAAGGGTAGGAATATGAAATGCCCAATGAACCTTATTTCATTTCTGTCCGATAAACCATCTACAATTTACACGTGCACCAGGGTTATCTCTTAATAGAGAAATTTTAAGTATAAAAGGAATCAAAGACGTCAATGTCACATTCTGTTTCATTTACAGAGATGATGGAAACTGGTAAATTGGAGAACAAAGAACGTCATCTATATTGTTTAGGCTCCCAGAATGATACTTTGACTTACTTGACTTAAAGCTCTTGCTCGGCAGCGTCGCCAGCGTAGAGGGAACCAGACGTAAGCGCCATTAGTCGTCTCCAGAGTGGCCTGTTTTGTGCCAGGGTAAGAGCTTCACTGGGGTCAATGCCCCACACCGTGAGTTGATCGTGGATGATATCCGCCTATCTCATACGTGGTCTACCTCTGGGGCGCTTCCAGCCACAGTTGGATCGAAGGCAAATATCAGCTATACTCAGAGGGAATCGTCCCTGGGCGGTCCGAGGTCGAGACGGGGTTTGAGATGATATATCCGAGACTGAATTTCTGGTTCCATTCGTAGCAATAGAAGTTTCAGGAGGAGGGCTGCCAACCAAACCGTCCCTAGATGCATTTGGTTCTCTGGTGGCTAGCCAGGTATCCAGAGGCACTTGAAGGTCGTTCTTCATGCGCCAATTTGCATGGGAACTAACTCCAGACGAGCAGGACCAGAATTATAGAAAGAAGAAATTTGACGATTCTTATTGACTAAATTAAATCGGACAAACAATTAAAAACCATATCATACGGAAACCATACCATATCATACCAACGATACCGAAAATTTGAATTAAATAATTTAGCACTGAAATCCCCAATGAAAACAAATTTCTAACCCCGAGATGATGTGGATTCGGTTACTTTTTTCTAAACAGTACAGGTCTTCGCGAACTTATTCAGAGGCTGAATCAATTTAAGATCACAAGGAGAGCACACATTAATGAGCACTAAATTGTCATTTCACATAGCCAAGAGGTTATAATCATTATGGAACAGCGCAGGAGTCGTGGATGAAAAAGAAGCAACGTTTTTAGAATACAGCTGAGACCTCGGGAAGGTCTGCGAAATTAAGTCGTGCAGCTCTTGCAAATGTAATATGATTAGTGCTCTGTTTCAACAAGTTGATGTTAGCTGAAGATAGCAATTGTTCTTGAAGACTAATGATGTCATAGTTAAACTTGAACAGCCTTAAACTTGCATTCAAAGTGTCAACATCAATATTGGATATTATACGGACATTACTAATTCAGTAAATTGTAGTGAACAAAATAACATTTGGCAATATGGATAAGTGGAATATAATCCCGACATATTTATACAATTTCGATACCTGGTTAGGGACGAGATTTATATAAAAACTGATAATTATTGGCTTGGATATGGACTTTGATTTTGGACATACGATTGAAAATATTGCTCGTGCTAACGAATTATAGCAAGCTTGAATTTGGAATTTTATGAGTTAAATGGATGATTGCAGCAATGCTGATCTTGTGTGGAGTCCGCTATTGAACTATATTTCCCGATCATTAGCGTGTGGTTTGAAAACAGATGTTTATGTTAATAGAGCGGTAGGGTTCTTCACCCGTAGAGTCTATTCTTGAAGCAAAGAAAATACTGTGGGCTATCTATGAGAGATTGGGATACGATGACAAAATGCGAACACCTAACAAGGATTCTGAAAATGTGCTGGATTTAGCAAAGGCTGTTTATCGGTGTTCTAAGGATAAGATAATTTTGCCGCAATTTGTCATTTATGAGCCTGAAGAAGAACCCCAGTGCACCGTTGCAGTTGGTGCATGTATCACAACTAAAGTAAACCAGATGTCTAGAAAGCTAGATAGCGTCACGGAACAGATAAAACAGGCACCGATAGCGTGGCCAACTATTACTTTGAAGCAGCCTTCTACTCCTTTACCCTACTCAGTCGTAGTGAAAAACCCTCCCAAGCCCCTTGAAACGCCAGATGCCCGTAAGGACTTTATTCTTTCAAAATGCGGAAAGCTAAGTGATGATATAGTTGAGCTGAAGAGAAATAAAGACGAATGGAAAACAATGGTCAAGTCAAAGGACTCGGCTGAAAAGATTGCAAATGCCATGAAAATAGGAAATATTTCACTAGAAACCAGTGTAAAATCGAAGAGGTTTTCTGGAATTGTGCGTTTTGTTCCAGAGGAGATTGAGGCGGTATATGTAGCTAATCTGATCCCAACATGTAAAACAGCTGAACAGATCGGTAATTCCCGGACATTCAGACTTTATTTCCCGTCAAAAGACGCTTTGGAAGCAAGCATGAAAGATCCCTAGAAGATTGTTATGAAGGTTTACGTGTTGATGAATTCCACTTCTTACCTCGCCGGTGCTACAAATGCCACCTTATAGGCAATATAGCGGCAAATTGTCCTGATGCCGAGATATGTTCTCAGTGCGCAAGTAATGACCATAAAAGTATTAAGGAGCAGCCGTGCATGCAGAAAAAATGTTGGGTTGTATGCAAAGTTTCATGCCAGTCATGCTATTCAGTATCCTGCCCAGAAAATTGGAAATAAAGCTCAGAGCAGAACAGATCCCACTCCTTGAAATGACCACTGAAAGACTTCTCTCCGTTATGTCGTGGAATATTAATGGTGGGGTTCTTGATAAACTACCAACTTTGGAGAAACTATGTGAATCTTACTGCGTGATTTGTTTACAGGAGCACTTTTTGACAGATATGAACTCTCAGCTTTTGTTCCTTTCTTCTAGTGTAGCAGTACATCTATCCCCAGCTAAAAGACTTAAAGCAAAAGGAAGACAAAGCAGTGGTCTAGCCTTATTGACAACTTGCCAATTAGGACTGCTTGAAATGTGTGATTGCTATCTTGCCATAACAGTTGATGATCTTATTGTAGTTAATCTCTATCTTCCATCAAATTACAGAGATGTAGCTTCTGAAAGAAAATTTGCTATTGCTTGCAGAAAGTAGCCAAATTGTTAAAAAGATCAAAAAGATGAACAGAAAGTGTATGCTTACTGGATACTTTAATTGTGACTTACTCCAGAATTCAAGTGTAAGAACTGGAACTTTTTCTTCTATTTAGCCGACCGGCTACACGGTCATTCCGAAAAACAAAAATTATACGTTTATCTCCTTTTCTGGAAGTACGTCTAACCTTGACCATGCGGTATTTCTCCATCCTCCCAATTCAGATCTAATGGTTGAAGTCGGTCTGGAAGGTGAATATAGTGATCATATCTCACAGTTTCTCTCGATTCCTAGCAGAAGTATTAATTCTACTAAACTTGGTAAAAGAAAGTCAAAATCTTTTCATCTTAAATGGTTGGATAAAATTGATAAGGATATCTTCCAAGTTGAATGTCACCACATATTGGATAAAATTCGAGCTCTGTTTCAGCTTCTTCAGCGGCAACTTGGGATGGACCAGTCTGCGATACGGATCGAGCTGAATTTTTACCGTGCACAGATTACCCATGCTCTAAAAATAGCCGAGATGTACGCTGTCCCAATAAAAAAGTGTAGATCGGGCACCGAGAAGTTTGGATAATCCAAAAACGAAAGCCTTAAAGCCTCGAAGTTCTGGCTAAACGAAAGCCTTCGAAGTTCTGGAAAAACGAACCTCGAAGTTCTGGCTACGTTTGTGGAATGACTGTGAAAAACCTAGAAATGGAATTGTTAATACCTTGCGACTATTTACAAAGCGGCGTTTTCAGAAGGAGCTCAAATATCACCGAGTTGCTCAAAGTGTTGTAGTTGCCGAATCGAAATCAAATGACCCAAATAAGCTATGGAAGACTTGTTCTGCTAATAATAAAACTAGGGAAAATATAGCTACTATCAGTGAGATACAATGGTATTCGTGTTTTATTAATCAGTTTGCTGAACCTGATGCTAAAAAATGAGAAAAAATTAAAAGTGAACTAAACGATCAACTATTTAATCCCAGACCGGGTTTTTTTGTAGTTAATACCAAAGACTTGAGTGAAGTTATACGAAAGTTTAAAAAGAAAAAAAATCAATGGGTTGTGATGGTATATGTGCCCTTCAGTTTAAAAATGCGTCTGATAAGCTGATTTGTCATCTTTCGTTGCTTTACCAAATGGTTTTTTGCAGTGGTGTAGTCCCGGATTCTTTTTGTTTAGGTCTTATTTCACCGATCCTTAAAAAAGGGAAGGATCCGTACGAGTGTTCGTCGTACCGACCTATAACTGTTTCAAGTGTATTTGCTAAGATTTTTGAATTGCTTATAATTAATAGTCTACGTTCTACTTGCTATACGCCTCCTTATCAGTTTGGATTTCAGCATAAGCTGGGATGTTTCCATACTCTAAAATGTTTGGTGTAATTTATTGATTGATGCAGCTGAGTCCGATGGGACCCTAGCCCTTGGAACGTATGATGTTAGTAAAGCGTTTGACTCGCTATTGCATCCCCAAGCAATGAATGAGCTTCTGAACCGTGGAGTATCGCCAGATTTAGTTAGACCTATCCTTTACATGTACCGCCATATGAAAGCTAAAACACGGATTCCTGGAAATGATTTATTGACCAAAGAAATCCCAATTCACATTGGGGTTAAACAGGGTGCAATTACTTCACCCACAATATATAATAATGCAACGTTTCCAGCTCAGTGCAAACGTTCTTCGTGTTGTATTTATAAAGGAATGGATTTATCGCTACTGTGTTATGCAGATGATATTCTTAATGTTAGTAGGACCACTAGCAGGCCAGAAAAATGTTTCCAAGAAATTTCTGAAAATTACCGTGATATTGGGCTTTCCCTAAACGCAGCAAAATGTGAAGTTTTGATTTTCAATGAGTTAGGTGTGACTAGAGTTGATGATGCATCTATAGATTTGAATGGTATCGGAGTAAATCCTTGTGATAAGTTGACATATCTTGGTCTCCCAATCGGTAAGAATCTTAAAAGAACTAAGCAACTAATGTTGGAAAATATGGAGAGTAAAATCCGTCGTTTATATGGTGCGATTGTAAGTTCCCAATTCCATTTGAATAGAGCCCTTCTCGCAAGGATTTATAATAGTGTAGCCCTGCCACATATTCTTTAGTTGGTGCCGTTTTACCGAATATTTAGTGAATTTGATCGTCTTAGAATGAAGCGTGCAGTTTTTAGATATGCTAAGTTTCTACTGCGAGTCCCCCCGTGGATCCGTAACTCGTACCTTACAAGAAAATATAGCCTATCGGATCCATTTGTCAAGCTATGTGAGCTTAATGCTCATATGTGCAGTAAGGAAACTGGCCATGAATGGCAAAATATCATTTTTTGATGTTTAATGTTGGTTTTTGCTTTTGATTGTTCAATTTTCTTCTCTTTTCTTTGTTTTTAATGTACTCCATCTTTCTTTTTTCTTTTTGTATGATGGGTCATAAATAAATACATACATACATACAATTGCTCAAAAATTCTTCAATGACATACTCTCATCTGTGAGTACCATTTATATTATACGAAGTAGCCAAGAACTTTTGCGACATAATTTTTTCATACCTGTCACAAGACGAGATTCAAGAATTACACATGGTAAACCATATGAAGTTTAAGAGCCCCCGCAGTCTGCACATTTAAATTTCTCTGAACAGGGAACATCTTCGCAGAATCTTTGTGTCAGCGCCCAACACAACAGATTTCAAAGACTCACAGAAATCAGAATCTATGGATTTTTTAATGTTCGCGAACAGTTTATCACCCATTAGCCATTCACTTGCTTCCAAATCATGACCACTTAATTGATCGATAAAGTCTTTCCCGGTTATCGGCTCATAGACTGTGGTAATTTAGAAGCACTAACAATAGAGTGGCTATCCGTGGCTTTCGAGGCACTGTCTCCAGACTAAGATAATGGCGGGAAATTATTGAAAAACGTCTCAAATTGGTTAGAAATTGACTTTAGCTGGAGATGCAGCTCACTCAATCTCGAAAAGAGGGCAGAATAAGCTTTATCTGGTATCAATGGAACTTCAGTAGAGCTTGCCATAACAAATGTCAGAATGGCACAATTATCTATGTTGCCCTTCGTGACAACAGCCAGTATATCTCTTTGATGGCTTAGTGACACTTTCAATCCAGTTCGCTTCTGAAATAGAGCGTCTGGATGCGACTTGGACTAATGATACGTTTACACATTGCGGAAATTCATGCGGATTTAGCAATCCGTGCGGAAATTCCGTCCGTTTTTGTGCTAGAAAAAATCTCTAGCTTTCCGCAACGTTTTGGTCAAAACAGGACGAAATCTTTGCGAGATTTTTTATTGAATAAAATCATGAGTATGGATTATCAAAAACTACACGATCTTGTAACTTTGGTTCAAGGCTTCACCCGGCTTCTATGATCCTGCGCCCCCAGGCTATAAGAAAACTAAGAAAAACGGTGTCATTTGGCTCTATTGCTTAACAGCTTTCAGAAAAGGGTAAGAACAAAGGTCTTGCTATTGCAATAATTTGAAATCTTTGCCTTAAAACGCAGCATTATTTTAGCCATAGTTTGAACAGAAACGGACGGATTTCCGCATGGATTTCCGCAATGTGTAAACGAACCATAAAACATTTCTTTGCTTTCACAATATCATCGACGTGAAAAAACTCCACTCCGAACCTCTTAATCATCTCATCATCAATTCCTTTTCCAACATTTTGCTGAACGAAGTTCATCACCATAGAATAATGCATATTATTGTCATATGCTCCTGGCATGATAACTAATTAGTAGCACTCATACAATGAAACTTCAAATTTCTTGATAAAAACCTGTCAGATGTCTTACACAAATAGCACTACGCAAGCGACGAGTGAAGAAAAGTAGGAAAACGTTTTCAATGGAAAACGCCGTACATTTACCAACGGTCCGTTTTCTCGGAACGGTTAAAACACGTCTTTGCCTCGAACAGTGCCTAAAAAACTAAACATTTTAAAACTATGAAATATGGGAAATTCTGCAATTAAAAGTCACATAGCAAACGCCGAAAAGACGGGGACATTTTCCCTTCAAAATTCAGGATTAAAAGAGGTAGATGATTTTTAGAATGTATGGGTAAATTTTCACCAAATCAAATTATTGACTTACAAATAAAGTGAATATACCACTTGATGCCTTTTTTAATGTTCTTTCCAAATATAATAATCATTTTTGTTGGAAATGAATTTTACCCCCATATACCAATTCAGGGTATATATTTGTCCGTTAGGGGGTTAGGGGTAAAGGTTAAACTTACTTCCCATTTACGTTAGAAATAAATTTTACCCCAACCCCCCTAATGTGCAAATATAGGCTATACCCTGAATTGGTATATATAGGGGTGGGGGTAAAATTCATTTCTGACAAAAATGATTATTATATTTGGAAAGAACATAAAAAAAGGCATAGAGTGGTATATTCACTTTATTTGTAAGTCAACAATATGATATGGTAAAAATTTACCAAAGTATGTCCTGGGAAGGTATTTTGAAATACCTACCTCCTTATCATCAAGTCTTTCCTCTTTTCCTTTTTTTCTAACTGAAAAGAAAAAAATATTAATTTTATATACCCTAGATACACATTATGTAAATCTTTTGAAATTGCTGCTATAAATTGCCAAATAAATTGTTCAATAGATAGTGTTCATCCTGGTCATTGTTAATTCTGTTTTTTTTTAATGAGCAGTGGCAAAAATACCAATTATTAATACAACCTAACTTCAATTCAAAATCAATGGACTTGGCTGGGAACTCATCAGTTGAACTTGGCCAAGAACTTGGCTGGGATGAATGCTATCTATAAAAACAATTTATAGAACAAATTTATAGCAGCAATTTCAAAAGATTTACACATTGCATTTCTAGGGTGGATAAAATTTGAATTTTTTTTCTTTTAACTTGGAAAATGAAGGATGATAAAGGTTATCCTGTTGGATAATATGTTAACTAGGATCATTATACATATTTTAAAGTAAGAATTGTTTTTTTTTAACATGTCTCCTTATCAGGGGCCACAATTCTAAACTTATACCTATAACTATTGAAATTTTGACAAAACAACATTTTACTTTAACTTTCAGTTGTCAATTTTTTTTTTCTCTGGCTTTAGTTCTGAAAATGCAATTCTGGTAAATTTTTCACAGTTCATATTATTAACTTAGGCATGCTAATAAAGTAAACCTACTGATTAATGCCTTTTTTATGCTCTTTCCAAATATAATAATAATTTTGGTAAATTTTTTGCAATTCATATTATTGACTTACAAATAAAGTAAGCATACCACTTGATGCCTTTTTCTATGCTCTTTCCAAATATAATAATCATTTTGTTGGAAGTAAATTTTACACCACCCCTATAGATACTAATTCAGGTTATATATTTGCACATTAGGGAAGTGGGGGGTAAATTTTATTTCTTATAGAAATGAGAAGTAAGTTTAAACTTCCCCCCCCCTAATGTGCAAATATATATCCTGAATTGGTATCTATATGGGTGGGGTAAAATTCATTTCCAACAAAAATGATTATTGTATTTGGAAAGAGCATAAAAAAGGCATTGAGGGGTATGTTTACTTTATTCATAAGTCAATATTATGAACTGCAAAAAATTTACCATCATTTTTGTCAGAAATGAATTTTACCCCCACCCCTATATATACCAATTCAGGGTATATATTTGCACATTAGAGGGGGGAGGGGTGGGGGTAAATTTTATTTCTGATGTAAATGAGAGGTAAGTTTAAACTTTACCCCCCCCCTAATGTGCAAATATATAGGCTACCCTGAATTGGTATATATAGGGGTGGGGGTAAAATTCATTTCAAACATAAATGGTTATTATATTTGGAAAGAGCAAAAAAAGGCATCAAATGGTATGTTTACTTTATTTCTAAGTCAATAGTATGAACTGCAAAAAATTTACCACAATTCCTGTTATTTGAGTAGAATTTCAAGCCATATCAATATTTTTTCTTTCAAAATTTTAGGAAATGTATTTGCATATCTTAAAAACCTTATAAACTGGGATTGAGCAAAGTTGTGAAACTGAAAGTAATTTTGTTGTACTTTTAAGCAGAAGATCTATTTTGGAAGATCTGCTTTTATAAACACACTGATTTTCAAAGGTCATCAAAGGTCAGAACCCTCTAGAGGGAGAAGGAGTGGAGGTAGGTACTTCAAAATACCTTCCCGGGACATACTTTAGCCTGTAGACCCATTCCTGAAAGTTTCATTTTCCTAACATAACCTCTTTCAAAGATAGCCAAAAGTAGCCAAGTAAAATTTTACCAAAAATATTATGGAATTCTAAAATAAAGTTTGAAAAATCCAAAATTTTCACTTATACCATTCCTAAAAATGCTTCACTTTACCTGCTCCCCTCCCCATCCCTAATATGCAAATATATATTACAAATTATATATTCTTCATACATTTTTCCATTTCTTGATTTTGTCAACATTGTTTCTTTACTGTTAAATCTGTTTGAAGAAAAGAGAGATATATGGCAAAATGCACAGAAAATACATAGCCTAATTTCAGCTATTACCTGGAAAAAATAATACCAATACCATAACTGCCAAAAAAACAGCTGCTTCTTACAGATCCATTAATGACAATCCAGTAAATATTTTACATGTTCATATAATTTAGCTTGAAAGAAAATGAACTGAAAATTGTTGCATTTCAAAATGAAGTGTGTACCTCTCTTGAAGGTATTAATGCTACAGGTCAAAGTCTAGGAAACATCATCTCCTCTAAAATGTCTATTGCCAATGTTGAGGAGATAGTCAATCAAGCCATTATTGATAAGCTGCAAATAGAAGTTGGAAAGATGGTGCTACAAGAAAATGACAGACAGAAAAAATACATGAATTTAGTTGCATGTGGTGTCCCTCCCTAAACCAATGACTTACATTTCTTACAAAATTTTCAAAATTGATCTTGGTGCAGTGACCAATTTGCAAAGGCTGTCAAGCACTAACCCCAATTTGAATGCTCCCAGCTCATCCAATTGACCAGACCTATTACTGTTCTCTTCTGTTAAAACAAAAATTGACATTCTAACACAGTCCTGCATAAAAAAGGAGACATCTGTTTCTATGGTGACACCTCAAAAGAAGACTGGCTACACAGAAAAGAGCTAATAGAAGAAATCAGGAAAAGAGCTGCTGCTGGTGAGCAAAATTTAGGAATAAGAAATAGTTGTATAGTGACAAAGATGAGCTAAAACAGGGAGCCATTGCCCCAATCAACAGAATAGAGCTTTAAACACCTGTCCCCTACCTCTACATTAAAATTAAAGGGAGTGATTTATCTGTTCTATATACAAACACAGATTGTTTATGTTCAAAAATTGATGAATTTCAAGCCCTAGTATCAGCCCTCAAACCCTACATCATTGTTATTTTGGAATCACTACCCAAGAACTTTCAGCAACCAGATGTGTATTTCCAGATAGTGCATGATTATAATCTATTGTGAACAGTAATTATAAGGGTGGAATTTTCTTTTATATTCATGCCTTAGTGAAGTATATGGAAGTTAATGACCCAATCTCTTCAATTATAACTGAATGTTTAGCTGTTGATGTGAAGTTACCTGGGTCATCAAGTACTTTTAGAGTTGTAGCCAGTTATTGCAGTCCTAGTGTTAGTGAATTGTCTACATTGAATAATAAAAAACATTGCAGTATTTTTCCTCTGTGTCTTTACTTAGTTCTAAGTTTCTAGTAGTTGGTGAGTTTAACCTACCCTGTATTGATTAGACCTTGAGTACAATGCAACTTTCTGATGAGTTGTTTGAAAGTCAATTCCTTCAAACTTAACAAGAGCTTAACTTGCATCAGCACATTCAAAACCCTACTTGTTTGCATACTAATTTGACCCCTTCAGTCTTAGACCTTGTAATTTAGAAACAACCTGAGTTTTTACCACTACCAGGAAGAAGCAATCATTCAGTATTTGTGATATCACTAAATTGTTTTTTGGGTTTTGCTGATAATCCAAATATTTCTCCCAAATATGATTATGGTGGAGCATATTACATTGCATTTTATGATTATATTTTGTCTCTTTCTATACAAGAGGAGTTACAGCAATGTGATACTACCTCTGATGTGTCCTTTGATTTTATTAAGCAGGCCCTTAAGGAAGGTAAAGATTGAGATGTACCAATTTCTACTAGCAGACAGTTTTCCAAAAATAGACAGAGTTTTCCTCCATATATTGTACAAATGCTAAAAGAAAAAGGTGATAGGTGGTGTGAGCATGTACAATTTAAACCTTTGATCCATGGTAAAAAAAAATAAAAGAGCTAGAAATAGAGCAACTAAGTTCCTGTGTCTAAATTGTCAAGAGGTTGAGTTGAATGTTATTGCATCAGTCCAAAGTTGCCCAAAAAAATTTTGGAAGCATGTAAGAAGGAATCAAGTTTCACAATCCCCATCATCCACTTCCTTTATAAATCCTGAAACTCTTTCACATATAGATTGTAATTACGTAAAATCACAACTTTTCAATAAGGTATTTGGTTCAGTTTTCACACAAACACGTACATAAACACATGCTCAATCCACTCCTCCATATTCAACAAAAGAATTTGATGATTCAGATTTATGGTCCAGCAGGTTTATCAAACACTCTGAAATCTTGATCCTGGTAGGGTGCTGGATATTGTTGGATTTCCAAATATGGTTTTACACAAACTTGCATCAGTACTCACTGGACCACTCACATATCTCTTTAAGCTTTGTCTCTTGTCTGGTCAATGTCCTTCAGTTTGGAAAAAGAGCAATCATTAGGCCGTTGTATAAGAATGGTTCAATGTCCCATTTTTAAAAATTACAGACCAATTTCAAACATATCAATCTTTTCCCGCATAATGGAGAAAGTTCTGGTGAGCAGAATCCTGGCACTTTTTGAGAAAAATAACTTATGGCATTCAGCTCAGCATGGGTCCCATAAATGGCGTTTGTGTAACATGCAACTTCTGAAGGTGATTAATGATTTTCAATTGATGGCAGATAATGGTATTTTGTTAGATTGTATTTATGTTGATTCTTCAAAACTATTTCGCAAAATTTCCATCCCACTTCTGATAAAGAAATGTCAACTATATGGTATCAGCCCATAAACAGAAGCATGGATAACGGATTATCTTATAAATAGAACCCAAGAGGTTGCAGCAGGTGATGCTTTGTCATCACCTATGTCTGTCATAAGTGGGGTTCCACAAGGCAGTTGTCTTGGGCCAGTACTCTTCTGTCTTTTTTATCAATGATTTGCCATGTGTTGTTAGGAATTCGGTTTTAGTAATGTTCACAGATCATCTGAAAGTTTACAGGTCAGTCATGAATGAACATGACATTTCTTTACTTCAAGAGGATTTGATTGCTTTGTGCTGGTGGTGTATAGAGAACTCTATGTTCATTAACAAAACCAAGTACAATACTGTGCACTATTTGCATAGACTCCCTCAACATTATCATTACTTCATTGATGGTAAACCAATTTCAGCCATGGAGTATGTTTGAAACCTTGGGATGTGCTTTGATTTGAGTCTCATATTTGATAAACATGTATCAGATATCAACCATAAGGCAAATTACCTATTATTGCATCTAAAGCATTCATTTTCTAAGTTTAATCTTCATTCACTGATTTCACTTTATGTAGCCACTGTATATCCAATACTTGAGTATTGCTCATCAGTATGGTATCCCCTTAATAAGAGAGATGGAGAAAGAGTGCAATCTAGGACCACCAAACTCATACCTTACCTGAGACATCCACCATACCACCAGACAATGCAGAGACTACAGTTGCCTAGTCTTCAGTTCCAATGTAATAGAGCTGACCTAATAAATACATTCCACATTGTTAGGACTATTGATAATACTACTCCAACTCACTTCTTCACTTTTACAGAATACAAAAGTACCTGTCACCACCAACATAAAATATACCCACCACGTTCACAGAAAAGATTAGGCCAAAACTCTTTATCTAGCAGTGTGGAAGGCTTGGAATGCACTTCCATCAGAAACATTTGTGACTATCAAGGTCCCAGTGTTTCAAAAGCAGTTTAGCCTCTACAAATTTTCAAACTAGCCATTATCACAATCCGTTTTGAGGGTATTTTTGTTTTTTTTGTATTAGTTGTTTTGAGACCTGTATGTTTTCATAGTGTGTTATTTTTCATAGATTTATATGTGTGTATTATGTTGTCAGCATTATCATAAACTTTTTTATAATGTTTAGTGCAAAAAGCTTGATAAGGCTTATCATATTTTGGTATTAATAAATAAATAAATATTAAATAGACTACATGCATCACATGATGCTTTTTTATGTCTTTCCAAATTCCATAATTGCTTGTGGAGCAAATTTTATTTTGTGTTATAGAAGGGGCTCAAAACAGCCCATAGTAATCAAAAGTTTAAAAATGTGCTTCTGAAAAAAATTTCTTGTGAGAAAAATTGCAACTTGAAGCTGATTCAGTAATGGTAATTTTTATTTTCATTAGTCTTAATAATAAAATGTTTTTCCAAAAATTAATTTGCATAAACTTTTAAAAAGAGCCTAAAACCCCTCAAAAAGCTATCAAGTTCAATCAAAAAGTACACCATTGTTGAAACCACTAAATAGGGAGCTTATAGCCCCCCCATTGAACAACAAGGAGAATCAAGTTTTTGCATAAATAACACTAATGCATCATCTATTTCTTTTTCTGAACTTAACTAGCGTCCAACATAGCAAAAGCACATAGTCTATAATTTAACTTAAGATCTATTTTTGTGTATTCCATTTATTTGTGATTTCTTTTCATCCTTATTTTTTTATTAATAGATTTTATCTTAAGGTACCTGAAGAACTGCAATCTTTGGCCAAAAGCTTGAGGAATTTGGATCTTTCAAATAACAAGCTTGCACTGCTTCCTGACTACTTTAGCCATTTCAGTTCTTTAAAGCTGTTAAAGCTTGAAAGAAACAGACTAAGTAATATTTTTCTGTTTAAATATGCTTAGTTTTGACTTGTACTGTCTCCTAAAGTTGGGACATTTGTGAAGTGTGTTCACAATGTAAGAATTTGCTGTAATAGGACATAAAGATTGTTCTTTCTTCTTGTTTTTGGAGCATAAAAACCTTAAAATGCTCTGGCTTTTTCCTCATTTACTTGCAAGCTGACTCTCTAAACAACCATGGAAACTACCAAGTACTTTGGTCCTAGTCCTCAGCATGGGTCAACACCTTAAATGCTCTTTGATATTTTTTGGCGAAAATATTATGTCCATCTTAGAGGGTTGTTTTGCTTTTCTCAGTATTTTGTTGACTGAGACATTCAAAACTGGTAAGCAGGAACTCCCTTCTTAATGTACTTCTATGCAGTGGCGTAATTTCTTCAAAATCCTTTTCACAATCTATTTCACAATGGCTGCAAAATCACAGGGCTTATTGAAAGCATTGGGTAAGAGGATGGCAGTGCAGGTAGGGATAGGCTGGAGTTTGAACCTCTGATGAGTGTTACAGCTTGCCACCAGCTTCATGGACTTAGAAATATTTGGTTGGTCTGTATTTAAGAGCACAGATCTTTATTATCAAAACAATCTGGATTGAAAGGGGATATACCTTCCAAATCCCTTCTGGAAAAGTGATGATATGAAAGCTAAGGGGAAGGTTTTCCTATCAGCCCAGTTGTGATTTAAATGGTGAAGTAGGAGCAAAGTAGGAGCCTATTTTCCCAAATGAAAGTGAAAACTGAAAAATTAGCCATATAGTAGCATAAAGGTAAAATTATGCTAAAGAAAACTGACCTGTTTCTGTGGATGCTTGAATTATTCAGGCTTATTTTCGTTTTGGCAAGATTTTTGAAGAAACTAAATTTCAGCTCGGAGGCAAACTGGGGTCTGGGGGGGGGGGACCAAGGTCTGGAAGGGGCAGTTTCCCCCCTGCCATATGACAAAATACGCCCCTACTTCTGTGCCCAACTTTTGCAATTTTGCTGATTAAGTCCTGTAATCAGAGTGGCAAGATTCATTTAATTGGAATAACTATAAAATACATGATTTGCTCATGGCTTACATAATTATGTATTATGATTGGCTCTTGATATCTGCCTCAAATGGTGCTTTAACAGCAATGCTTCATATAATCTATTTGCTTGATCTCATCATTAGGATGCTATCCATTAATTAGAGCAACAAAAACTAAGATCAGTTAAACATTTACTTAAAAGAACATACTGCTGAACAGAGCCGTTCTTAGGGTTGGTGGCACCTGGGAAAAATTAATTACAGTGCTCCCTGCCCCTCCTGACCCGGGTATAAGCGAAAAAGCTGAATCAAGGTGGGCAGCCACCCAGCCCCCCTTCTTTGAACGGATCTGCTGTTGAACATTTCCAGTGAATTGTTTTGAAAGTCAATTGGAAAGTAAACACTTGTAACTACTAACTGATATTTGCAAACCCTTTTATTGCACTCAAAAATGCTTCCAGGTAAGTATTTGTCAAAACTTAGCTTAAACAGAGGTGAATAGGAGCCCTCCTTGTGTAGGCCTATGAGTAGTTTTCTCTTGATTTAAACTTCAACGTTGCTGTTGCTTTCATTTGAAAAAAAAACTGGTGTTTTCAATCCAACAGAGAAGTTAAGCATAAAAAGTGGAACCTAAATGAAACCTTTATTAAATAAAAAATTTAATTTTAATTAAAAACTTTATTAAATAAAATTCGCATGCAGTGCTGACGCCTTGGAACTTTAGGTGTCTTTGGTATCTTAATTTAGGTTATGTGTCCGTATTTGTCGGCAGACTAGACGATTTTATTGGCACGTTCTTTATCCCCCCCCCCCCCAACTCAAAACCCTAGCTTTGGGTTAGTTTTATTGTATAAATGATGTATAAAAAAATATTTTGTGTAACTCTATGTATGTATGTTTAGCGAGAGGTTTTATACAGTTTTCCGGCTTTGGCTCTACTGCTGAGACACTATCAGCTTCCTTTAAATAGCCTTGAAAGTTTGCATGATAACATTCCAGCCCAGTTTGGGTCAAAAGTGACGTTTTATGGGACTAATGTCAAAAATTAGTGTCTTGCCTCATAAGGCTTAAGAGCTTTCAAATCCCCCTTAGAGACTGTTTAACCCCCTTCCTGTTTTTCTCTCTTAAATTGGAGCATTATACTGTTACTTCTTGCTGCAGTTTATATGTCTTGTAGTGTCCTTTTAGGGTCTAGGAACTGGACTATCAAGTCAAATATTTTGAGCTTAATACTCTTTGTGGGGGTGAGGTAAACCAGGCTTTTAAATGAACTTAGTAGTATTTTTGAGTTTAGTTACTGTAACATTTTATTTTGAAGAGTCTGCTGTGGTGGTGCTATCATATTATATTCAAATAGGCAATGGCCAGTCTTTCATTTTTTCTAACATTGCAAAATCTGCAATATGGGAATAAGGGGGTGAAACCTATTATATTCTGGATTTGGCAAGATAAAACCTGCAAAGTTAGGTCATTTATGGCTGCAAAGATTCCATGATATGTTTTGAAATGAACTTCAGAGGAAAATTCGGATAAAAGTGGTCTGCTAGCTGTTAAATGGGCCTCCAACAATATCTGTTGAAAAATATATCTCAAGGAATGGGTCTCTTACCTAGCTGGTCGTTTGGTATTCCAGCGATATCGCTTCGAAGTGTTGGAATCACCTAGAGAAGATGGGTGCTTTTGCAAAATATGCTGAATATCTTTGTCAGATTAGTGACAATATGGGCCATAAAATGATGTAGCCCCCAACTAAAAGGAACATAATTTGAAAAGTCATATACAACTTTCATCTGGTAGAAATTTTTGGAGAAGTCTCTAAATTGGAGTGCAGAAGGCAAGATTTGAGAATGATGATCCTTTCATTTATACCTAAAAACACCCCTAACATTCATCTCAAAGGATCTGGCTGTGGGATATGTGCTGTGTTTTTGTTTAGCAGATCTGCAATATCATTCCTTATGGTTCTCTTGTGGCTAGGGATACGCTAAACCTTGACCATTATCTTCTTGCTCCTTAACTTCTGAATATGTCTAGGAATCGCCTTTAGATCTATATCTGGGGTGAAATGGACTCAACCTAGCTGAGTTGCAGCTCATTGAGAGTTGGTCAAAGCAAGTATATATTTTTTATGTTAGGTTATGATTAACCAGCACTTCTAAAGCCATCTCGGTCGCTCGGGACTCTGCTAAAAATATTGGGTAAGATTTAGCCAGGTATGAGGTAATATTAAGTTTTAAGTCAGGGATGCATGGGGTAGCATGTGTATTATGTTCTTTGTTTGAGCCATCAGAATATACTTTTAAAAAGTCAGGGACATGACTAGACTTCTTTTTGTTTAAAATTACTTGTTGTTCATCCTTTGAGTAATAAGGTTTTTCATGTGGCAGGAGATGGAGATTGGAACGGAGTGGCCTCGTCTCCCAAGGTGGTGAGTCAACTAAAGGGTAGCCGCCATAGTAGCTATCTATCTAATTTGGAAATACTGATTGGAAACTTGCCAAAGCACAAACGTTAAACAGTGGCTCTATCATTAAGAGAACAAAGGCCAGAGTGTTCTGTAAATTTAACACAAGGACCATCTTTGTACAGTCCCATAATAATACGAATGGCACAGTTTTGCAATGTGTCAAGGGACTTGAAAAGAGAAGTTGAAGAATTCCTAAAAAAAAAAAAAAAAAAAAAAAAAAAAAAAAAAAAAAAAAAAAAAAAAACACTTCCAAGTCTAATGTAAAGTTTGTAAAAATCAAGTAGAATTCTTTGAGTGGAACCATTTTGATTCCACCAGTCTTTTTAGTAGCATAGTGCATTTAAGTGTACTCACTCTTAAATAGAAAATATGTTCGAACTATGTCCATTTCGAATCTTAAATAACTTCAAGAAATTTTGTGGAGTTCATAAATGGGAAGGGAGCTTTCTTGACATGAAATTGTGGAAGGGAATGGTTATATCTCCTAAAGAGAACTGCGTTGGGTTTTGTTATTGCCACAGAAAATCGAAAAGGATCAGAAAAAGTAGACACTATTTTTATCTCTTGTTCGACATAACTGAATAAACTGCTATAAACTTTACCATTTTTCTGAATCATGAGGGGATCAGCATACAGACCAGAAGATGTGTTAACAATACATAAAAAGTTAAACTGGTTGAGTCTGAAGATTTCCCATTGAGGTAAGCCTTATGTTCCGCATAGGCCAGCTAATGTTTTTATTATTGCTTATATGTACTGGAATGATCTATCTGCTAAGAAATTGTGAGCCAATCTTTGTAAAATTATTGAGAAAATCGAAACTGTGCAAAACTAGTGATAGTTTTATATATTTTTTTTTCAGTAGATTCTGAATTTTGTAGCATTAAAAACTAGATTGGCTAGGTTGTCTATAGAACCGTGACCCATTTTAAATTCAGTCTGAACTTTAGGAACTAGGCGACCAATTTCAACAAACCGTTCAGTTCACTTAATTTTATAATCAAATACTTTGCTGAGGCTTGGGAGAACTGAAACTGTTCTATAAAAGGAAGAAGATCTAAACAATGCTTATTTAAATTTAAAATGAGATAAACAATAGATTTTTTCCTTACATTACTTACCTTACGTACTATTTGCATTTCGAATCTTAAATAAGTTCAAGAAATTATGTAGAGTTCATAAATGGGATGGGACCTTTCTTGACATGAAATTATGGAAGGGAACGGTTGTAAATCCTAAAGAGAACTGCGTTGGTTTTTGTTACTTCCACAGGAAATCCAAAAGGATAAGAAAAACTAGACACTATTTTTATCTCTTGTTCGACATAACTGAATAAACTGCTATACACTTTACCATTTTTCTAAATCATGACGGGATCAGCATACAGACCAGAAGATGTGTTAACAATACATAAAAAGTTGAACTGGTTGAGTCTGAAGATATCTCATTGAGATAAGCCTCATGTTCCGTATAGGTCAGGTAGTGTTTTTGTTATTGCTTATATGTACTGGAATGATCTATGTGCTAAGAAATTGTGAACGAATCTTTGTAAAATTATTGAGAAAGTCGAAACTATGCAAAAGTAGTGATATTTTTATATATTTTGTTTTTTAGTAGATTCTGAATTTTGTAACATCAAAAACTAGGTTTGCTAGGTTGTCTAGAGAACCGTGACCCATTCCAAAGTCAGTGTGAACTTTAGGAACTAGGCGACCAATTTCAACAAACTGTTCAGTTCACTTTTAAATTTATAATTCAAATATATTGCTGAGGTTTGGGAGAACTGAAACTATTCTATAAAAGGAAGAAGATCTGAACAGTGCTTATTTAGATTTAAAATGAGATAAACAATAGTTTTTTTCTTTACATTAGGAAAACTATGACCTTGTGGCGCTCCAAAATCTATATGATATTCATCTATTTTGAGAAGGCATTTGACTCAGTAGACCGCCAAAGTCTGTGTAAGATCCTACTGCATTACGGAATCACCTGAAAAGATAATTTCACTGATCGTTGCGCTCTATGAAGATAGCGAGTACTGTGTAAAGACACCAGATGGCCAAACTTGTTTCTTCCCCATTCTGTTAGGAGTCAAGCAAGGTTGCGTCGTGTCACCGCTACTTTTCGTAATCGTCATTGATTACATACTGCGAAGTACAAGCACATACGGAATTCAGCTGAATCCAGAAATACGCCTCAGTGATGTAGACTTCAACAGGTCGGCCTGAAAATAAATAATGAGAAAGCAAAGTGCTTGGCTACCACAGATTCACCCCTGAGTATCACTTGCGGAGACCAACACATAGAGCAAGTCGTCCAGTTCAAATATTTGGTAAGCATAATAGAAAGTACTGGATAGACCGCAAAAGAAGTGCTCACAAGAATCGGCCAAGCCAATGGGACCTTCAATAGATTACGGAAAGTTTGGCGGTCCCAAAGCTTCTCTATACGGCTAAAGCTACGACTCTTCAATAGCAATATTATGCCAGTGCTGCTCTATGCAGCCGAAACCTGGCACCTGAATCAGGAACAAAGAGAAGAATACTTGCTTTTGAAAACACATGTCTTAGAAGAATTCTCAACATTCGTTGGCAGCAGAGAATAACAAACCAATCCATCCGGGACAAGACTGACCATCCTCTTGTGACATATATCATAAGAGTCCGCCGATGGAGATACCTTGGCCACGTACTACATATGGACAATCTCCGACTACCAAATGCAGCGCTCTATTGGTAGCCATTGGGTTCACGCCGCAGTGACAGACCCAGAAACACCCTGCGTCGAACGTACCAGACATATCCCCGTAACCTGCATGCATCAATCCAACCTCAGTGGGAGGACATACTGGCAGTAGCAAACCTGCGGTAAGATTGGCGGCTCCTTTTTGATGCCCTGTGTGCCTCTGGAGGCACAGGCGGGTCTAAGGTCTAAGGATGACCTTGCCAGAATTGGTTAGAGATATTTAAAAGAGTATCTTTGAAAGGAGTAGGAGATTCAGCAATTCATTCAACATTAATTTCATAATATCCAAGTGCCGACTTTAAATTAACGCAATGAATGGCTTCTAGAGGTTTAGACATGAGGACGGCTTTCAAGAAGCGAAAGTTTAAATATGGCTTTGAAGGGGAGAAGACATACAGCAGGGTAGGTTGACAGGACAATATCATTACTTCTGCTAGGGATTTCAGTAAAGATCCTAGCTTTTCGTTCATCAGCTTCTAGTGGGTTAAACTCAGGCATGTAGTCATATCTACAATCAACTGGGCTTTAGTTTTGGTACATACAGCCTTAATCTGTACTTTGGACTACTGTATTTTTTCCCAGTAAAAAAAGAAATATTTGACACCTTTGGTATTGAGCAGTTAGCTGCCTTTGTTGGCCAGGTGCATAAGGCACTGGTTTATAATCACCAGTGCTTATATGGGTCAAACTTTAGTTTGCCTTATTTAGGATGTCTTGGAAATGTAGCCAAGATACTTCATGGTTGAGATGCTTTGCTTTAAATAAGTAGAAATAGAACCGATATTGTTAATAGTAGTTTTGACTAAAAGATCTGCAAAAATTCGTTAACTGTTATGACTTGGTTATTACCAAAAAACATACGGGACTAATTCGGTGGTCAGTTGGTGAGAATCTTTTGTTTTGAACATCATATCTAGTTTGTAGACTACAAGGGCTAAATCATAGGCAGCACAATAGCGTTGTCAAAGTAAAGAGCAATGGGGACACAATGTATATTTCCACCCATGCACTTTGTATAGAAGGAGTTGTCGTAGAAACTTTGGAAAGAGCTCATTGGATTGAAAATTGAAAGTTCTATTGCCCTCTTAAGCGTCAAAAGTCATTGAAGGGCAATCAGCCCTCTCCCATGCCTACTAATTTCCCAAACACACTCAGCCGAAATTTTGAGATAGCCGTTTTTGTCCAGCATAGTTCTATTCAGTAACTATGTCTCTGAGGGTGTCAACCCTACACGGCCCTCGGGGCAAGGGCTGTAAGCTATGCGATTTGCCCATTGTTTACATATAGTATTTGTTATTGGGAAAGAGGGTATGTTTGACGTTTAGTATTCAGAAAGACCAAGGGAATTCAGGTGAAGCTTTCAGAGAATGTTCGAGAACTGTTGAACCAAATCAAAACACGTTATGCTCATGTCAAAAGGGCTTAACTTAGGAATGACTAAGGGTATTAAGTTGGAACTTTCAGGGAATGATGAGGATATGATCAACTGACCAAAAAGAATATTTTCTCACTACTGCTACTACTACTACCACTACTACTGTTTCTATAGCGACTATTAAGGCTGAGAATATTAAGATGAAAATTTGAGGATATGTTGAGGGGAAATTTGAACTAAATCAAAACATACTGTGGGCATGATTGTCAAAAGAAAATTTCAGCAGTATCTTAGAAACGGCTTACCATATCAAGCTAGAGTTTCCAGGAAATCGTGAGGGGGATGGTCAACTGACCAAAAGGCAGTATGGGCATACTACTATTGCTATTAATACCATGCTACTACTGTTACTACTGCTACTAATACAACAAAGCTGAAGCTTACCGCGTCTAGCTGAAACTTGCAGGGCATGATGAGGGGTAGGTTCAACTGACAAAAAGGCAATATGTGAATGCTACTACTGCTACTAATAATATTATTACTTATACCACATGACTACTACTGCTTCTACTCCTCCTCCTAATACTACTATATGATACTAGTAATACTAAGGCCAGGGGTATGAAGGTGAAATTTAAGAGAATATTGAGGGGAAAGTGAACTAAATCAAAACACACTATTTTATGCAGGTTGCCAAAAGGTCGTATCTCAGGAATAGCTTGTTGTTGGAACTTTCACGGAGTACTCAGGGGGAAAGTCAATTGACTAAAACTCCTTATAATACTACTATCACTACTACTAGTACTGCCACTCCAACTATTATTTCTATTGTAACTAATACTAAGGCTAAGAGTATTAAAGTGAAAATTTTAGGGAATATTCAAGGGGAAGTCGAACTAAATTGAAACACACTATGGGCATACATGCAATCAAAAGAGCATACCGGCAATATCGTATCAACAGCTTATAGTATTAAGTTGAAACTTCCAAGGCTTGATAAGGGGGATGTTCAACTGACCAAAGGCAGTAAAGTGCAAATTATGTTCTGGTTTTTAGAAGACGTGGGGCCGTCAGCCCTACTCATCTTAGTTTTTGCTTGTTTTTATTTTGATTCGGTTATTTAATGTATTTTCTGTTCGTTTTGGGTTTCATTTATTTATTGATGAGGATTTGTAGAAGTTTTACGCGTGGAAATTTATTTGACTTTATTTCTACTCATTTTTGGTTCGATACAGCTCTTTACTTTTCTTTGAAAAACTTCTTTTTCTGAAAAAAGTATTTTTTTTTAATTAATAGCATGATATAAGGATTCTTAAGGGCTATAGATAATATAGGTTGAAGGCTATATTTTGTGGAACAGTTCTTTTGAAATTTCTTCATGTGAAATGTTTAAAAAATAGTTTTATTTATTTAAATCTTTATTTACGGCAAAAAAAATATGATTATATTCTCTTTAAATTACTTTAACTTAAAAACGTCCATCAAAAGTAATGTAAATGCACTCATAATGTAATGCACTCTAGCACTCATAAAAAAACTAGCAGAGTTCCTCCAAGTTATTTTATATAAAAAATACGGGAAAATATCATAAGTATGAATAAAATATTTACCTGTGAAACTCTCTGAATAAATGTTAGTTCAATTGTCTTTGTGTGTGTGGATGCACTGTAAGCGCAATAGAATAATATGACCTTTCCAAAAAAAGTCGTAAGGTTCTACTACTACTTTCTAGGTACCTTACCAGTGGGGATAGGAGACATTTCAAAGCTCGAGACAATCTCGCTACAGGATAATTCACTGACTGCACTTCCAGATAGTTTCGTAAACTTGAAAAATTTGAAGTCTTTAAACCTTTCTGGTAATCGGTTTACAACATTCCCGGTTCAGCTTTTCAAGCTTGCCAAACTTGATGTTCTTGATATATCACGGAATAAAATTTCAGAAATTCCAGACAGTATTGATGAATTACATGTTTCTGAAATGTGCTTGATACAGAACCAGGTAAGAATTTATATGTTAATTCTCTAAATCTAGTCAACAGGGAGCCAAAAGGATAAACAATATAAAGAATCCAAACATTTTAATCTCGTTAAAAGCAAAAGAAGAAAAATAATGATGACTAGTTAAATAAAACAAAAGGCTAACTAGTCCTTTACTCCTTGCCTCTTCAACAAAGCATTACAAGTAGCATTACGCCCCTTGATCTGTGTTATGACAATAGTGGGAAAACATAGAGTGTGCATGAGTGAATCCTAAGCATGAATTTAGAATATGACCTTGGAAGGCCCAAAACACTCTTTATTTCCCAATTTAAACCAAAACACTGGATTTGATTTTTGAAAATTGGACTGAATAATGCTTCTTTTCTATGATTTGAATTTTTTGCTGTAGAATGGCTGACTCTAGCTTCTGTCAAGACCGATCCTACGAAAAAACACCTACGTTTATTTTTTGAAGAGATAAGGTATGAAAATGTCCTGTCAAACTCTTAATGGCAATGCATGATATGTAAAGAGCAACCTTAGTCAGGAGTAACCAACCATGCATAGGAAAACACGGAACTTTGGAAACTATATGTTCTCCTATCTACTTTTAAATCGGATTCCAAATATGTGAACTTCCTTTAGTTTAAAATCACCAACCAAAAGCTACGAGCATATTGAAACTTCATAGGAGGGGATGGAGAATAAAGCTTTGAATAGATTGGAGTAGAGAAGGAGCATGCGCAGCTGTGTTGGCCTCAGGTGGCTTCGCTATGCAGTGAGTTGTTGGTAGCAGTAGTAGTAGTTAAATTTCAAGAAATATATTGAAAAAAAAATACCAGAAAATGGGATCCTAAAGGATCAATAAACTTTATATTTCTGAACGCTCTGAAATTCAAAACTGTAAGTCCTTGGTAAAGTGGAGCATAATCTACAAGAAAAAATGTTTTAGATTGAGGGCACAGGTTCCCTAAAAATTGATGTCCAAAAACGGCCCTACAAATTATTTTTTTTATCGGCTTGAAACTATCTCAAGGATGGTTACCTATGACAAATATTTTTGTTTACAGGAGTAAGAATCTTTTTGGGACCAGAAAGGGGACGAAACTTTGTTGTCCCTGATCAGTTAGACACTTGCAACTGTAAGCCCCTGAGCTAAGATGTAAAAAAGTTAGTTTAATGGCATGATCCGCCAAAAAATGGGCATGAAAAGTGTCATAATTTTTTTTCTGATCAGCTAAAAATCTACATCCCGAAGTCCTTGCAGTGATAGCACCCCAATACACACATATATACACAAACACACGCATACAAAAATGGCTCCCCTAAGGTCAAATAATTTTTCCCGAGGGCCCTGATGTGCAAATAAATTGGATTGAGGGCACCGACTCCCTAATTATGAGCTAGATACTGTTTCTTTTGATTGGCTTGAAAATTATATCTAAAATTCTTTTGACAAAAGGTAACCAATTCAAAAAAAAAAAAAAAAATTGTTCTTCTGAAAACTGGGTCCCAAAAATGGCCAACCAACTCTTTTCCTGAATAAATTAAAGTTTATAACCCCAAGTTTCTGGGCCAGATGGACCCCGGCTTGCCCCCCTCCCTCCGAAATGGGGACCCGAAGAAGGAACAGAAAATTCTTTTCCGATTGGGTTAAAACTTTCAAGGATCATTGCTTAGGCTAAGAGACCCCACATTCTTGTTGGGCTGGGAGGAGGCTGTTAGTGGGCCAAAAAACTTGTTGTTATTGACCACCTGTTGTTATTGAGTCCTTGGGTGAAGGGGAGCGTGATAAAACAAAAATGGGCAAATTGGGCCTCGTTGGACCAAAAAAAAACATCGAAGATTCGGAAAGCCACAGATTAGTATTCCCCGGTCAACTTTAAAAATATATTGTAGGCTGGGCCAGGACAGCCTTAAAGGCCCATTCACAATGATAGTTTACTAATACCGTGATTTAGCTTGCGCTGATTTGAGCCAGTTAAAATTCTATGAAAATCTGATGGGCTGAAATTAGTTCTAGCTGAATGTCAATATTATTGAAGTCTCATTGTGAAGGGGCTGAAATAAAGACGAAAATGTTTGACAAAGGTTAGGTTTTATCGATTCATGATTTCAGAAAATTTAGCGACATAGTATATAGCGTTTCAAGTATATATAGCGTTTAAATATGCTTATATTAGCTTCACTTAAATAAGAACTATAAAATTTTCTATCAGTGAAAAATAGCACAATTCAAGATGCAGTTATTTTAATTTGCCAGCGATGTAAAAGTAAACTTATTCCTGACTCTCAGTCCCAATTTTTACTGCTCGAAAAAAAGTGATAAAGAAACCACTTTAGACACCATTTTATCTAAAGCTTAATTTAAAAACGTTTTTGAAAAAAGAAGTTTTTTTAAAGAAAAGTAAAGAACCGTATTCAGGCCTAAGACGAACGTCCAATCATAATTCGAATTTAAAACGAGTAGAAATTATTATCAATTAGTAAATGTAATCAAAACGAACGGAAGTGAAAATAAACAGTCACATTAAATATAATAGTAAGATATAGCTATTTAGATGAATAAAATAAATCCTAAAACGAACAGATATTAAAATGAATAATTAAGTAAAACTAAAAATAGCCAGAAATTACAACAAACAGGAGTAGGGCTATGGCCCCCAAGCGTTCTACCGGGTTATTTGCGCTTTACTGAAAATTGTTTGTATTTTGAACGTATTTGAGCATTTGTTTTGAGTGTTTTTGTTTTTTTGATTTGTCATTACATCACCAACAATACAGCAAAAAATACTACCGCGAGGCTGATCAAGGTTTACAAATAAGAGTAGTGTTATTTCTCCCTCCCTCTCATACCCTCTGAATGGCTTGGGTGTTGTTTTTTCAAAAGTGGTTATATTTTAAAAAAAAAAAAAAAAAAAAAATACAAATAAAATAAAACCACCAAAATAATCCAGAAGACTAGAAATAACTAATTAAAGTGAACTGATTTTTTTAATATATAATTCTATTAATGCTTGAAAATCTCAGCTATTTTGTTTTATTAGATTCTATAATTATAAAAGAGAATATATTTTTAAAAATGTTTTCAATAAAGCGCAAATCATGCTATAACCTTAGAAACGTAAAGTGAGTAAGCGCTACTCTTGTTTGTGGTAATTTTTGTTTGTTTTAAGTTTCAGTTATATTTGGACGCTTGTGTTAGGTTTTAATATGAGTCATCACTTTATTTGAAAAAGTTTTTCTTTTAGAAACGTTTTTTGAAATTGTTTTTTTTTTTTTTTTTTTTTTTTTTTTTTTTTTTTTTTTTTATTGAGATAGTTTCATTGCCAGTCTATGCTAGGAATTTAATTCCAAGTTTTCTCCAGTTTTTCCGCTTAAACAAAATAAATGTTTGGTTGTGATCTAAACGTTGGACAAATGATGAATATCCAGTCGAAGTTTTCGACCCACAGTAGTGCTGCGTAATACACTTTTTAATAATGATTTTTAAATACAATCTTGGAGGAAGAAAAGGGGCCTCATTATACATATGAATTGAACATCTGCGAGATTTTTGGTCTTCTACAGAGCTGTAACTATCCTAACCCATCCTGTAGACACCCTTGAATATACGCGTTTCTTAATCTACCATTTTATTGAAAGAATGTTTGTATGCTGTATTTTGTTGTAATTGTTTGTTTGTTTAAACACATGCATGTCCACGTCATTTATTAAAAAGCGTTCTGTTTTATGGTCTTAAGTCCACGTCATTTATTAAAAAGCGTTCTGTTTTATGGTCTTAAGTCCACGTCATTTATTAAAAAGCGTTCTGTTTTATGGTCTTAAGTCCACGTCATTTATTAAAAAGCGTTCTGTTTTATGGTCTTAAGTCCACGTCATTTATTAAAAAGCGTTCTGTTTTATGGTCTTAAGTCCACGTCATTTATTAAAAAGCGTTCTGTTTTATGGTCTTAAGTCCACGTCATTTATTAAAAAGCGTTCTGTTTTATGGTCTTACGTTCCCTTGGTCCAGAAATTGTACTTGAGGTCTTGGGAAGGCCTGTAACTTAAAAGCAAATTAGCCCAAAAAGAAATTTGAATTTTTCCTTCTAAGAATCGATAAAACGACGTTTTACTTTCATAATTAATTGTTGTCTTTAAGCTCCCTTTGGTCCAGTCTTATTACCCCTGAAGTTTCACGGTGATTGGATAAAAACAATGTTGACACATTTTAGGGTTTCAAGAATTGGTGGCCAACAAACTTTTTACGTAGGGAGAAAATATAAAGCCTCGTTTTCGTGCATCCCTGGTTTTTAATAATTTGTTCTGGAATGAATGCAAACATTTCAAAGTCATGTAATTGGCCCGAACAAAAGCATCACGAATTTCAGGTTGTCGAAAAAAGAAGTTTTGGGCACATTCTCGGGTAAACCATTTTTTTCTCAATTATTTTTCTTTTTCTTCGATTTTTTTTTTTTTTTTTTTTTTGCAAAAGGGCTCCTTTTGTCCAATTGCTTACAGATATAAATTTAAAGCTTTTATGAAGAGGTTTTAAGGAACCTTATTTTGTTTACCTGGGTAGATATGGTGTCTTGATTGTACCACAAAGAGTTTCTAGTCCCACAGGGTTTGAACTGCCAAAATTTTTAGGCAGATTTGAGACAGAAAATGTTTAGCTTTTTCTTCTCCTATACCACAGAAAGTTTCAACTTTATCCCTTGTTCAAGAGATACGCATGTATTTTATTTTGATAATCCGGGCACACATAGTCTATTTTGGTCTACCTCTACCATCTCTCCTAAGCCATAGTTTAATGTTTACTTGCTCCCCCCTCCCTAGCCTTAATATTACCTAGAAGTTTCAACTTGGTATCCCAAGCAATTCTAGAAATATTGTAGAGACACTATTTTGATGATATATAGTGTATATATAAAATATAGCGCCTTTTCATTTACCTTGCTACTTAACTTTGGGTAGATTATAAATCCCATAGCAGCCTATAGTTCAAAAATGTTTTCAAGATCAGAAACAAAATTGGTTAACTTCATCCCTGTACTCCAAACACTAAATTTCAATCCTCTTGCCTAACCTTCCTCCCATCCTTTTTCCAGCACTGCCTGACGGTTTTCCCCAAAACCCAATATACAGCATATATGCTATTTCGATGACGTGAATGCACATTGTCTATTTTAATTTGACTCTGCCACCTTCCCCAAGTCAAAACTTAAGGTGTTTTTGCCCCCCCCCGCCCCGCCACAGTCCCTGAAGGTTTAACCTCGATACCCCAAGTTGTTCCCGACATATGGCAGAAACGCCATTTTAATAGCCCTTTTAGTTTGAGCAAACACAATTTATAAGGGCGAAAATTTGAAACTAACTTAGGCTGTTTCGACTCGTGAAGCCCGAAAATTTTCCTAAATTCTGTTTTCTCCTCATTGGGCTTGATATTTGCAGGGTATGTTGACTGGGTCAGGTAAACCTCAATAAAGACAATGCATTTTGAAATTTGGTTATGTGGATTGGATGTATAATATTGGTTGTATAGTTCAGATGTGACACCTCGAACTGGGCTCTTAATTGTGTTTTCGCTGATTGGTTTAGAATTACCTCACCTGAAGACAATTACAAGAGGACGTCAATGAAGAAAAAGCTATTGAAAACAATATGTCGACAGTGTTTCCACTAGACCCTTGTTTATGTCCCATTAAACAAGTTTTCCATAGAAAATCCGTAGATGGTGTCTCGGATTCGGCAGAATTCTCCATAAGCCAATATGTGCCACAAAAGTGTAATTTTTCTAGTACATGACCGCAAAAACCTTGCAGCGTTTTCTGTCGTAATCGTATGCAGGTACAAGATTCGAATTTCGCCCAGGTTTGAAACTTTTTTCACTTTTGCTGGCTAGTAAGTTTCTCCCAATTTACTTTTTTGTAAGAAAAAAATCTTATAACAAAAGTATAACCACAGACGAAAAAAGTTGCAGATAATATTGTATCAAAATTTGGGAGTGACAACGCGTTTGCGTTGAGCCAAAAAATCAGAAGCTATTGAAGATTTCTCTGGCGATTCGGGGTATATGTTATGAGGCAAAGGTGAATAGGACATTTCTGAAAGGATATCGGTTTTTCTATAGGTATTCAATTAAGTTCCGTTACTCTGTTCTTTTGTCCGTAAACAGACACCAAATTCCATAAATCTGAGGAAAAATCCGTAGAGGGGGAAACGCCATTTGCTGTACTGATTTATAACACCCAATATAGGTCAAATCTATTTTTCCTTTGGTTGGCTTGTAACTCGCTAAGAAAATTATACTGGGAAAAAATGTAATTCACTGCAGAAAATACTTAGAAAAATTCTGCTGCCTCGATTTGTAACACCCCATAACCGACAAAACTTTGTTTTGACCCGATTGGCATGAACTTTCCAGGTTCAGAAAATGCGAAAATTAATTTTTCTTTCCACTGATCTGCTTGAAAATCTTGAGCGTGTAGACAAAGCCTAGGGAGACTTCATTAAGACAAAATTTAAGGAAACAAGTCTATCTTTAACGATTTTTGATGTCCGACTCTCTTTTAGATAACAAAAGAAAACCTTTTTTTTATAAATGACTTTAATTTAAGCAAAGAAACAGATAAGCAAACAAACAGCATAAGTGATCCTTTGAATAAAATTGCGCATACTCAAGGTTGTCTACAGGATGAAGTTAAGGATGGCTTCAGCCCTAAAGAAAACTAACTATTATTTATACTTTTCGTCTTTTTCGAGAAAAAAAACCGTGGATTTATAAGCATAATTGCACCAAACTACGGCTGTTTGAGCATTTTCACTGAATGTTCAAATTTTGGCTAAAACGTAGATTGAAATCCAATATTTTAGTTCTTGAGTAGGAAAGCTCACAGAAAAACGGAAAAGAACATTACAAATTTTTGTGAAATTAATCACAATTGAAAACTATTCCAAAGAAAAAACGATTGCTTATAGGGGGTAATTGCTCCCTAGCCCCCTCTAGATTTTAAAATTTCCAATTTTGGTATTTTCGTAAAAAAAAATTACTATATTGCCCCCTCTAGATTTTGAAAAATACATTTTTTTCCCTCAGTGGCGTAATTTTGTCAAAATCATGGGAGGGGAAAAGTTAGAACTAATTCTCCCGAATCAAGTGAAAATGACTGTGAAAACTTAAAAATGAGCCATATAGTACCGTAAAGGTAAAGATGTATTAAAGAAAACTGACCCGTTTCTGTGGATACTTGAATTATGCAGGCTTATCTCAGTTTTGACAAGATTTTAGAAGAAACTAGTTTTCAGCTGGGGGGGGGGGGGCAAACGGGGGTCTAGAAGGGCAAACTGAGTTCTGAGAGGGGAGGTTGCCTCCCTGCCTCATAGCAAATTACGCCCCTGGCTCCTCTCCTCCTACATTCTTGTAAATTGACACCCATGCCCATCGATCCCTTATTTAAAAGCTGACGTTTTTGGCAGTTAACCAGATTTATAGGGGATTGACTGGAGAACCTGGTTTGGTAGTTGTTGGATAAACGCTTTGTAACTTGTATGAATGGTTGCCCCCCTCACCACTTCTCTGAAAGTTTCAACTTGATACCCCAAATTGTTCCCGACGTATTATCATATGTGCCGTTTTGATAGCCTGTCACCAAATAATGTATTTCGATTAACCTCGCCACTTAACCGTGCATAGATTTTAAGTTTCGAAGGAACTTATTGTGCAAAAATCTTTTTGGTGGAGCAGAAACAAAAATTACTTAGTTCCTTCCCCCTCCTCCAAGAATAAGATATGAATTCTCCTTATCCCTCCTTCCTCTCCCAAAAGGTACCTAGAAGTTTCAAGTCCATCTCTGAAGCTGCTCGCAAGATATTGCAGGCATGCAGATTGCAGATATAGCTCAGTGAACTGGGTACACATAGTGTTTTTGATGTGCCTCTTCCACTCCCTAGTTCAAGATTTGAGATCCAATTGACTCCTCCCACACACACACAGACTGCCTAAAAACTTGATCCATCGAGCAATTCCCTGAAAATTGTAAATAATTTGAGAACTGTTCATCCTGGAAAAATGTTCCCCCTGACGTATATTTATTAGGTATTTCGACATTCTGAAGAAAATGATTTGGATCCAAAATTTGGATTTATGGGAGGCTGGGTAGCAGAAAAGGGCATGGTTGGAGACTGGTTGCCCTTGAATTACTTTTGGTCCTTGGAAAGGGAATCAAAACATTCACTATCCAGTCAAATGAGCTCCCTTCCAAGTTTCTATGACCACCCTTCTATGAGAAGTAGCTGAGGAAAAGCATTTTGGTCCTTATCTGGCCCCTTTTTAGGGACACCAATATTTTGTTTTTCTAATTTTTCCTTCTATATTGTGGTCCCTTACGCACAAGGACTTACGCAATTTCGAGGATCTCAGAAAAAAATTTGGCCCTTTTTCGGTTTCCGTTTTTGTTGGAGGGGGCGATGTACCGGGTATCTGTTGTACGTTAGGATCCTTTTGGTTTCAAACATTTCTAACTGGCCATGGAAAAAACGTTTTTAGGCCGATTTCAGAGCCGGCTCCCCCCCCCCCCCCTATGAAATATTTAATTCAGGAAGCGATTCCTGAACGTTTTGTGGCTACTGAACACCCAACATCAAATATCCCCGCTTTTCCAACATAAAACCTATGTTTAAGCAATTTTTAACAATTTTTAGTTTGTATTACTAACGGCCCAGGGGGTGTGGGGGTTTCGCTATCCCATGAGGCAAATTTATTGGTCTTTTTGACTATTTTTTACAAAATGGCTAACTTAAATTTTGATTGGATGTCTTTGAGGGTTACAGTAGAGAGGGGGGCTAGGTAGCAATTAAGGGCAAGGAGTGGTTGCCCTCCCATTACTTTTGACGTTTAAAAAGGGTCCTAGAACTTACGGTTTTCAATCGAATGAGCCTGCTCCTTGGCATAGTCTGAAAGAATTCAAAGAAAGATATTTTTTTTTTTTTTTTAAGTTAGGTAGTATGGATAGTATGATATTGGTTGCTTAGTTTGGATGTGACAACTGAAACTGGGTCACGCGTCGGAAGTTTTCCATAGATATCCGTAGATGGCTTTTCGGGTTCCATGAAATTTCCCATAAACCACTAGGTGCCACAAAAGTCTCATGGGTACTAAAAGGGTGTATTGGTAGCTAAGAAGTATGCTTTAAATATTATGAATGTTCGTCTTAAAAATTGTATTGGGGTATCAGTTTCTTATTTGTTTGAACGCAATAGAGGAATTTGACAAAAAAGGCGTGCCTTTCATACAGAAAAATTAAATCGGAAGTCGTAGATGTAATTATTCAGATTTTTTTCCTGTTGCCTTGCCTAGTGTCGTTATTTTTTCTTTTTTTTGTTGTTTTTGTTGATGTTTTGATAAATAAAAAAACACTGTTTAAAATTCATATCGTTTTCAGTGAAGAGGAAAGGATTATTTTTCTGTAGTCAAAAGTTATAAGCATGAGAAAACTGCAGCAAAATAAATCATTTTGATTGGTTTTTCACCAAGTAAATCTGCTTCTAAATTTGAAATGCCTCTGACGTCGGATTGGAGTATCTGGGAAAGTATTTAATATACGTAATTTGCTGTTTTTTTATGCATGGTTGAAAAAATGTACAAATTGTTTATAGTTATCGTTCAAAATTCCTCTCGAACAACTGAAGGTTTTGCTGCCATCACTTACGGCATATGGTTTTAAAAAGCTTTTTGATGCCAATGAACATTCGTTGTATTTCAAACGGTAATCTCTATGAAAAAAAAAGTTATGTCCCACTTTCTTTGACCATAGAAAGAGAATGGCTGAGAAGGCTACGACAAGTTTTGGGGATGAAGGACGACAGGTTGCAAAAGATTGTCATTTTTGGCCATCCACCTAGGACCCAACGAATACAAACAACAAAAGTACGAAGAACAATAGGGAAATCTTTTTGCAAGGCTGTGAAGATAATTTGAATGAATTTTTCGACCCTATGTCCAAGGGCCGTCCTCAGCAAGATAAAAATATATAAAAGAAAAGACTCACAACAACATGCGACCAATAAAACCAAAAATTAAAATTTTCTTCAAAGCAGTCCCAGCATCCTTACTTCAGCGAAGTTCAACCAGGACTGAAAAAAGCGAGATAAAACAAGGCGATTCAATGAGATGAAAGAAAAATAATTTAAAAACACGTTCTTATTGCTAATCCAGCCTTTTTGGCAGCTAACCTCAAAGGTCTTTTTGTGACGGATTCTGTGTTAATGTCTATTGGTTTTTTAAAATATTTTGTAAGATCATTTTTAATTAAATTTGTGTATAGAGCATTTAGTGTATATTCCCCCAAGTCCCTATTTAAGGAAATATTATTATTAATCTTAAGTCAGATTTCAATTTTTCTCCGACTACCTGCTTTATGCCTAGGTCATTGCTAATAAGGGCTAATTCATCAAAAAGTATATTGTGGCTAGGATTTGCAAATACATGGCTGCCTAAAGCAGAATCAAATGAAACAGTAGAAATATTAGAATTCAGAGCTTTTACAATATCATTTTTACGCTGTTGTATGTGTTTTTTTAAATTCTGGCGTGTTCTACCTACATAGTATTTGCCACAATCTCACGGTATTTGATAGACCCCTCTTTGACGATTAACTGGAGTTTCATCTTTACCAGAATTTAGAAAATTTATGATTTTGAAATTATTTGGGAATACTACATACAGATTCTTTTGTGTGCAAACTTTTTAAAGATTTGTAGTGATTTTTGGGATGAAGGCGAACTTTCTCAGGCGCTTAACTTTTGATGGGTAGAACTAAACTTGATGAAAGTTATATATTTGGAATCAGCATTGAAATCTGATTCTTTTGATGTATCTATTGGTATCAAAAACCTGTGTTCTAGAGTTTCGGTTACCATTGAGTAACCGAAACGCACCCGTGATCTTTCTTCTGGCAAAAAATGCAAAATTCCACATTTTTGTAGATGGAAGCTTGAAACCTCTACAGTAGGGTTCTCTGATACGCTGAATATGATGGTGTGATTTTCATTAAGGTTCTATAACTTTTAGGGGGTATTTCCCCCTTTATTCTAAAATCAGTCAAATTTTTTCAGGTGCGTAACTTTTGATGGGTAGAATTAAACTTGATAAAACTTATATATTTGAAATCAGCATTAAAATCTGATTCTTTTGATGTATCTATTGGTATCAAAAACCTGTGTTCTAGAGTTTCGGTTACCATTGAGCCGTGTCGCTCCTTACTTACAGTTCGTTACCACGAACTGTTTGATTAGATAGTATTTTTAGGTCATACAAAATACCTGGTTTGTTATTTGAGGGAGAATTAACCTTTTTTTGGATTGTTGTAAAGGGTATCTATAAGACTAGCCCTAACTTCATCTGGGTTGAAAATAGATGTATAAAATTTGTGCACAGAGGACTCTAGAGAGGAAATTAAATCTGTCACAGGGACTTGTTTTGGAAGAAAAGAAAATTTGAACCTTTTTCGAGAATTTGAATTTCCTTTGGTTCAAGCGTTCTAGAGGATAGATTAACAACAGCCGGTATTGTTGTAAAGGGTATCTATAAGAATTTTTATCAGTCCTGGTTGAACTTCGCTGAAGTAAGCATGCTGGGACTGCTTTGAAATTTTTTTTTACTAAATATTCATTCAAATGATCTTCACTGTCTTGCAAAAAGATTTCCCTATTGTTCTTCGTACTTTTGTTGTTTGTTATGGAAATGCCATAACAAACAACATGGATTGGGTAAATATGGTCTTCGTTACCCAACGAATAGTAGATTGTCCCCGAATGGGGAAGATATGAAAAGGAAGGATTTAAAGAAAATTGGACCATCTTGGGAGGGGGTAAAGAGGGAAGCTTTTGAATAGATTTGGATTAATGAGAAGTGTGTGTTGCTCTAATGGTCTCATGCGGCTTGATGCTTCAGTAAGTGTAGTAGTAGTAGTAATATTAAATATATTTGCCGTAAAATTCTTTGGTTCTTTTTCTTATATTTAGCACTAGTCTATGAATGTATACACATCCCTGTGTAAAAGGCTCATCTTCCCTGCTTTATAGTGCTTGTAACTTTTACGGAGGGTGTTTTTTTCGATAGATATTAACAAAATATGCTTTATTTTTGAGAATCTAAACGTAAAAGGACTTATTGGGGTTGTCGTTTGAAATTTTGAAGTTTCCCTATGTGCCCCCATGAATAGGAGATTCATGTCATAAAATACCAACCCCCAAATAAAACCTAACAGACTCTTGTTCAATTAAGCCAAAAACATGTAATGTTTTAAATATTTGTCGAATCTATCGAAGTCACTAATAACTAATATGAAAAAGGTAAAAAATATTCGAACGAATATATTCGAATAGATTCGAGCGAATATATTCAAAATATATTCGAACGAATTTAATAATGAAATAATCAATTGCTGCTTAATGTTCGAGCGTTATGTATGTTAATTTGTTTTTTTTTACCTCTGATTTACTTTAAAGGAAAGCCGGGCAAATCTAAGAGAAATAATGCTCTTTTCGTAAATGTCGCCGCCAATGGCTTGAAGTGAGTTGTGATGGTGTCTTTGATTTCCACGTTAGTTTGGAAGTACTGCCCCCTTCCCATACAATCTTCTTCTTTTATTTAGGGAAAAGATGGAAGTCACCTGGTGCTAAGTCAAGACTAAATGTTGACTCGTCCCTGCGTCTACTTTTCTCTCATCTACTTTTATATGCTTCTAATTGATCAGATATTTTGGAACATGTTTAACTGGGGTATGATTTTTGTTTACTTATTGCATGACTCTCCTATGTCTAAAAACTACCTTTCTAGTTACTATTTCTTTTGACAGCGAAATATTTGATTTTATTCGATCCTTTTTGTAAACATTGGAATTTTTAGGTATCAAAAATTTCAAAAGGCATTGCAAAATGTCCAAGACTAAAAGTCTTAAGACTAGAAGAAAATTGCTTAACACTTGAAGCCATTCCCGTTGAACTATTAAAAGAATCCAGTGTGAGTCTGTTGTCCCTTGAGGGAAATCTTTTTGAGATGAAAGTTTTTTCTGATGTTGAAGGATATCAAGAGGTAAGGTAATCCTTTCGTTTTTGTTAACAATATGGTAAGGAAACAAGTGTTTGCGAGTTTGAGGCACATATTAACCAATATTTTCTTTTGCTTCGTGATAATTTAGAAGATTTTGAACATTTTCTCTTTGGGCCTTCCTACTGACATTATATAACTGGTTGCGTTCTAAAAGGTTTTCTTCTTTAAGGTTTTTAACTGTTGTAATCCCTTGTTAAAATATATACAAATATGTTTGCAATTATCAGTTTTTGCTCTTTCCGCAATTTAATGTCTTTACATAATGCAATCTTCTCAAAGATATTTGATTATTGAAGCTAGTCCAGTTTCTAACAACGATATGTTCTAAGCTTGAAACTTTTTTTTTTTTTTTTAAGTTTTTGAATTGTTGTAATCCCTTGTAAAAATAAGGAATCATCATTTGTAATAACTGCAAATTTTCGATTTTTGAGCCTTCCTACTGACATTATATAAATAGTTGCGTTCAAACCTGTAAGCTTAATCACGTAGCCAGTTGATTTCATCAAACAAAAAAGCAAACTAATTTTAAAATTTTCAGGTATTTTTCTAGTTTGAATCGAAAAATTAAAATTATTGCTCTGGCCCCGTAAATATTTTACAGTTAACATAAAAACTTTAGTTATTATGAACTGAACTTTCAAATATTTTCAACTTATTTTCATGTCATAAAAAAACATTGCTTATACTTATAACAAAATAAATTCGGTAATGATGTTTTTCTTATAACGATTTCTACTAAGCTTCAAACTTTTGTTTTTTTTTAAGGTTTTTGAATTGTTGTAATCCTTTGTTAAAATATATACAAATATTTTTGCAATTACCCGTTTTTTGCTCTTTCCGCAATTTAATGTCTTTTCATACTGCTGTCTATTTAAAGATATTTGATTATTACACCAAATCCGATTTCTAACAACGATTTCTACTAAGCTTCAAACTTTTGGTTTTCTTTTTTAAGGTTTAGGAGTAATCCCTTGTCAATATATATGTAAATATTTTTTCAACTAACAGTTGGTTGCTTTTTAAACAATTTAATATAAGCTTTTCCATACATGAAAATCTTCAATTTTTGCACATAAGTGTGTCAAGTGTGACAATGTCATTGCAATACTGATGTATATAAAAATTACGTCGCTCACATAAATATTTTTTCTCCAAAATTGAAGCTCTTAACGAATTTTCTCAAACTTCTGACCTATCTAGATCGTTTTCTTAGACCAGATTATCTTAGTACACAAATTTTCCCGAAAAAAGTATATATTTGTATATAAATATATATAGATATTTGTATGTGATAGTTTTACTTATATACGTAGACTCTGTGTATATATATGTTTGATGTGCTAAAGGTAGGGATTTGGTGACAAAAAAAGAAACCTCTTTTCCTTTTTTTTAATTTGGGTTGATAAGCACTTGAGGTTTTGACCTTACCTACTCAACTTAACACCTAGGACAAACAGTACGTCCAAACACAATCAACCAAAAAGAATGATCCATGGGTATGCAAGATTGTAGTTCGTAATTATAAGCCGTGATATACTCAAAAATGAAAGCACCTCAAATCAAATAAGTAATTTCCAAGTGGTTGGCATGAATTAGGGCTCATCAGAGAAATACAAACTAGTCTTTATGGGTTTAGACGTTTTAAATCCCCAGCCCAGACATGGTGGAGCGCCTAACATAAGATTGTAAATATGGCATTCCTATGATAAATGAACCTTGTGAAATAAGTGCATACTCAAGAATTCCCAAAAAATGAATACAAAAGTAAATTAGATATATCCGTGTTAGCTGTAAACCAGTGAATGGACAAAAAAAAAAAAATGTAGAATAGACTTAAGAAGCAAAGGGTAACATAGAAAATGAATGTTTCTATTGGGTATTAGGAAACCGTTGTAAAATCTATAAGTCTGCTTAGCCAGCATGGATGCATTGAGATCTGGGTAAAAGAACCAAAAGCAGAGAAACAAATCGAAATTCCAAAAAATATCTCTGGATATTATTCGGCAATTTTTTTGCATATTTAGTTGAAGTTCATCACATAGAAAATTAAATTTTTGGAATCACCAATTTGTTCTTATCACAGAAAAGCTCTTGAGATTAGTTTTTTATTTAAAGTTTTACATTATTTTTCAAAATCTGTAATTACTGCATATTCTCACATACTTCTGACATTTCTGAATTGAACAACGAAGCCGAGATTGCAGCATTCATAAGATAAGATGGAATCAATCCCTGAAGTATGCTCAACAGTCTAATTTATGTTGAAGGTGTCATCAGCATATGAGACAAACAGTGTGTTGATGCAATGAAAAAATACAAGATATACAGTATTTCTTATGTCTGTCCAAAATATAAATATAAACAGCATGGGAAAAATAACAGTCTCTGGCCTGGCTCCTTTACGAATAATAATGTGTCTTTTATTGGTTGCAGGAAGAGTATTTCTGGATTAAAGAATCTTGATATGGATATTAAGACTCGAGGGCGTATTTTTCAGTGGTCTAATGATTGCAGGACTGCTCGTCCCCTTTTTGCAGCTCAGAGCAATATAGTGATTGAGTGAATGAATGTGTTTTGTTGCCCACTTTAAAGATACAAAACCACAAGTGGGGTAATGAAAGAAAAACAAGAAAAATACTAAAGATAATCAATGATAAAGTTTTAATTGTTTTGACATTTTTATGTATTTGACATTGACCCTTTTGTAATATTTTTGTTGTTGCTTGTTTTTGGTTCTTTTTGTTTATTGACGTTAAAGTGCGAATTCGGCCCATTTTTTTTTTTTTTTTAATAGTAACACTGGGTTTGTTTAAAAATAAAGTGCACATCTTCGATTCCCTGAAGCAAATTTGCACGTGAGAAAACCCTCTTAATAAATAAATAAACCAAAAAAAGAAAGAAAAAAAAAAAAAATCATAATTAGAGTTCAACTTATCGGACCCGAAAACCACCGAACCTCCAAACTGCACCCATCAAATTTATAATATTTATATTCATTTTCATATTCAACTGCAACTAAACCCTCCTCAAAAACTTAACTTAACTGGCCCAGAATAATCCATCAAAATATACCCATCAAAACAATGGCTCTTTAACAATTTGCGAAATTCCTGCAAACCCCCAACATTCCTCAAATCCTCTGGCAAGCTCTCCCAAACTAACGGAACAACATGGCGAATTGTAAACCAAGACCTAGACGTGACCATAGCTGATCTTCGCACCAACTGAGAAGATATTGTCAAATGATCGTAAATAGTAGACGCAAGACTAAACATTCCTGAAAAACATGATGGTAACTCCGAAGCTAAATATTTAAACATAAACAAAGCATTATAGAATATGCACATTTCTGCACACGGTAGAATTTTATACTCGCGGTAAAGATGCCTCGCCGATATAGATAGGTCAACTTTATTACCATACAAAACTCTGGTTGCCATATTCTGCGTTACACGGAGCGGATGGAGGTGAGTTACGAATGTTTTCGACCAAACCGTACAACAGTAAATGAGATATGGGTCAACCATAGAAAAATACAACATTCTCAGAATTTCACACGGAAAAATATACCTAAGTTTACGAATAATACCAATATTACGAGACAATTTGCTGCTAACAGCTGCAATATGGTCTCTAAAACTAAGGCTTTCATCAATAATAACACCTAGGTATCTAGTACTAGTATATCTTACAATAGTATGTTGTCATACTTCTATCCTATTAATCTATGGATAATGACCAGTAATTCTACCATAAATCAAAAAAATTTGACTCATTATGATTCAGTTTCAATTTATTTACTCGCATTTAGATAAGATAAGATATTTATTTCAAAAAATGACTATCACAAGCCCCGAAGGGCCGAATTCACATTTCGGGGTCATATAATAAAAAAAGACGTAGAAATAGCACAACAACTAAAAAACTGGCTAAACAATGCCAAAAACAACAAAATCAGAAAGGCAAAGCCATTCATTAGTCTAAAAAACAAAAAGTGTCAAATGTAAGAAAGTTAAAAAGGCACAAATTAAAACAAAACCAAAAAAAAAAATTGAGATAAAAATAGTGTTAAAAAGGTTTAAAAGAGAGTATATAAAAAGAGGAGTGAACGGAAGAGCCAAACGGACACCAGCATGGGTATCACCAGTACAAAAAAAAAAAAAAAAAAAAAAAAAAAAAAAAAAAAAAACTAGTGGTTTATTTGATCAGTAATGAAGGGGACAAAGGTTTTTTCATATCTGGAGGTTAAACAACGGATGGGGGACAAAATAGGAACGGGTTCAGCAACAGCACGTGGCAGGCGGTGTCTGGATGGGGAGTGTCTTTTGGAAAAAATGTTTTCCGTGCGAGGATTTATTATTACATTTTTTCAAATCGGAGACACAACGTTCCTCTCCTGTGCTCAAGAGTTTCTAGCTTGGTCTTTTTTAGAAGGAGGGAATATGGTACCAAAGTTTCTTTAAAAATTATTCTTAGGGCTCTTTTTTGAATAGATTCAATTTTATCTGATTCATCACGGGAGATGTCAGGATGCCAAACTGGACAAGCATATTCAAGATGCGGGCAGACAAAGGATGTATAAATCCTTAAAGAATGGTATGGGGGGATGTTAGATTTATTCAAGAGCTTAAGGAGAGACATGGACGCATTAGCTCTACGGACAATATCTTTCACGTGGATATCCCACTTTAAATTAGAGGAAATTGTAACCCCAAGTAATTTAAAGGAAGACACAGAAATATCTGGGGGGATAGGGTCAAGGAAGGCGGGAATAGATTTCAAGAAATTTATCGTAATTATATTTGACTTAGTGGAATTTAATTTCATATTGAGGTTCTAAGCTTCATCCGAAATGTGGGATAGAATTTCAAGGGGGTCACTTTTAATATTCCTGTGACATACTTCCAGGATCGACAAGTCATCCACGTATTTCCACTTTTGGGGGAAGTCCTTACCAATATCGTTAATCATGACTAGAAATAAAAGTGGTCCCAATAACGTGTCTTGAGGAATTCCACAATATATAGGGAGGGGGTTAGAGAAAATATTTTTGTATTTAACAACTTGAGATCTATTTGAAAGAAACAATATAACAATATTTACTAGCAGAGGATCAAGTTCAAAGTTAACCAGTAGTGAAGGAATTAGGGTGGTGTGATCATCCAGATCGAAAGCTTAGTGTAAATCAACTAAGACATCGTTCAGCCATACATTTGGTTTATCAAGGTTCCTCACGGTGGTGTGCCTTTAGTGCACACGGTCATGCGTGCTGGAAGTTTTCTTAAAGTTACCAAACTGCCAGGTGTCAATATGCGGACAAATTTTAGTCTTAAGCCAGTCACAGAGGAAACCTTCATAAAGTTTGGAAAAAACAGAAGTGAGCGTAATGGGGCGAATGTTGGCGAAAGTCAGACTGGCGCATTTTTTTGGGACAGGTGTTATAAAACCTTGTTTCCAGCAACTTGGGAATTAACCAAATTTTGTGATGTGGTTGAAAATATTTGATAAAGGCTCAGCAATTTTGTCTGAAAAGGCTGTAATTAAGTCAACTGGGATGTCCAAGGGGCAAATACTTGATTTTCTAAGCTTTAGAATTTCATTTATAACATCAGAAGGAGAAATAAAGGGGGAGGAAGTATTGGGAGGAATAGTTGGACTCGAGTCAGTGAAAGGGGGAGACTTTGCACGATGGAAGCAAGGTACAAGTTCAGGTCGTTGGCAGTCTTATTAGGGGGTTCAGGGAAATGAAAATCAACTTCGGAAGGACTTTTTCCGCATATTTCTTTAATTTTTCTGTACCATTGCTTGGTCTTGTTAGAATATAGATCTTTGACTTTACTATTAAAATAATTACAAGCTAATTTTATTAATTTTTTCTTTAGGAACTTCCTTAGACTATTAGCCTTATTAATAAGACCTGCTTTGAAAAAAATATTTTTTTTTTTCTTATAAGTTTTTTAAAATACTCAGCAACATAAGGCTTATCTGTAGAACATATTTTAAAATTTTTCTCAGGAAAGTGGAATTCATAATTACTCCTCAATAGATTTTGGAGGGACAAAGCCAATGTTGTCAACGTCATTTGTTTGATACACAGTGGACCAATTTTCAGTAGTAATCCAGGAGCCAAATTTGAAAAGTCCTGAGTCAGTGAGAGGTCTATAAGCGGCTTCATTTACAGAAAACGACTGTTTAACTTTGGCCAGCGGAAATATGAAAAGGCTAAATTGGTAACTACCCCCTAGAGGGGGCAGAGTGGAGACGGGTTTGTAAAACTTCGAAAGATTAGTTCAAATTAAATCAAGAGTGGTATTGCCTTTTGTAATAGGGATATTAACGAACTGTTTTAAATTAAAAGCGTTACATGTAGAATCAAGTCTTATATCGTTTGCGTCACCCATCAGGAAAATTCCTGCATTTGGTTATTTTGATAGTACAAAGTCAGCACTTGCATGTAATTTTTCTATAAAATTTATTTTGTCAGCGGATCTCCGATTAGGGGAGTAATAAAAACAACAAAAGACAATTAATTTAAAAGGACGCGGCAAGACTTTAGGTCAAACACACACCCACATAACTTCATCAAAGGGATTAAGACACGGAATTGGGATTTCACTTGGGTATAAATCATTACGGATAAAGAACAGAATTCCGCCACCTTTCTTACCCATAGGGTGGTTTTCTGGTCTGAGTTTAATAAATTGAGAAAAATTGTTAATCTATTTTATATAGTCATCAACTCATTTTCAGTTCTACCAGCTACAGTAAAATGAGTGTCATCACCAAAACGTGGTAGAATTCCTTTAGTACCATAAGTATCAAGGTCTAAAGAACAAGACACATGGCTTGAAGCTCTACAAAGGTCATTAATATAAACCAAAATCAACAAAGGACCCAAAACGGAACCCTAGGGTACTCCAATCGAAATATGTTCATATTTAGATGTAACTCCATCCGCCATGACACGCTGAGTCCTTCCAATAAGAAAACTAACTATCACTTTCAAAAAATCAACACGTATACCACTACTATATAACTTTTGAACTAGTATATCATGATCCAAGGAATCAAATGCTTTAATAATATCCAAAAATATCGAAGCTATCTTCAGACCCTTGTGTAAAGCATCATTAATAAAAGTTGTTAAAAACAAAACTGCATGCTCTGTAGAATGATGACTCCTAAACCCAAACTGACTAGAACTATAAAATTATCTTTTCTCGAAAAAACTTACCATCCTGCTATAAATCAACTTTTCAAACACTCTAGAAATAAATGGCAGTAGAGAAAGCGGTCTGTAATCACTAAAACAATTCTTATCCCCTCCTTTCAATATCGGGATAACATTCGCGCATTTTAGACAATCAGGAAATATTCCAGCTTTTAAACAATTATTTATCAGTAAAAGAAAAATGACTAGATATAACAGGTAAAATCGACTTCAAAACCTTCAATGAAATGAAATCGCCTCCTGATGCACCATTTTTCATATTTTTTATAACCTCAAATAATTCATCTATAGTTACAGATTTGAGGTACGTAGACATACCACAATCTTCAGGTAGGAACTGACGGAAATCTCCATCTTGATCAAGTTCTGGCACCGATGATGACACACGCTACCCAATAGTAGCGAAGTGATTACACATCTTATCTACAACATTAGTATTCATTCTTATATTATCTGGACGGATCAAGCCGCTACCTGGGCTAGTCACCGACTTAATCATTTTTCAATTCTTACTCGGGTTACCCTCAATGGTTTTAAGCTTATCCTTATAATATTCTACCTTAGTCTGTCGGAGTACAGCATGTCACCTAATATTATAAACTCTATACATTCCTTTATAATGAGGATCATTGCTCCTTGATGACAAATTGTATAAAAAACGTCTTCTATTAATTGACTGTAACAAACTCTTTGTAATACAAGGTTTATTTGGAAACACCCTTCTCTTATGTATTCCTGACATTTCACAACATTCCAACAATGTATCCTTAATCTTACCATACCAAAGCTCAAACTTCAAATTTAAATCTAATTCTTCTCGTAAAAATTCAAAATCTAACTGTTCTATCCTAAGCTTAAATCTTGAAAGAGTATTCGAATCAACTAATAATTTCCTAGACTTAGGGTGAGCATCACTGTTAATATTAATATTCTTCAATATACCCGGAACTTTATTGCCAAACCAAAGTGATCCGAAGCATCATTTTACACAACGCTCGACGAATCATGGGGAACATTCAAAAATACATTAGGAATTAGAGATGAAGAGGACTCCGTCACTCTAGTACAAATATTTACAGCAGGATGCATCCCTTAACCTAACATTATATTTAAAAAATTCCGGGCTTTAAGTTAGATGCTAACAATTTCAAATCAATGTTAAAATCTCCACACACAAAACACGGCATATTCTTACCAGTTAGAAGGTCCATTTGTTGCTCCAATAATTCTAAAAAAAATCTGCACTAGTTGAAGGGGGGCGGTAACAAACAGCAATAAAAAAATGGGTCACCATATCCCAAATCCGAAACACTCAATGGATTATTCTCAAGCCAATCCAAACGATCATTACGAACGATTACCATTTTTTTAAAATATATATATATTTATAAAAAGGAGGGTAGTTGCAGCCAAACCTAAACAACTGAATAACTAACTGTACCGAGGAGGGTCCGTGGTCCTGCATCCAACGTAAGTGAAGCTCCGGAAAAAACAGGCAATAACCTAAAAATAATTAGAAACATATTAAAAAAATGGTACAAATAAACAAACGAATACAAATAAAGTAAAAAACTTCTCACTACCACTAGCCTGTCACTATACATGCTTACTGGTTTCATTACTCAAGTCCACAAAATAATAATTGAAGAAAACACAATATTCTACAGGTGTCTACCACTTACCCATTCTAAATACTAACAAAAACTAAATAAATAAAAAAAGAAGAAATGGAACAACTTTTCTTTTTATTTCCATAAACACAAATAAAAAAAAATAAAAACAAAAGAAAATAAAAAAAAAGCAATATCAAAACAAAATCTTAATTCACCATTCATGATATAACCATCTAATGGTCGCATAACTCAGGGATAAGCTCATCGTAACCAAATTTCGCTGTCACACCACCATGGTCGGTTTGTATATACGGTGGAACTGTATTAGAAACCCATGATGTAACTCCAATAGCGTTTAATCTACATTTCTTTACATACAACTTCCTTCGAGCTTTACGAACTGATACTGGTGCATCATCGGGAACAGATACATTTCTATGGTGTCCAATAACTATATCTTTTAATTTCTTTCCGTTCTTAAGCACACTGACCTTCGCAACTCGAGAACCAACATCAACTTTAAAATACTGTTGCTCCTTACGGACATTACCAACAACTCGAAACCGCGGGACCATGGACAGACCTAGACCTTCCAAACGCAACTGGTCGAAAAAGGATCCGGCTTGTGTGGTATTTTCACAGGGAGCATTCCAAATGATAAGATTGTTCTCTGTATGTTGATACTCAGATGCCATAAGCCGACGAGACAGATCTGCACACCCAATTTCATACTTTTTCGTTTCGCTAGTCATAATTGACATTTGATTTCTTAAGCTTTCAACATCAGATCAAGCTATGTAACACGCGAACCCGTACTGTTCACTTCTGATTTTAGCTCGGACTGTGAATTCTCCACTGATACCATACGATTTTCTAACACTTTTATGCTATCGTTTATAGAGTCCATTTTTCACCATTTTCAGTAAGTATTGTTAGCATCTTTGCAAAATCATCCGCCAGAGTCTTCAGTAAAGCGCCATCATTATTCCCTTCAGATGAAACGGTCGAATTTAGAAAACTGTTCTCAACAGACTGAGATCCTTCTTGGACGGGTTTAGCAATCTTCCTTTTTCGCCCCATGGCAAGTGCAAAATAAAATAAAATATATAATCTCTCTTACCTATTCTGGCACCTATTATTTATCCACATCGATGCGGACGTGCAGTTCGCTAAGCCTTGTGATTTGGGCTTGTGATAGCCGTTTATCAGTAATAAATCTTATCTTACCGAATGAAGAAAAATCAGTAATGAAGAAAAATGTCAGAGGGCGTTTCCTTAACCAAACTAGGCCGAAACTTCAGAATTTTGTTCTGTATAGCCAAATACGGATCAGGAATGTGGTACTTTACGCTTATCATGGAATTACTCTTCCAAGAGGGCAAACGTAAGGAAAACTTTAAAAAACGATAAAACCAAGACTGAAGCGTACATTTGTTTTTATCCGATAGCAGAGGCCAAAAAGGAGAAAGAACAAGAATATTAGGCATAACAAGAGAAGAGCACAATTTTGCGTGAATATCACGATTACAAGAAATCTAAGAAAATAAATGCATCCCATATGCCTTACAGGCTTACTCGAAAAATTATCAACTAATGAAAAACGTGTTGATTTGACATCACATCAATAGGGAGACTAAGGTACACTAAACTTGAAGCTAATTTAACTGTGCGATTACCAAATTTAATATTGGGAACGGGGGCATTACTCTTACGGTTGGACAACAATAAATTCTGTCTTATTTTCATTAAACGATCGTCAAATTTCCGCACATGATTTCCTGAGGGTTGTGAAATGTTCTTCCATTGCAGCAAAAGACCGACTTAAATTAAATATATAATCTTCATACTTCAAAATCGACGCATCAGCCCGTAAAACTCGGCTTTATGATTCTTTGGGCCGTCTATCATCATAAGCAGCGCGCTAGCGCTGCCTAAGTAAAGAACGATGTGGCCACAATGTGTTTTTTTTTCTTCTTTCTTCGACAGGCACTTCGTATCGAAGGAGTTGTCGTAGGGACTTCGAGAAGGGCTCATTCGATTGGAAATTGGGGTGGCTAGTGCCCTTTTTAATAGTCGAAAGTGATTGGACTCACCCCCCCCCCGCCCATCCCCCACGCCCATCATTACCCCAAACACATCCAACCAAAATTTTGAGATAGCCATTTTGTTCAGCGTAGTTGATTTCCAGATAGAAAATATGTTTTTGAGGAGGAAATTCCCCCACAGCCCTCAGGGCAAGGGTTTTAAGTTATGCCCTGGGGGCATATAAGGTTTTTATATAAGGCGTTGTCGTAGAAACTTCAAAACAGGCTCATTCAATTAGAAATTAATAGGGCTAGTTCCCTTTTTAATTGTCGAAAGTGTTTGGAGGGCAACTAACCCCCCCCCCCCCCCTACGCCCATTATTTCCCCAAACACATCCAATCAAAATTTTGAGATAACCATTTTGTTCAGCGTAGTTGATTTCCAGATATAAAATATGCTTTGAGGAGGACACTACCCTCAGGGCAAGGGTTTTAAGTTATGCCCTGGGGGCATATAAGGTTTTTATAGAAGGCCTTGTCGTAGAAACTTCAAAAAAGGCTCATTCGATTGGAAATTCAATGGGCTAGGGCCCTTTTTAATAGTCGAAAGTGATTGGAGGGCAACTAGGCCCCCCCCCCCGCCCATCATTTCCCCAAACACATGCAATCAAAATTTTGAGGTAGCCATTTTGTTCAGCGTAGTTGATTTCCAAATAGAAAATATGTTTTTGAGGAGGACACTCCCCCACAGCCCTCGGGGCAAGGGTTTTAAGTGATGCCCTGAGGGAATATAACAACGATGCTGGCACAATGTACTATTTATTATTTTTTTTCCGATAGAGCTGGGCACTTCATATGGAAGTGGTCGTCGTAGAAACTTCAGAAGGGGCTCATTCGATTAGAAATTGAGAGTTCTAGTGCCCTGTTTAATAGTCGAAAGTAATTGGAGGGCAACTAGCCCCCCCCCCACCCCCCGCCCATCATTCCCCAGAACACATCCAATCGAAATTTTGAGATAGCCATTTTGTTCAGCGTAGTTGGTTTCCAGATAGAAAATATGTTTTTGAGGAAGACACTCCCCCACAACCCTCAGGGTAAGGGTTTTAAGTTATGCCCAGAGGGCATATAAGGTTTTTATAGAAGGCGTTGTCGTAGAAACTTCAACACAGGCTCATTCGATTGGAAATTTGAAGGGCTAGTACCCTTTTTAATAGTCTAAAGTGATTGGAGGGCAACAAGCACCCCCACGCCCACCATTACCCCAAACACATACAATAAAAATTTTGAGATTGCTATTTTGTTCAGCGTAGTTGATTTCCAAATAGAAAATATATTTTTGAGGATGAAACTCCCGCACAACCCTCAGGGCAAGGGTTTTAAGTTATGCCCTGGGGGCATATACGGTTTTTATAGAAGGCTTTGGCGTAGAAACTCCGAAAAAGGCTCATTCGATTTGAAATTCAAAGGGATAGTGCCCTTTTTAATAGTCGAAAGGTATTGGAGGGCAACTAGCCCCCCCCCCACGCCTACCATTTCCCCAAACACATACAATCAAAATTTTGAGATATCCATTTTGTTCAGCCTAGTTGATTACCAGATAGAAAATATGTTTTTGAGGAGGAAACTCCCCCACAACCCTCAGGGCAAGGGTTTTTAGTTATGCCCTGGGGACATATAAGGTTTTTAAAGAAGATTTTGTCGTTGAAACTTCAAAAAAAGCTCTTTCATTTTGAGATTGAGAAGGCTATGACCCATCCTAATACTTGGAAGTAAGTTAAGGGTAGCTAGCCCCCCCACGCCCACCATTCCCCCAAACACATCCAATCAAAATTTTGAGATAGCCATGTTGTACAGCGGAGTGGATTCCCACTTAGAAAATATATGTATGAGGAGGACCCTTCCTCGAAACTCCTAGGGCAAGAATTTTGAACTACGTCCTGGAGGCCTGTAATAACAATGTGGGGACAATGTACTATGTATTATTCTTTTCCTTTAGAGAAGGGGACTTCATATGGAAAGGGTCGTCGTAGAAACTTTAAAATGGGCTCATTCGATTAGAAATTGAGAGTTCTAGTACCCTTTTTAAAAGTCGAAAGTGATTGGAGGGAAGCCAGCCCCCCCCCACGCCCATCATTTCCTTCAATACAACTAATCAAAAGTTTAAGACAGCCATTTTGTTCATCGTAGTTGATTTCTAGCTTGAAAATATGTGTTTGAGGAGACACTCCCCCACATTCCTCGGGGCCAGGGTTTCAATTTATGCCCTGGGGGCATGTAAGGTTTTTATAGGCGTTGTCGTAAAAACTTCAAAACAGGCTCATTCGATTGGAAATTCAAAGGGCTAGTACCCTTTTTATAGGTCGAAAGTGATTGGAGGGCAACTAGCCCCTCCCCCCTACGCCCATCATTCCCCCAAATATATCCAATTAAAATTTAAAGAAGGTCATTTTGTTCAGCATAATTGATTTCCAGATAGAAAATATGTTTTTGAGGAGGACACTTCCTCAAAACCCTCAGGGCAAGGGCTTTAAGTTATTCCCTGGGGGTATATAAGGTTTTTATAGAAGGCGTTGTCGTAGAAACTTCGAAAAGAGCTCATTTGATTGGAAATTGGAGTGGCTAGTGCCATTTTTGGTCAAAAGTGATTGGAGGGCAACTAGCCCCCCTCCCCCACCCCCCTAATTCCCCCAAACACATACAATAAAAATTTTTAGCTAGCCAATTTGTTCATTGTAGTTGATTTCCGGATAGAAAATATGTTTTTGAGGAGGACACTCCCCCACAACCCTCAGGGCAAGGGTTTTAAGTTATGCCCTGGGGCCTATAAGATTTTTATAGAAGATGGTGTCACAGAAAAAAAGGAGCGGGCCAATTCAAATGGGTAAACAAATGGATTGTGCCCTTCGCGATTTTCAAAAATGTCTAGTTAGCAACAGCCCCCCCCCACGCCCATCATATCCCCAAACACATCCAATCAGACGTTGGAAATAGATAGTTCCTTCAGCGTAGTTACTTTCCATATAGAAAATATGTTTTTGAAGAGGACACTCCCCCACAACCCACAGGTCAAGGGTTTTTTGTTATGCCCCGAGGGCATATAAGAACAATGTTGGCACAATGTACAATGTATTATTTTTCTCCTTTAGAGAAGAGCACTTCATATGGATGGGGGCAGATAAGGTTTTTATAGAAGGCGTTGTCATAGAAACTTCGAAAAGGGCTCATTTGATTGAAAATTGGAGTGCTAGAGCCATTTTTAAGAGTTGAAAGTGGTTGGAGACAACTAGCCGTTGGAGCCCTCCAACTAGTGGTTGCAGGCTCATTCGATTAGATATTGAAAGTGCTAGTGCTCTTCCCTAAAGCTAAGAGTGATGGGATGATAGAAGGCCCCCCCCCACGCCCATCATTTCTCTCCATACATGCCATAACCATTTTGAGACAACCATGTTTTTCCATGTGGCGGTTGTCCAGAGAGAAAATATGTTATTTAGGAGGACACTTTCCCCAACCCTCAGAGCAAGGGTTTTAAGTTATGCCTTGAGGGCATATAAGAACAATGTTGGCACAATTTACTATGTATTATTTTTCTCCTTTAGAGAAGGGCACTTCATATGGATGGGGTCGTCTTAGAAACTTCAAACGGGGCTCCTTCGATTGGAAATTGAGAGTTCTAGTGCCCTTTTTAATAGTCGAAAGTGATTGGAGGGCAACTAGCCCCCCCACCATGCCCATCATTCTCCCAAACACATCCAATCAAAATTTGGAGATAGCCAATTTGTTTAGCGTAGCTGGTTTCCAGATAGAAATTATGTCTTTGAGAAGGACACTCCCCCACAACCCTCATGGCAAGGGTTTTAAGTTATGCCCTGGGGGTATTTAAGGTTTTTATATAAGGCGTTGTTGTAGAAACTTCAAAAAAGGCTCATTCGATTGGAAATTCGAAGGGCTATTACCCTTTTTAATAGTCGTAAGTGATTGGAGGGCAACTAGGCACCCCCCCACGCCCCTTCAGTAAAGAACGATGTGTCAACAATGTGTTTTTTTTTCTTCTTAGTTAGGCACTTCGTATCGAAGGAGTTGTCGTAGAAACTTCGAAAAGGGCTCATTCGATTGGAAATTGGAGTGGCTAGTGCCCTTTTTAATATTAAAAAGTGATTGGAGGGCAACTAGCCCCCCCCCCCCCCCACGGCCATCATTCCCCCAAGGCCAGAACAAAATTTGCACTTTACTAAAAAAATACAAATGAATGTGCATTGTCAGTTTAATATACATATACTGATATTTAGTAATCAAAATGTTTATATTATTTGATTTATTAAAGTTATAAAAGTAAAAACACTTATATTTTTTCAGTAAAGTGTAAATTTAGTTCTGGCCTTGGGAAGGCATAGGGGTTTTGCGCCCACCTTTTCCCCAATCACATCCAATCAAAATTTTTAGATAGCCGTTTTGTTCAACGTAGTTTTGGAAATTCGGTCTTTAAGGATGACAATCCCTCCCTCCTCTCTACAGCCCTCAGGGCAAGGGTTGTAAGTAATGTCCTGGGGGCATATAAGGTTTTTATTGAAAGTGTTGTCGTAGAAACTTCAAAAGGGCTCATTCAATTCCAAAACACATCCAATCAAAATTTTGAGATATCCATTTTGTTCAACGTAGTTGAGTATTCTATAAATTAGGTTGTTTAGGATGATAACCCCCCACACCCGTCAGTGCAAGGGTTGTAAGCTATGCCCTGGGGGCATATAAGGTTTATATAGAAAGTTGTTGTATAAATCATAGGCAGCACAATCGCGCTGCCTAAGTAAAGAACGGAGACACTAGAGAACGAGACAAGAAACGGGGACTAAGTAAAGAGGAGGACACTCCTCCTCAGCCATCTGGGCAATGGTTTGAAGTTATGCCCTGGGTGCATATAAGAACGATGTTGGCGCAATATATTATTTATTAATTTTTTCCTTTAGAGCAGGGCACTTTGTATCGAAGAAGTTGTCGTAGAAATTTCGAAAAGCGCTCATTCAATTGGAAATTGGAGTGGTTTGTGCCCTTTTTAATAGTCAAAAGTGATTGGCAGGTGACTAACACCCCTCTCACGCCCACCATTTCCCCAAACACATCCAATCAAAATTTTAATATAGCCATGTTGTTTAACGTAGTTGAAAGTTCTGGAAATTCGGTCTTAGTGAATGACAACCAGCCTAACAGACCTTAAGGTAGGGGTTATAATTTATTCTCTGTGGGCATATAAGGTGTTTATAAAACGCATTGTCGTTCCCTATAGGGCTCATTCGATTGAAAATCAAAAGGTCTAGTGCCCTTTTTAATAGTCAAAAGTGATTGGAAGGCTTGACATTTTCATAGTAAAGATCGAAGTGGCTATAATGTATTATTTTTTGATGTTGTTGTTGTTTAGACCAGGGCACATCGTATCGAAGGAGTTGTCGTGGGAACTTCGAAAAGGGCTCATTCGATTGAAAATAGAAAGGGCTGATGCCCTTTCTAATAGTCAAAAGTGATTTGAGAGCAACTAATCCCCCCTTCCACTCCAACCGTCCCACGCCCACCCTCCCACGCCAAACCTCCCATTTCTGCTCTTAAAATTTAACCAAATCAAAATAGCGTAAGTGTATCCAAGCTATCAAAGAAAGTAAACAGATTTTTTCAAATGGTATCAAAATTTCCATTTCATGTCAACTAAAGGAGGTATGAAACTAAATTAAACAGTACTAGTTGTGTCCAGATTTTTAAAAGGGTGTATGTTGTTAAAAATTGCTGAAAATTTTTCTCCAGCATACAAATAGCAGGCCAAACTATAAAGTCTAAACTATAAAGTCTAAAAACGAAAAGATTTAAAGTATTATTTTCTTTTTCCCTGAAAAGACTATGTCAATATAAAACGAACAGAAATTAATTTAAAAACTTTTTCCACAAGATAAGTTCTTCAAATAAAATTAAAGAACTCCATTAAATAAAAAATGAGCAACAATAAAATCAAATAATCTACCACTACCACAAATCAGCATCGATAAATAAATGAAACCCAAAACGAACAGAAATTACAATAAATAACCGAGTCAAACTCAAAACGAGCAGAAATTAACATAAGTTGAGCGCAAAACCCCTATGCCCTCCCAAGGCCAGAACAAAATTTGCACTTTACTGGAAAAAATATAAATGTTTTTACTTTTATAACTTTAATAAATCATATAATTTAAACATTTTGATTACTAAATATCAGTATATGTATATTAAACTGACAATGCACATTCATTTGTATTGTTTTCAGTAAAGTGTAAATTACGTTCTGGCCTTAGGAAGGCATAGGGGTTTTGAGCCCCACTCATCTTAATTTCTGCTCGTTTTGTGTTTGACTTGGTTATTTATTGTAATTTCTGTTTGTTTTGGGTTTCATTTATTTATCGATGCTGATTTGTGGTAGTTTCACGTTTGGTAGATTATTTTATTTTATTTTTGCTCACTTTTGGTTTAATGGAGTTCTTTGATTTTCTTTGAAAAACTTATTTTGTGAAAAATTTTTTTTTAATAATTTCTGTTCGTTTTATATTGACATAGTCTTTTCAGGGAAAAAGAAAATAATACTTTAAATCTTTTCTTTTTTTTAAGACTTTATAGTTTGGCCTGCTATTTTCATGCTGGAGAAAAATTTTGAGCAATTTTTAACAATATAACCCCTTATAAAAATCCGGACACAAATAGTAGTGTTTAATTTAGTTTCATACCTCCTCTAGTTTACCTGAAATGGAAAACTTGATACCGTTCGCAAAAAAATTACTTTCTTTGATAGCTTGAATACACATACGCTATTTAGATTTGGATGCATTTTAAGAGCAGAAGTAACCCCGAAAGTTTCAACATAATAACCTCAGTCTTTCTTGGTATACTTCTGAGATGCCTTTTTGGGAATTAGCATTAACAGTGTGCATTTTGATTTAATCTTAAGGCAACATTAGTTCTGGGCTTGGGAGGGCATAGGGGTTTTGCGCCCAACTTATGTTAATTTCTGCTCGTTTTGCGTTTGACTCGGTTATTTATTGTAATTTCTGTTCGTATCGGGTTTCATTTCGTTATCGATGCTGATTTGTGGTAGTTTCACGCTTGGTAGATTATTTGATTTTATTTTAGCTCATTTTTTGTTTAATGGAGTTCTTAACTTTTTTTTGAAAAACTTATTTTGTGGAAAAAGTTTTTAAAATTAATTATATAAAAGAGGTGAAGAAATGGCTCCCTGACGAATCCCCTTTATTATGGGGATAACAACCTTGGAGATTTTCATTCTATATTAGACGGGGATCTTAACTTTAACTTTCAGTTTCCAATTTGAGTTACTGAAAAGTACAACAACAGACTTATTTAGGCCACGGTTATGAGCATTAAGCCACAACTGGCAATGTACACCTGAATAGAATCCCTGTCTGACATCTGAAGCTGCAGCAATCAGTGCATCTTCATTACAGACAAACTCAAGCAATATATTGCACATTAGATGATACACATTTCTTGCTGCTTCCCTTCTTAAATCCGAACTGATTTTCAGGAGTATAGCAAACCCGATTAATTTCATCTATAAATAATGGTTCAAAAAACTTACATAGCACAGTAGCAATGGTGATCGATCGGTGAGAGTTGCACTGTAAGGAATCTTTGCCCTTCTTCAGGACGAGGGTATTAAGCCCAATACTAAATTATTTCATATTATACTACTGATATACTAAGTAAGTGACCAATACTAAGTTCTGCGAATAATACGAAAAGAGTTTTTATTTCTTTTCCTTCCAGGACCAATTGAGAAACAGAAGCTTCAATCGATATATTTTCAATCGCTGATAAAGTAGCTATGCTCCCCTAATACTGTGTTGAAACCCAAGTTGGTAGGAAGAGGTGTTGGATTTTTCCCCTAACTCATCAGTAAATAATAATTCAAAAAACCTTGGGAGCGAGATGTCCTTTGCAAAAGGCTGAGAGTATGACTCTCTGAACAGTCACCATCTGCATAAGAAGCTTTAAATGCTCTATTAACCCACAGAGAACTTGTTTTTAGATGAAGAGTACTGAGTCCATAAATACCGTAGGACTTTTTTTTGGCTTTAGATGGTTAATGGCTTTCCTAACATGAGAACAATAACAGAAAAAAGATTTTATTTTATAGCATATTAAACATCCTTACACGATGAGTCTAACCTTAAATTTTAAAAGCATATAGGCTACTGAATAAGGCTGAAAGGTACTAAAGTCAGATGTTATTTTTGCCCAGCTGTTAGATGATGCTTTGGATGAAGATTCAGACAGTTTAATATTTAGAGATCATTTTTTGCATAGTTTTACAAATGTTGCAGATTTTTGCTATTTTTTAATAGCAAAAATAAAGAAAAAAATAAATAAAAAATTTCAAGACTGAAATTTTTTCTTTATTTTTTTTTTCTCTGTATTTTTCTAGGGAGCGAAAGGATTTTAAATAAGGTTGTTAATGTGGGACTGTTGTATAGAATTAAAACAGAATTTTTCTGCAGATTACGTGTTATGTAAAACACCTGTGCTATAGGTAGATTTTTAAAAATATTTTGGTAATAAAGGATATATTTCTCATATTGTCTATATGAAGAATTGCATATTGTTTTATACAACTGCATATACAACTGTTTTAAAATCTAGAATGTAACAAAAGGAAAATAATTCTTAGTCTTGCTGCAAAACTTTCCTTGTTTATGAACGCCACATCAGAGTTATATTTTAATTAATTATGTTGATTTTTTTTTTAGTACATGGAAAGGTTTACTGCCACCAAGAAGAAACTTTATTGATCAAAAATCTCGTGAGATGTTTAGCCTTTCACTGGCCAGATTGGTCGACCCTCTAAAACAGACCAGAGAATATGCATTGTTTTGAATATATTCTTTCAAATAATTGCTATCCTCGATTGGTGAAATATTAATCTATATTTGTTTTTGTTGTTGTTTTTGCGGAGAGTACATTTAAGTAGAATGTAGATTTAATTTTTTTTTTTTCTCAACAAAGTGGCTTTTATTCAGTATCCTATATTGTCCTATATTTGTTTTGACATTTGGGGTAGCTGTGGCGATTTGTGACATTATTTTACGGAAGTTCTTTCACACTAAAATCTAAAAAAATCAAACAAACATAGGAATAACCGATTTGTCTTGTCAAGGACTAATTTTATGTTTCAGTCTTTTTATAATTGTTTAACCGGAAACCTAAATAGCGTGCTAGTTATAAATTAAATAAAAAAAACAAGTTTTTTTAACTGAAAGTAAGGAACGACGTTAAAACTTAAAACGAACAGAAATTATTTCTTATATGAAAGGGGCTGTCCCCTCCTTAACGCCTCGCTCTTTACGCTAAAGTTTTTTATTTTTGAAAAAAATAGAGTTGTGAGAAAGACAAACTTTAGCGTAAAGAGCGAGGCGTTAAGGAGGGGACAGCCCCTTTCATATAAGGAATAATTTCTGTTCGTTTTAAGTTTTAACGTCGTTCCTTACTTCCAGTTAAAAAAACTTGTTTTTTTTATTTAATTTTTGAACGTTTTTGAATAAATTCAGGTTTTGATCTTGGCTCACCGTACATGAATAATGAAAACAAAATTTGTATATAAATTTACTTTTATTTGGTTTTTGGCTTATTCGAAACGTGTTTAATTTTATTTACGAACGTTTTTATTAGTAATAAATATACGTAACTTACGAATTAACTTACGTAACGAACTTCTATATTCATATATTTTTAATACGTATATTAGGGGGTTCGCCCCGTAGTCAATTTCTTGCTCTTTAAGCTAAAGTTCGAATTTTGTTCTAATTCTTTTAAAATGACCGCTTAATCACAAAGGTCGTTAATTAGAATAAATAGCTCTTATGAAAGCACTAAGAAATCTTTGGCTTAAAGAGCGAGGTATTGACTAGGGGGTGAACCCAATCATATATGTAATATTTTCTGTTCGTTTAAAGTTTTGATGTTGCTGCTGTTGCAGCTGAAAAACTTGTTTTTTTACATTTAATTTCTGATCTTTTTTAAATAATGCTGGGAAGTCCTGCGTCCCCTTCATAGCAATGTCCCTTCCCCCATGAAAACTTCCTTCGTGGAAAGATCCTCCCACATAACCTCCGACCAACTCCCCCCCCCCGCCCACTACCGGAAAAAATCTCCCCGGAAAACGTCTGTATACTTCCCAATAACCAATACTATATGTTAACATTGGGTAAAGTTCATAACTTTCAGCCCTCCCCCCGGGAACTTCGGGGTATTAAGTCATCCTAAAAGACATACTTATAATATTTTCGAACATGCTGAAAAAATGGCTATCTCAAAATTTTGATCGGGTGACTTTGGGAAAAAAATGAGCGTGGGAGGGGGCCTAGTTGCCCTCCATTTTTTTTTGTCACTTAAAAAGGGCAATAGAACTTTTAATTTCCATTCCAATGAGCCCTCCCACGATATTCTAGGACCACTGGGTCGATGCGATCACCCCTGGGGAAAACAAAAATAATAAAATAAACACCACATTTTGTATGGTGATCTTTCTTCTGGCAAAAAATGAAAAATTCCACATTTTTGTAGATAGGAGCTTGAAACCTCTACAGTAGGGTGCTCTGATACGCTGAATATGATGGTGTGATTTTCATTAAGGTTCTATAACTTTTAGGGGGTCTTTCCCCTTTTTTTCGAAAATAAGCCATATTTTCTCAGGCGCGTAACTTTTGATGGGTAGGACTAAACTTGATGAAAAATATATATTTGAACTCAGCATTAAAATCTAATTCTTTTGATGTATCTTTTTGTATCAAAATACCGTTTTCTAGAGTTTCGGTTACCATTGAGCCGGGTCGCTCCTTACTTACAGTTCGTTACCACGAAGTGTTTGATAAATTTCGGATAATTATTCTTTTTTTCCTTTGAGTTTTGCAACATTTCGTCAGCATTAAATTTCGGCCAATGTTGTCCAAGGTTTCATATATATATATATATATATATATATATATATATATATATATATATATATATATATATATATATATATATATATATATATATATATATATATATATATATAATGTTTTAGAGGTAATTACTTGGCGAGAAAAAAAAAAAAAGGAGAGAGAGAGAGAGAAGAAGAAAAGGACTGTTATCCTCATCCAGTAATTGAGACGAATGTGCACTTGAACGAGGTTTTAACCTTACTTATCTATCGAATTACCTAGGACAAAACAGTATAACCAAACCGTCAGCTAAATCAAAATGTTCAAGTTCATGCAAAATCGTCATCAATACATGTAAGCCGTTGTAAAATTACAGGCAAAAGCACCTCAAATCTAACGAAATATTTCCAAGTAGTACCTTTCGTTAGGGCTCATCAGAAGAAACATATATATATATATATATATATATATATATATATATATATATATATATATATATATATATATATATATATATATATATATATATATATATATATATATATATATATATATATATATATATATATATATATATATATATATATATATATATACATATTGTAAGGTTCTCGGTACCATATTCTTAGTAATGAAAACATAAGAAATGCCAGCTTTATCTGTGGCTAGCCAGTGCAGCAGTCAAAATCCTCTAAAGGCAACATTGCTGCTTATAAATAAGGAAATGCAGATGACATTACACTTACTCTAAGAAAAAGTTGTGGTAGGCCAAAAAGGTTATGTAGCTGCGATCGTGTGGCAACTATCATGGCATAACTCTTACTAGTTTATATTTGTAAGAAAATCAAATGAAAATTTGTTTTATGATTTTTAAAAGTAAGTCGCTGGTCAGTTTAATATCGTCAGGTTTTAATATAACTTTTTGAGAGGTTTTTTTTATGATTAATTTTGTGTTTTTTTTTTATCGGAATATTTTTGTCATATTTTGGTTATAGCAATATTTTTAAGAAATTTTGAATCTTTTCTTGTCCAAACCTTTGATTTTGAATTACAGTTAAATTTTAGGCACAATTTGAATATTCAGCTAAAATTTACGATCAGCCTTGCTTTTAGCCATAGTTTATTACTAATAGTTTTGCAAAAAATTCGGGGTGGAAGGTGAAGTGGATTTTTTAATTTGTAAAAATACATAAATCTCTAGGTTATTTATGCTAAAATGTTCTTTCTTTTTGTCTTTAATCAAATTAAGTTTATATTTTTTTATAAAGTAATATTTTTTGTTTTTAAGTATGCTTTCCTAAAATAAAGCATTTGAACTGTCAGAACCAACAAAAATTATTTTTACTGAAGATATAGGATACGATTTTTTTATTATAATGTTTGAATTAAATTCATGCCCTTATATTCAGCAGAAGCAAGTTTCTGTGTTAAAATAGAATAAAATACAATTATTGCAAGGATATTTGACAAGAAACGCTGTTGTTGGCAGTGGTAGGGGTGCTGGAGGAGTCAATTAAACTTGGTGAATTTTATATGTGTGAGATCAGCATGGAGGGTCAATTCTTTTGATGCATCTATTGATATCAAAATTCTCTTCTTTTTTTGGATTCTCGGTTATGGTTGGGCCGAGTCGCTTCTTACTTACGGTTCTTTACCGCGCACTGTTTGTAAGGAAGTTCTGATTTTATGTATTTTTTAAAAGGTAGCCTAGATGGAATGATATGAAAGGTGAGGTAAACTGTTGCCCATTTTTGGCTTACATAGCGTAGATAGCCGCCCTTAAAGAGAGGTTTAGACTAGCCATTTGCCCTCCCCATACAAGACACAAAAAATGCAGTCTTGTATTTTTTGAAAAATCCTAACACTATTGATTGGAAGAATTTTTCATTCCATACTTGTGGTAGTACTTTTGCAGGTTCAATCCCCCCGTTCTTACCGAAAAATAAGCCCGTTGCCCTTTTTTGCGTTTTATATAAGATTTAATTGTTATTACTGTTTTATTTAAAGGCTTAATGCTTTAAATTAGAGCTTTGCACCGATCCGAAGGTGACTTTTCCCGGTGGACATTTTGGCACAATTGTGCAAAGAAAGAAGCTTGTATTGAAGGTTGAGGGTGGAGAGAAATTTATTGAGATTTGGGATTGAGATTCTGGCCTCCCCCAGGCTACTCAGGGTGTCCCCAGGTGGCGATAGGGGAACGCCCTACAGATATGTAGGGTACCTCCATAGGAGGCACGGACCAAGGGGGACCTTGTCCTTGGGGATCCATACAAAAACTGGGGCACTCTCAACCGGGGTCATAAATACAGGCGGAGGAGGAAGAAGGCCCCTCAAATTTACACTCAAAAGGGCCCACCGGTTTGTCCACAAGTCCCGTGAGTTACATACCGTCTCCTAGTAATGGGTTAAATTGCATGGTGATGCAGAGCACTATCGTGGGAAAATCCTCTATAGGAGGACAACTGCGGCAGGGCGTAAGATCCATATCTATGGACAACGGCCTCTGCAAAGGGCTGCATCGACCCTTTCGGGGTACCTGCAAGACTGGAGACCTTGCCGTCAACTCTATTCCCACTTGAGGATTGGCGCCCCTCGAGGGAATTATAGCCTAATAAACGGCACAGCATTCCCACAGGATTCTGACTAACGGACAATTATTCTGGGCTTGGTATGTTTTGAGGGGCGTCTTCGGGCTGAAAAACCTCTTCCTAGGTAATTTATCTATTATGGGCTGCCTCCCCGTAGTAGCATAGTATTTGTAGACATGAATACATAATGAGTTGGAGGTAATAGGCTTGAGATTGTCTGTGCAGGAATTTGACCCTTATTGATAGAAGAGCATCGCCAAGTGCTGAAAACCATGTTGTGACCAAGATGGGCCAAGGATTGCACAAAGCCTCCATTCTTGGAGGTCCCAGGGACTTCTTGCTGTCCGGTTCTAAGCCGGCTTAAGCACTTCGTTGTAGGCTTGAGAAGATATGTTGATCCCCGTCCTGCACTTCTATCCGGGATAATTGCTTTTCCTGAGGCCAAAATAATTTCAATGATTTGAAGAACACGAAAATTGGAACTTGGAATGTTACGACGTTAAAAAATGACCGTCGTATCGACATTTTGAATGACGAATTCAGACGATTCGAACTGGGCTTATTAGGAGTTTCAGAAACTCATATCTCAGGGGTAGGAAGCATGAAATTAGGGGGTATAGAATTTGTTTACTCAGGCAGGAAGGATGGGGTACATAGGCAGGGAGTAGGGCTAACGATGAATAATGAAGCTGCTAAGTCTTGTTTAGGCTGGGAAGGTATTAATAATAGAGTACTAATTGCTCATTTTATTACTAAAAAGTAATAAATAGGATTAAATAGGAAAACAGTACTAAAAGGATTAAAAAATACTAAGGCTCCAGGTGCTGATAGGGTGGTAAATGAGTTTCTTAAATACGGTTTCTCTGAAGTTAGAATGAAGATTCTGAAGATTATGAATATGATTTTTGAAAAAAGGGAACTACCTAACGAGTTTAGTAAAGCTTTAGTAAGGCCACTTTATAAGAAAGGTGATAAAAGTGAGTGTGGTAATTATCAAGGCATTAGTCTGGTCTCTGTAGGTAGTAAATTACTTAGTAATATGTTACTTTTTAGACTGAGAGATGCCGTAGACAAAGTTTTGAGAGAAGAAGAGTGCAGTCTTAAAAAAGGTAGAGGAAGTGTCAACCAAATTTTCACTCTTAGGCTAATAATTGAGAAGTGCCTGAGTCGTCAAACACCTTTGGTCCTTAGTTTTATAGATTTTGAGCAAGTGTTCGATTCTGTTGATAGACGAGCTTTAGTAAAGGTTTTATCGTTGTATGGTATACCAGACAAATACATTAAAATGATTAGTGATATGTACGAGAATAATACTGCTGCGGTTAAGGTAGGAAATGAGGTTAGCAGCTTGTTTTGTATTAAATCACGAGTTAAGCAGGGTTGTGTTCTATCCTCCTTTATATGATTTATTTTGATGGACTTTGTTTTAAGGAGCACAGGAAAGGCAATGGGAGACCATGGAATGAAATGGAGAGGAAAAAGTCTCCTGGACTTAGATTATGCTGATGATTTAAGCATCCTAGATGAAAGTGTGAGCAAAATGAATGAAGTTTTAGAGGTTTTGCTAGTTCAGGGTGCTAGAATAGGTTTGAAAATTAATGTTAAGAAGACTAGGAATAAGTGAAGATGAAAAGGTGAAGTTGGGTAATGAAAAGATTGATCAGGTGGACAGCTTCACTTTCCTTTGTAGTATTATTAGTAAAGATGGTGGGAGCAGTGAAGATGTTAATAGTAGAATAGCCAAGGCTCAGGGTGTTTTTTTACAGTTGAAAAAAAGTTTGGAAGAATAGGAAGATAAGTCTGCAAACAAAGATTAGAATATTAGAAGCTACAGTGATGACAGTGGTCAAATATGGCTCTGAAGCATGGGCGCTCAGAAAAGAGGATGACGATTTGCTAGATGTTTTCCAGAGAAATTGACTAAGGATTTTTCTGGGTACCCAGCTGACTGACCGTATTTCAAACAATAGGCTATGCGAAAAAGGTGGTTCAATACCCCTCTCTTGGGCTATAATGATAGAAAGGTTGAGGTGGCTAGGGCACGTTTTGTAAACGAAGGATAACAGATTGCCTAAGATTGTTCTTTTCGACCAACCGTCTAGGGCTAAACGGAAAGCAGGTCGTCCTCGTCTGGGGTGGGAGGACGTCATAAAGAAAGATTTAAAGGAAATGGGAACTTCGTGGGAGTAGTAACCGTACAATGCATTGAAAACTTACATTCAAACTTACGCCTAAGGCATAGATATGTGTGTAAGTTTTCAATGCATTGGACGGTTACCAGGGTCATTTGCAAAGAGGTACCGTTTCTATAGAAGCTATAGTAATTAGAAATATCATATAGAATTTGCTTGAAGGTATATACTTTGCATACGTGCCCGTACCAAACAGGTTGGTTATAATCTGTTCTGCTTCAAGTTTTTTCTGACACAATTAACTGAATTTCTATTTCATATGCTATAAGACTGGTTTCGTTTCATGGGTTCATTAATAGAAGGAATAATGCATTTGAAAAGGATTATTACTTATTTAGTTTACGAGATTTTCAATTTTTTTTTTTGCGAAAAGATATTTGAGTAAATGTATTGCGAAGGTTTGACATTGTGACTTGACCTAGCTTTACCTCGCCGATGTGGTCTGTATGATACAGAAGTAACGATTGAAAAATATTGTCAATTTAAAAAGAAATGGTTGAAAAGTGATTTGAGGGGGATGGGTTGCCGGGAGGGAGTGACTTGCACGAGAGTTCAGATACAGGGGATACAGTTGCACGGGGGGTTCGGTTATACACGGGTTCAGTTACAAGGGGATTCAGTTGCACGGGGGGGTATCCCTTTTTTTCTAAAATCGGGCTCCCTGTTTTCAAAATCCCTTTTTCTTCTGAGGCTTGGAGCATTTGTGTCAACAATACAAAGAATAAGCTCAGATACTTAATAGATTTGACGTTTACAAGAGACATTGCTAGAAAGTATTCATTAGCTTAATTGAAAAGTAACGATAGAATGACATTGTGACTTGACATAGCTTTACCTCGCCGATCTGATCTGTATAATACATAAGTAACGATTGAAAAATAGTGTCAATTTAAAAAGAAACGGCTGAAAAGTGTTTTGAACGGTATGGGTTGCATAGAGGGGTGACTTGCACGAGGGTGCAGTTCAAGGTGAGACAGTTGCACGAGGGGTTTCGATTATACACTGGTTCAGTTACAAGGGGATTCAGTTGCACGGGGGTATCCCTTTTTTTCGAAAATCGGGCCCCCTGTTTTCAAAATCCCTTTTTCTTCTGAGGCTTGGAGCATTTGTGTCAACAATACAAAGAATAAGCTCAGATACTTAATAGATTTGACGTTTACAAGAGACATTGCTAGAAAGTATTCAATAGCTTAATTGAAAAGTAACGATAGAATAACATTGTGACTTGACCTAGCTTTACCTCGCCGATGTGATCTGTATAATACATAAGTAACGTTTGAAAAATATTGTCAATTTAAAAAGACATGGCTGAAAAGTGTTCTGAGGGGGATGGGTTGCATAGAGGGGTGACTTGCACGAGGGTTCAGTTAAAGGGGATACAGTTGCACGGGGGGTTTCGGTTATACACGGGTTCAGTTACAAGGGGATTCAGTTGCACGGGGGTATCCCTTTTTTTCGAAAATCGGGCCCCCTGTTTTCAAAATCCCTTTTTCTTCTGAGGCTTGGAGCATTTGTGTCAACAATACAAAGAATAAGCTCAGATACTTAATAGATTTGACGTTTACAAGAGACATTGCTAGAAAGTATTCAATAGCTTAATTGAAAAGTAACGATAGAATAACATTGTGACTTGACCTAGCTTTACCTCGCCGATGTGATCTGTATAATACATAAGTAACGTTTGAAAAATATTGTCAATTTAAAAAGAAATGGCTGAACAGTGTTCTGAGGGGGCGGGGGTGCAGCGCGGGGGGACGTACACGCGGGTCAAGATCCCGAGGCTCACGGGACCCGGGGGGGTACGATGAGCACCTGGTGCAGGGACCCGGGGAGTTAGGTTCCCGGGGGGGATCAATTTTTTTTAGAAATCGGGCTCCCTGTTTTCAAAATCCCTTTTTCTTCTGAGGCATGGCACATTTGGTGGCTAGATATTAAACGTAATGAAATTTAGCACGGAGGTTCGGTTGTACAGGGTTTCAGTTATACAGGGGTTCAGCTACATGGGGGTTCTTTGTGTTAAATAAGTACTTTTTGTATCTTTTAAAAGAACTTTATGGGGATTGAGAGACTCAGATGCCTAATTCCGTGTGATTTTTCTTTACTTGATGGTCATTAAAAACGAAATTTTTGTGTTAAATAAGTAGTTTTTGTATCTTTTAAAAGAGCTTTACGGGGATTGAGAGACTCAGTTGACTAATTCAGTGTGATTTTTCTTTAATTGATGGTAATTAAAAAATAAATTTTTGTGTTAAATAAGTAGTTTTTGTATCTTTTAAAAGAGCTTTACGGGAATTGAGAGACTCAGTAGCCTAATTTAGTGGGATTTTTCTTTACTTGATGGTCATTAAAAACGAAATTTTTTTGTTAAATTAGTATTTATTTTATATTTTAAAATATCTTTACTGTGATTTAGATACTCAGTAGAATAATTAATGGTTTTTTTTATTTAATTGATTTTAATTAAAAACGAAATTTGTTTGTTAAATAAGTATTTTTTGTATCTTTTAAAAGATCTTTACGGGGATTGAGAGACTCAGTCGCCTAATTCCCTGTGATTTTTCTTTACGTGACGGTCATTAAAAAAGAATTTTTTTTGTTAAATAATTAGTTTTTGTATCTTTTAAAAGAGCTTTACGGGGATTGAGAGACTCAGTTGCATAATTCCGTGTGATTTTCTTTACTTGATGTTCATTAAAAAAGAAATTTTTTGGTTAAATAAGTAGTTTTTGTATATTTTAAAAGAGCTTTACAGGGTTTGAGAGACTCAGTTGCCTAATTCCATGGGTTTTTTCTTTACTTGATGGTCATTAAAAACGAAATTTTTGTGTTAAAAAAGTAGTTTTTGTATCTTTTAAAAGATCTTTACGGGGATTGAGAGACTCAGTTGCCTAATTCCGTGTGATTTTTCCTTACTTGATTGGTCATTAAAAACGAAATTTTTTGTGTTAAATAAGTAGTTCTTTACGGGGATTGAGAGACTCAGTTGCCTATTTCCGTGCGATTTTTCTTTACTTGGTTGTCATTAAAAACGAAATTTTTGTGTTAAATAAGTAGTTTTTCTATCTTTTAAAAGAGCTTTACGGGGGATTGAGAGACTCAGTTGCCTAATTCCGTGCGATTTTTCTTTAGTTGATGGTAATAAAAAAAGAAATTTTTGTGTTAAATAAGTAGTTTTTGTATCTTTTAAAAGAGCTTTACGGGGATTGAGAGACTCAGTTGCCGGATTCCGTGTGATTTTTCCTCTTTTCAGTAAAGACACTCGATATCCTAAAAGTGTTTAATTAAAATTTTTTTAAAACTTCGAAATTTTTCAATTTTATTTATTTTTTTTTCTTTTTGTACATAACTTAAAATGTCAAAATATGCTTACAGTTCTAACAATTGCGCTCTGTGATTGGTCAGAGACACGATGTGACTTTCTCACTGATGTTCTATGACCGGTTATTGACACTACCTACTCTATTGCATGTATTAAATCAGTATTTTTTTCGCAGTGAAACGATAAACACATAAGTCATGTATATAAAAAAAAAAAAGTGAAGATGGAGCATTTTAATAAAGTTTGTTTACATAACAAGGTTATTGTAGCATTGAATGCTGACAAAGAGACGTATTTAAAATTTGAAACAATTATAGGTGGTAGCGCTATTGGAAATGTATGCATGCATTGTCATGACAGTAAGGAATTAAATTTCTTTGGAATACCGAAAAAATTCAACTCTTATGTTGGTGGTTATGCGAGATTGAGATCTCCAGAGATGATTGCACTCAAAGAGAATGCCAACATAAAAATAATCATTGATGATAGAGGACGACTCCTTGCTACTGTTGCAGGTAACACATTACCTACTGATATATCCAATCGTCACCTTTCGGGTATTAGCATTCAACGGAAGATCAATAAAAGAAAGGCATACTCTTCTACTAATATCGTAAGCCATATCTTGTCTACGTGCCGAAACTGTTACCTGTGTAAAAATAATGTGATAATAGACAGTGAAACTGCCAGAAAAATAAAATGGGCATTGTCAGGAAATATCACGATGGAATATAAAGATGAATCGATGAAAAACAAAGCACCAGAAAACGTTACTGCCATTGATCAAACAGTCATTGAACCAAATAATACCAAAGACGAAAAGCATATTGAGCCTTTTGATGAGACACCAGTAAAAATTGTCTATGACTCAAAATGGAATAATGATTATTCTACTGATTACGAACTAAGAGAAGACAATAGCTATAATATCAAGAGAGAACATGGTGAACTATTTTATGGAGCAGATTCAAAATGTCCAAAGTTAATCATTGATATTAATAATGTATCATAATATATTTTTGTATTAATATTCTACATAGCATTATTTCATTAAAAATATATAATGCATTACATTGTTATGTTTTCGTTATTTTTAGAGTAAGCTAGCATATCAAACGTTTAGAATGTCTAATAAAATGTCGGAGATGTAAGAAAAGGAATTTGTATACATCTATTGTCAGACACATGGGAACAAATTCTTTCTTGAATTCGCCTCCTGGATAAATAAAAAAAGACATTTCATTCAAGAAATTATGACGAAACTCTAAGTAAGCAACAAACTCTTTCTTGAAGTTACCTCATGGATACACAATGCAAAAAATTATCAAAAATTGTAAGTAAGTAGCAAATTCTTTCAAAAATATGTTAATACCTTTAAGCAATAAATATCTTTAAGCTTAACCCGTCTTTATTCTTTAGAATTGTTTTATTCATTTCATTAAATTATGAAGAAATTGTAAGTAAGTAACAATAGCTTTCTTGAATTCGCTTCCTGGACACAATACAGATATTTAATTCAAGAAATCATAATAAAATCCCAAGTAAGTAATAAAGTCGTTATTGTTTTAAACACTTTGATAAACAAAAATGAAAATTAATTAAAGAAAATATTAATGAACTTTAAATAGGTAACACACTCAAGTTACCTCATGGACACACAAAGCAGATAATTCATTTAATGAATTATCAAAAATTTTAAGTAAGTAGCAAATTCTCTTGGATACACAATATGGAAATTTCATTCAAGAAATTATGAAAATATTTGTAAGTAAGTAACAAACTCTTTATTGATTTCACCTCCTGGATATACAGTACAGATACTTCATTCAAGAAATTATGAAAAAATCGCAAGTAAGTAACTTTTTTTTTCTCTTTAAAGAGTGGCATGCTCCCTTCCATTGGAAGAAGAGTACTAGAACAATCTAAGGCCTCGGACGACCAAGATGAATTATTAACACTTGCAAAAAGATTCGAAGCAATAAATTTAATACATAGGGACTTCTCAGATATGTCCTTGGGAGCAGCGGTAGTAGACTCAAGAGACAGGAATTCCACTAAAGAACCTGGAGTTAACCACAGAGTAAAGTATAAAAACAAAGGCAATTATAACTATGAAAAAAGAAAACGTTTTAATTGTGGGAGGCTGGGAAACATGAAAGTAGATTGCAAAACCCCCTAGTGTACAAATTGTGGGAAATCCGGACATTACCGGAAATATTGTTCGCAAAATCCAGCATGTATAAGGTGGCAAGAATTTGGGCATAGTGCAGACAAATGTCGGGCACCAAATCCTATTGAATAAAAAACTAATCAGGCAGGACTTAGAGGAGGTAAGTCCTAAGCCTAAAAATAAAATCACAAACCCTCCTTCTAACCAAAATGAAGATATTTGATTTAGTGCGTTACAGGAAAATAAAACTGAACCAAGTTCTTTCCCATTTATGTCGACTGCTAAAATAGCAGACCAAAATTTTGTAAAATGTTTCGTGGATAGCGGGTGCCAAAGAAGCTTTTTAAAGGAGGAAATATTTCAAAAATTTCCAGTAAAGGTTCGTAGACGCCTCAAACCATCCTCCCGAAACGTGAAATCTTTAAGTGGAGAGACTTTACCACTAATAGGAGAGATAAATTTAGATTCTGCATTACAGATGAGGCAAAACGAAATGAAAGATTATTTTGGAAATTTTTAGTCGTCCCAGACTTTAAATTCGACGTAATTATAAGATATGATATTTTAAACAAACTTGATTGTACGTTAAATTTAAAATATAATAAAATTTCTTTAGGGAATACAAGTACGGAGGAAATAAATTTCCTTGCGTTTTTCACTGAAGAAATTTCGGGAAGGGGATTGGCATATATAGCGAAACAGGTCTGTATTCAGGCCAATTGTTTCAAAATCATTAAGGCCAAATTGTCGAATCACTCAGCACCCTTTGTAGCTCAGGGTGACACTATAATGTTTACCCCGAATATTCAGACACAATTACGCATATCTCCGTCGCAATGCAATAAAAATAGTTTATTTCAATACTAATGATGAACCTCTAAACTTGTCATGAGGTAAAACCGTTGGTTCATATGAGGTGATAAACAATGAATATTCAACGGATATGACTCTCTTAGCAGCAGGAGCTACAGAAAATAAAGAAGAATCCTTCTCTGTAGAGGAGGATAAAATAGTATGGGAAGACAGTGAATTTTTAAAGAGAATTAAAACGGGTCCTTTAAGCTCAGAAAGAAAATAAATAGTAGAGACAGTCTTGTTAAAATTGAAACGAGCCTTTGCAACTGGACCTTATGATGTAGGGCAAAATGGCCTCCCAGGATATAAAGTACAAATAGACCCAGATATACCTATTAACTGTGTCAAACAATTCCTGTTACCATTTTTAATGACAGAATGCTTACAAAAACACATAAACGAAATGGTAAGAGTAGGAATAATTGAAATGAGACGTTCCAAATATACAACTCCAATATTTTGCATAGGAAAACCCGGAAAGGACGGGAAAATTCCACCAAAAAAATTGTGGAATGAAAGTAATAGTCGGTTCCTCATAAATTTAAGGGCAATAAATAGAGCGATAAAGGACTCACAGTGGGGTATTAGAAGAATTTCAGAGGTCATCTCTGACCTATCTAATAAAACCAAATTCATTTCAACTATTGATATTAGGAATGAATTTAGTCACTGCAATTTAGCTGAAGAAAGCCAAAATTATTTTAGTATTTCAAATAAGGGGGATTTCTTATGTATTTAAAAGCGTACCACAAGGGTCAGTTTTCTCACCTCGCGCGTTTGTTGAATTTTTAAATCAGGTCTACGGACCCGAATTTTCTTCATTTTTGTCAAGTTATGTAGATGACTTGACAATACATACTTCAGGGAACTTCGAAGAACATTTGAAACATATTGAACTAACTTTAAAACAGACTATAAAATTTAATCTAAGGCTTAACATTGATAAATCCCAGTTTTTTTCGGAAGAATGCGACTTGTTAGGGTTTCGAGTCTCCACGAAAGGAGTGAAACCACAAGCACAAAAATTAGAAGCTATAAAGAAATTAGAACCACCAAGTGACGTCACAGGAACTAGGTCATTTCTAGGCTTAACCGGTTATTACAGGGGATTCTATCATAATTACAAAAAATTAGCCGAACCTTTAATTTGACTAACTAGAAAAAACGTTCCTTTTATTTTCGGCCCGGAACAAAGCGTAGCCTTTGAAAAATTAAAGACAGAATTATTAAATCCAAATAGTATTTTTCTATAATTTTTTGATAAAGGCAAAGAATTTTACCTTGTCACGGACGCCTCGGGAAAAAGTATTGCTTCATTGCTTCAATCGAAACCTGATAGATTTCGAATAGTGGCAACATATTCAAAGGTTCTTAGTGGCGCAGCCTCTAGGTTTGATAACCACAACAGGGAACTTTTTAGCTTAGTACAAAGTTTAAAGCACTTCCAAAAGGGATATTTATGGGCAACGAGAACTCACATATTTGTAGAATGTGCTGCACTAACATATCTTAAAAGATCAAAAGATCTTCACTCAAAATTATATAGGATTGCGGAATTATCCTAAATTGAGAGAAACTATTTTCCCCGACCACCCATTTTAAATCTAGTCAATGGATACCATGGGAAAATTACAACTGTGCACTGACGGTGACGAATATATAATTTTCGCATTAGAGCATTTCACTAAGTATACAGTCATGGCATCAGCCTAACACTTCAGGTCAAAATCAGTGATGGAATTTTTAATAAAAGAAATCATAGCACATTTTGGAAATATGGATTTCCTACTGTCAGATAATGCCACATGCTTTACAAGTAAAACCTTTAATGAAATGGCCAAAGAATTAGGATTCAAAATTATACATTCATCACCAAGAAACCCCCAATCTAATGGATTAGCAGAAAATAGAGTAAAATGTGTAAGAAGAATACTAACTCACTACCACAATGAGGTACATAGAGGAAATTGGAGTGAATTTATGCCATTCACGCAATTAGCGTTAAACACTAGTAAAGATGCTAGCAGGAAATATACACCCTTTTTTCTACTACATGGTTTCGAAGCCAAATCAGTATTTGACAACATTGTTTCTAATCCGAGGGAGGGGTTCTGTTCTGAAGATGAATGGGTATTTAATCTCGTTCAAGAGGTAATTTTCAGCCTAAAAATATGTATGAATTAATTAAAAAGGGCCCGAAAGGGCCAAGCGGCACAATACAACAAAAAAATATTGGAAATCAAAATCTTCCCTAATAATTTAGTGTATGTCAATCAATAAAGTTCATCAAACCAATTATTCTTATAGGGGACCCTATCTAGTGTTATCGGAATTAAACAAAAACTTGTTTTTTTGTTACACGGGTTAAAGACTTCTAAACGACGGTTAGTAAATATAAGACAACTTAAAAAGATACACGACCACGGAAGGTTCTCAGCCATGAACCCCGAGATCGCAAAACAAAGGTCAAAGGTAGATGACAAGCCCTTGGATCCTATAACAGACGAAATTAAAGGGGAGCAAATAAATAAAACACTGATAGAGAAAGACATCCCTCATAATATTTGGCAATGTAATTTAAAGGGAAGTTTATTAAACCAAATAAATGAAAACAATTTGGAAAGTATAAACCAACCTTGCACTACGACTTCGAGTAAGTGGAATGATTCTAGTAACGCAGAAACAGATACAGAATTGAGTTTACCAGAGCCTCAATTACAACCCATTAACGGAATTAACAGTGAGGAAATAAATGACAATTCGGAAAGGAATACTTCTGTGCAAACAGGTGATAATTACGAACAAAGAAGAATTATCCATAAAATAAAAGCTAAATCAAAACCATTAAATTATAAAGATCCTAGTTTAAAGGATTTTCTTGACGGAAAATGGCAAAACCTTAATAAATAACAAACATACCTTATTCTAAACTTAAACTTTCAAAAGGCTGCTCCAAACCGGTATCCTCTGGAGATATACAAAAACCTTCAAAGTTAGCAACCTGGACAGTATATAATTTGGTTTCCTTTCTCACTAGATTGGTGTGAAAGTGTTTGAGGGTAAACAACGAAATTCCTCCGAGGACCAAAACCATACACCGATGATTAATAGGGCGATTTTCACAGGATGAAATATTCCAAATCCTTAAATTGTCGGTTTGGTCTAAGGAAACACTATGGTGGGTGTTTAAAATAACCCTCCCGTCACTTGTTAAAAAGACAATACACTTTAAACTGGACATAACTTAAGCAAATTATTGTAAAACAAGGGGGGAGGAAGCCTAGATATAAGCAAAGATCTCCTTTATCAAGATCGGCAACACTAAGAACAGAATATTTGAGTATATCTGAATTAAAATCGTTATGAAAGTGCAAACGTCTATCACAATAGGCAAGCCTCATACCACAAGGGATGTAATCTGGGTATGGCTTAATAACCATATCAAAACACCGAAAGTAAGGAGGACAATGTTCACAAGAATAAGAATACCATAAAATAAGACATTCAACTTTCTCACTGCAAATTGTGTAATGAGTATGTAAAATTATAAACCCTTCCAAAGTTTTAAATAAAATACACTTGTAGCCTGCCATTACTGTAAACTAATCACTGTAAATTACGGGAAGAATCGATGGACACTGACAAACACCACCAAAAGATAAATCAACTGAATTGACAGTACATTTCGCAATTATGTCCGCAGGGTAAGTGGTGTGGAAATTTAACCTCCTCTAACAGCCGAGAGACTGTCTACCATAAGGACGACACCCCCGAAATGGGACAATGACCATATCAAAACACATACGGTCATGGGGTCGACGTTCACACGGAGTACGATTACTCCATATAGCCCGCTTATCTGTAATTTCGGAACGAATTGTGTCATGGGTGTGTAAAATCACAGACCCTTCCGCAATTTTAAATCAAATACACTTGAATCCTGCCATGTTAATAGACTACTAAAAGACATGAAACCATTTCAGAAATGGTTGGAACCCTTTTTGTTTGGCTGACCTTGTTTACAAGAGGTATATTGCTTAAGGAAACAGAAATACATAGCCAAATAGCCTTCAAGGATATTGGTCATATCTTCCCAGTTAACGAAATACATCAGGTAATATAGTATGTTAATACGGAAAGCCTCAGATCTGATTGAGACGACCTGAATTTCATTATTTCGAATATCGAAAATATTAAAATTATGGAACAAATAGTCAAAAAAGACTTAGAAAAGGGAAAAAAGAATTTCACAGAATTCAGAGAAATACATGATCTAAAGGAATATGTAATAGAAAAGTGTAAACTGTTACATTTAGAATTAAGTGAAGGAAATGGCATTCTCAAAATGCTAGAATCATTAATGACGGATAACACAAATCGAAACAAACGAAGTCTATTACCACTTTTGGGACAAACAATAGGGTGGATCATAGGACTAGCAACGGAAGAAAATGTAGAAAACATTCTTCATCAAGTACATTATTTAACAGAAAAAAAAATGAAAAGTTACTACACATGTCGGACCGATCTATATCATTAGTAAGTGACCTCGACAGAGAATTAGGAATGGAAAGGAACAAAAGCTTAGAAATTTTGGGAAGGACTTCCAAGCGAATTATCTAATATATATCGAGAGAGATTAATGAGATAAACTTCCTAAAATTATAGATAAACAAAGAAATGACAAAAAGTTCAATCCAAATAAAAAAGTTAGTAAAGAAAATAGAAACAGTAATCCTTTCTATTCTTCAAGCCGAAAATAAGAGTTTCCCTTTCATTGTTACAGATCCAGCAGACATGCTTAGGACAATTTTCGAAATTGAAAATTCACTACCAATAGGCTATAGAATATCTGTAGACTTTACGGCTTACTGGAACTTTATAAATCGACTAGCTGCAATGTGGCGACACAAAAATTGAAATTATTGGTTATTCGTGATTTCTCAATATCAAATAAACAAGATGGGTTCAGAATGTTCGAAATGTTCAGCATTCTATTCCCAGTGTCAAACAATTTCGTATTTTTTCCAAATAGAAAACGAGTTTATATTTTTTGGGTTGAGTAAAGGTCAAATGAGATATTTTTTAGAAGATGACAATATAAAAAAGGAATGTAACTTAAAGGGTATACCACTATTGTGCAACCACCCATTTCTTATTAGATGCGCACAATTGAGTTCCTGCAGTTTAGTAAACTACATAGAAAATAATGCATTAATTAATAAAGCGTGTGAAACCAAAATTATAAAGGAAAATAAAATTTTAATCCAAAGAATTGGAAGGGAAAAGTATATAATCAAATCTCCTTATAAAAAAGAAATAAGAATACATTTCGAATGCAAAACAGAGAAAAAAAGTAAATTCATATATATAAAAGGCAGCTCAATAGTGGAATTGCCAAAAGAATGTTCTCTAACTGCAGGGATGTTAAAAATAAACAGGATGTATAGGGGACAGATTACAAAAGAAATGGCACCTTCAAACATATCTATAATTAGCCTAAAAGGGAACCTATCCATAGCTGGAATAGAAAACGAAAGGGACAAAGAATTTGAAGATTTAATCTCTATACATTTCCAGAACAACTCCAAAACGCAGATTGGCATAGCTTAACTGAGAAAAATGCACATTTCCATAAGAGACGAAAGAGGAAGGAAAATAGCTAGCTATTGGACATTTATTCTTAATACCTTTAATCTGTTTATCTCTTTATTAGGACTAGTTTCTATAGGAATAATTTTCAAAACATTGAGAAAATTATGGTCAGACTATAGGAAACAAAAGTCTCAAGGCTTTCACGTAACTGTGGAACAAGGAGAAATTGAACTAAATTGATTCTTAGCAAAGTTATGGTTTCATTAAGAAAAAATAACTGTACTAAGAATTTTAAGTGTGGGAGGTTGTGAGAATGTGAGAAAGCCATCATAACCTGACTAAATTGTAAAAATAGCAAACTATGACTTTTGAGTAATGATAAAAGTAACGAAGTATTAATTTTCTTTGTGTAAGGAAAACAAACGCAAAATTAGATTTGAATAAGAATACCCTTGATCCAACAAGATCCATAAAATGCAAATACAAATGGACCGGACCGCTTCAAACTCGAGAGGTCAACGGCAAGAATATTACGCGACAATAATCACATGAAAAAACAGGGTTTTTAATAGAGAAAGCGGAAACTAACTTTTTGAACAAAGAATTATTATTAGGATTACATCAAAACTGGTCTCTGGTTAATGAGAGACAAGAATGACAAAATAGGACAAAGCTTAAAATAGGGATTCGAAAACGGAAACAAGGTAGTCTTTTTGGAACTAACAACGAGTAAGTGTTTTACTTTGTATTTAAGGTAGGCTACCACTGTCTCTCTGAATTTCTCTTTGAAGATAAAATTAAAATAAGAAGAAAACCTCTAAAAGATTTCTGTCACTTGGAGATAACTTTAATACGTATGTAGGAGACAAGAATAAAAACTAGTGCTGAAGTCTTACATTTTACTATAAGTTGGTGATTTGGGTTTATCATTTGGTAATATTTCCGCTTAGCCAAGGCTTGAGCAATTTGGACAAAAACAGCATTTTTAAGGTCAGGATAAGCTAAAATAAATTTCTTCCCAGAAATTTAAAACTTGTAGAAGAAGCTTCGAATAATCGAGGGTTCAAAGAGGGGAAGGAACCTTAACCAAGAAGTCAACGTTAGGAGAGCCTTTTGTGCTTCCCTTTTTCAGCCTAGAGTTCCTTGAAACTTAGCTTGACTTTTATAAAGACCTTATACCCAGAAAATTGGAATTATCGGACAACAACATTACTTTCCCCCTTGTGCAGTCTTCAGACGTTTATACGAAGGAGAACACTGTTCCCTTTTTAATCATTCTTTCATTTCGTTAAACCCGTACTGACTGTTTATACAAAGGTGGCCTCAATGTTTATACAGATAGGTAAGGGAAAAATGGAATAATGTTATCAATCTAAGAATTTCCAGACCTTTATGTCCAGATATATTCAATTGAGAGTTTTCCCTGCTAAAGTTAAAGCTTACTAAAGGTCCAAGGAACACAAACCCCTTTTTCAAGTTATAATAAGAGGATCTCTTGGTTTGGGTTAATGTAAATTGGAATAAAATCAAGTACGGTTATTCCAAGCTTGGCTCAGCAATAGTTTGAACTAAAGTAATTTAATACCCCAGAACTCAAGCCTTGACTAGCTATTCAAATGTAACTCCTTTAAGTAGAAACATTCGATAGCCTAGAATTAACTTATTCGTTTTCTTTTCGGTAAACATTTGTGGATTGAACAAGTAAACCATAGACATCAGACCTAGAAGAGGTTTAGAAATATTGAACATAATTAGAATTAGAATATTTTTCTTTTTATCTTCTTTTGTAATAAATATCAGTTGTCACTAAATCCTGACTACCGATTCTTACCCAAAGCCTCAGTTTAAAACACGCTACCAAATTTCAGCCCTGATAATAGGGGCAATCTTACACAGGGAACAGAGCTCGTATGCCAACGGGAAAAACAAAAAAATTCATCATATTACTGAAATAAACACAACTATTCTTGCCTGTATTTCTTATTAAATAATGAACATTGACATGTCACTCCAGCCTACCGCCAAACACGCGTTCATTCGAGACAATACTAACTCAATAATACCAATTATCCGACTTACAGTGGGCAGGGAGTGCAGAAAGATCATATCCAAACAATCACAAAATAATAAAAATAATAAATACAAGACACCATCCTACACCAAAAGTTTTAAAGCATTGAATGAGCAGCGTTCGGAGCCGAGGTCTAATGGCAGTAAGTGATAACGTCAAATCTATAGATGCATCAAACTTTGACCAAATCAAAGGAGCCATATACTGCACCATACATCTTGACTTCTCAAATTTTGGCAAAGGGATTAATAGACGAGGCCCAGATCGATCAGAAATGGGTATTTTGAGGACTGTATGCATGGAAAATATTCATTTGAAGATCATCTAAAGATTTACCACACACAGAAGCAGCTATATCATCAGCAAACTGTGAATTTAGAAAAGATGAGGCTGTAGCAAAACACACATCGCTGATATAAAGAAGAAAGAAAAGAAGGCCCATAATTGAACCCTGAAGGACACCAACTGATGATGATAGTCGAAGGAAAGAAGAAGCAGTATTATTAATTACAGTAACTTGTATTCTCTCAGAAAGATACGATTATACTAAATCCAATCCTTTCCAACGAACTCCCGAATTATTAGGCTTAGAAAATAAAATCAAATGAGAAATTTAGTTGAACACTTTTTGAATGTCCAGGAACAGGCTTGCATGAATTTCTCCTTTGTCAAGACAATTACTAACAAACTGGTTAATAATGATCATAGGATGCTCAGTCGCATGTTTATTTGGAAAGCCAAATTGAAGCTTTGAAAACAATTGTGGTTTTCCAAAAAAAATATACATCCGATTATATAACGCTCTTTCTACAATTTTAGAAAACACAGACAGTATTGAAATTGGACGGTTATTAGACGGATTATTACGGTCATCCCTTTTATGTAGAGCAATAACTTTTGAAACCTTTAAAGACGAGGGAAAAACTCCAGTGTGAAATATTAAAATCAGAGTTGTATCCTAGCCAGCGAACAAGCAACTGTCGCTTACCCTTGCAAGTACGAGTCTATAATACCTTTTCAATTTGATAGATTTCACTATTTCTAACTTTTGTAATTCATAGTCATAAAAATCGCCAAGAATCAATTCATCTTTCATATCACGAAACCGATACGTTATAGGTTTAGTGTCCAAGACTTTTGACATTTTAAAACGTTCAGTGCCCCACAAGTAATTTCCCTTTTTAAAAATATTTCTTGCACGATAAATTCGAACAGTATCGTCAACATTAAATTTTTCTACCCCTCCTTTTCATTAGAATATGATATGATATGATTTACTAATATTAAAAGCCCCACAGGGCCATGGTTAATACACAATACACTTCAAAAACAATAAATAAAAACATCCTTATTATAAACAAAACAAAAATAAAGTAAAAATAAATCTAAAGAAAATGATATCTATGCTCCATACCCAGTCCAATAAACCTTCCCAAATTCTTTATCCCCAGAAAATTTCTATCTCTTAATATTTTACCCACCAATTCCTCCCTTTCGAACCACCCCGGAAAAATTTCCTCACTCAAACCTCTTAACTCCTTACATAAACATAAAAATTGAATTAAATCATCATTTTCGTCCCTACACATCGGACAAAAATAGGGACCAGCCTTCGACCTAAACGTCCCCAAATACTTTCTCCTGTCTTCAAATGCTACAAAATTTCCTCTTACCGATATTACCAATTTTCATTCCTCCCTACTAAGCCCCGCCTTGAAATTCACTTCTTCCCCCCATAGGTCCTAAATACTAGCATACAGGGATAGAGAAGAAGACGAGGATATATCACAATGCCATTTCTGGATCTCCTGGCTCTTTAAAATAAACTTAACTTGTTTTGCTCCCCCCCCCCTTTCTACCACTAATCCTTTTCCCCCTTTCCCACGGCCTAGCTTCTCCACAACTTTCCAAAAGTATGTCTAAATAGGCTAGCCCAAGAACCTTTCCTCCTATCTCTCAAAGATTCTTGGTAAGCTGCTTTTAGTATCTTCTCCTCTGGGAGGGATACTAAGTTTTCCCAATACCTAATCATACTAACTAGCCTTACAACTCTTTCACTCCTCAACCCAAAATCACCCCTTGAAACAAGCCCATGAAACTTATCAAATAGACCTATCAATCTCCTAAAAAAACTTAACTGGATCCTCTCTTACTTAGCCCCCTTTTCAAATCCCCAAATTTCACACCCAAAACTAATTACTGGTCTTATCTTACTATCAAAAACCCTCTTCATTAATTTAATATGATTTTGGCAGATCTTTCTTAAACTACTTCTTAACACACTCCACATCGCCCTATGTCCTCTTCTCTCCATTAGATCAACATGACTACTCCACTTTCCATTAGGTATAACCTTACACCCTAAGTACACAAACTCCTTTTCAATCTTTAACTCACTATCATTTACATAAGAAATCCACTTGTCCCCCTTTTTCTCCAAATACTACTACCGCTAACGTATCAACATTTAAAATTAACTTCTTCTCAACTAAAAAATCGTGGGTCAGATTTAACAATCTTTGCAGTTCTTTTCCACTTTTCGCAACCAACACTACATCATCCGCAGAAAGGAGAGCAAGCAAAGATTTACACGATAACTAAATACATGGTGCCGTCCTACTCCTAAAATAAGCCTCTGCATAATTTATAAATAAATATAATAGCCTAGGAGATAAATTACAGCCTTGCTTAACCCCTATAATACTTTTAATTACCCTAGAAAACTGTTTCCCAACTCGAACTACGATCCTAACTACACTGTACATAGTAATATTGTTTAAGGAAAAGTGTATTGTCACTATGATGAACTTCAAGAGGGCTAGCGTTTAACAAGGATCGATGAGGGCGTTGATTATATATCATCATAATTTTATTTAAATCATGAATAAATTCAGCTGTATTTTTCAATGTGCAATATCTTGAAATTAAAAGTCGAATTGTTCGTATCTAACATTCAGCCAATACCGCCTATATAGGACTATGACTATGATAGGGCAATGTATTATATTTCAACAAAACCCTTTTTACATGTGGATTAACAAATTCCCTTCCATGGTCTATTTGAATTTTTTATACTAATCTTGTTCAAAGATGGATTTAAGGGCTTTAGCAACTCCATTGCCTCTCTTGGACTGCAATGGAACTGCATGTTCATAGCGACTAAAAAAGTTTAGTGCAAGTAAAATATACCTGTAGGACTTATTATGACGTCTTTGAATTGTGTCTAGAGACAAAAGATCTGCTTGTAATATATGCAAAGGGTAAAAGGCCTTAGTTTTTTCGATAGTGATTACCATAAACCCTACGATGTCGATAAAGGGTATAACTGGGCTCCTTTCGTAAATTATCTTTTTCTAGATTCTTTTTAATTCTGATAACCTGAGTAAGTGTAGTGGGAGAACTTAAACTTCCTACTTCACCAATATTTTCATAAACACCTTTCAAAACTTGATCCATTTTGAACGTAAACGTGGTGTGAACCGTCCGCTACCCTTTTGCATACTACCGGGTGAGTCAACACGTCTTCGCTTTTATTTAGCTACCGTTGTCATTAAATCATTGTTTCTATTAGGCGTGCTATCAATTTTCTGGCAAGATATATAGTCATCGTCTTCTACCTTTAATGTGGTTGATGGACTATGTTCTTTAAGTTACCCTAGAATATGCAAATTTCCGATACGACTCTTGGAAAAGTTTGATAACTTTCAAAAATTATATAAATGACTATCAATGGAACAGACTCTTTTACGATTTGTAAGCAGATCCGATGACAAATCAATAAAATTGTAGTTCTTGCCCTGGATTATAACTTAATTATTTTTCTCATCAATTTGTTCATTTTCAGCGAGATACGTGAAAAATCTTTTACTTTGCTCACGATAGGATTGAGACAACAAGTCTACAACACTTGTTAATAAATCTTCTTTTTTCGGTGTTTTCAAAGTTTCACTATTTTCAGAGGCTTGATCAATGAGATTTACTTTGGGTGGTTTTTCGTGATAATTTTTATGTTTGTTGACACGATGAAGGGCATTTTGAAGCAAACTTATTTTTTCGTCATCGGCAATTTTTTCATTGTTAATAAGTTTATCAAGATTATATTTAAAGTGCTCTCTGGGTGAAAGAGCAAGTTCAAATGACGTCAATTTACAGGGCTGAGCCATTTTTAGAGAATAGTGTTTACAAGTCCGGTGATTATCAGAAGTAGTAATGAAAAGAAATTACCACCCGCTTGAACAAGACGTTTTCTTTTACAATTTGCTTTCTTTCTGCAAGCTAGAGTGCGTACAAGTGATCGATGTTGCTTTGTCTGTTGCTTAACACCATTTGACAGTTGAACATTACCTTCCGTTAAATTTATACGAAGTTCTGACAAACGCTCAATAAATTTCTTGTCTATGCCAGGCTTGAGTATTGCTTTACTAGGCCACGGTTTTGAATTAGCTGGTACATAAAATAAAATCCAATGTTCATCTAGTTACTTCGTCGTCATGATATTACCTAATGACCTTTTTCACTATTCACGGGTTGATATACAGTAATTTCATTATCAAAAATATCAGCGACTACGTGCAACTCTTCGGGCGTGTTTTCATTCAGGTTCAATAGAATGTAACCGTAGGGTTTATTATTAGCTTGATTTTACGCCGAAAGTAAAAATTTGGGTTCGCCAGGTTGATTTGTTTGTTTAGAGTTTTAAGGGAAATTGAATCACGAACAAATCTATAGATAATATAGTAAGTAAAAGTCAAAGCAAGTGTTCTCATACATTTACTCTGATGAAAAAGATACAGGATAACAACAGTTACAGAAATTATTTCGTGATGGGACCGCACCAAGAATAATTGTAACATTTCCTGCGAACATTCTACAATAGATTCAGCTAAATTGTCAATAATCAACCACAAGTTTGGCAGAATACGTCAAGTCCTTGTATGAATTGTATGCTTGGATCAATCTTCTTGTTTTTTTCATAAGATTCTTCCCATAAACTATAGCAAAAATAGATATTTTTTTGATTCTCTAAAAACATTTTATCACGATTTTGAATAATTTTCGTTAAAAGTTTTGTTTTACCGGACATCGACGGTAAGCAAAAAAAAGATCTGAATGGTATTTTTAATTGATACATACTCCTCCAATGTCAAAAGGCAACTAACCTAACCTAACCCTCAATCTGTTGAATAAATACTCAAAGGAAATGGAATATACATGGTTTCTTTAATTAAAAAATGCACTACAAAATTTTAACTATATTTATAATGGACATAAAAAATAGGCATTTGAATGTATTTACAATGAAAATTTAAAAAATTAACACGTTTATATATTACAATGAACATTTAAATAGGCTTTGGGAGGTGGCACGGCGATCAGGCCGGCACCCACAGCGATCAGTAGACGGTACCGTGGCCGGGCCGGCACCGGTAGCGGCCGGAAGGTCTCTGCGGTGGGCTAACAATAAGCACTTTAAAACACTTTACGCAACGAATATAAAAATAAACGCTTGAAAGGTACCGCTTTGCGCATCGAAAAAATTTATAAATATATATAAATATAAATAAAATAAATATTAAACACTGGGTAAAATGACTAGATAAAAAAAGCAATGCTGTGCTGGTAACGGAAAAGCGCCCCCCCCCCCTACAGACGACCATTCTTCCCCCTCCCTCAACTATAGAGTTTTCTCCAGTCCGAAATTTTTTATGTAATTTGCACATTAAACTCGATCTGAAGTGAGGTAGGGGCCATTTGGTAGTACCTTCACACGCCCTCGAGTATCGTTCGAGATCATTTTCGGCGATAGTCGGTATTTTAGAGACCTGAATGTCACGAAACTCCATTGGTGGTTCAATTAAAGCTGTCTCGTCAATGAGGTCGTATAATTCTTGGTTTTATACTTGAGGTGGAGGGGAAGGTAGTGACGATATGTCATTCGTTCTAACCTATAAAGAAAATAGCTTATTTTCAAAGTGCATAAATAACCCTATTTTTATAAGAGTTGAAAAATGTACGTAAGAACAAAATGCTCTTAAAAAGTTAAGCAGTAATCCAAAAAATTATGCAGCCCGGTTATCATGGTTATTAAATCCAGGAACTAGCTGGAACCCAGATCTTTCTTATTTCTTTCTCTAATGACATGTTACTGCTTCTACAGGCGAAAAAGTGTATCCTATATTTTTCTCCTCTGAATTTAATTGATCTAACATCATGTTTCTTTTCTTTCTCATATCTGTATGCTTAAAGGGATAGCCTATCCCTTTCAGGCCATCTCCTGTCATTGGACACAACTCAGTCTGATAGAAATTTTTTTTATCGTATTCGCAAAGACAAGATGAAGCATTTGTTAATAAAACAGTTTTTACGTTTACTTGAGAAACAACAGCACGTTTTGATAATATATAAAATTGTTATTTTGCTTCAAAATTATATCATGGTCTTTAAATTCAATGCTTGTGCATTATAGTTTTTTTTATCCCAAATCCAGCTTTTTGACCTTTCTAATTACACATATATACATGCACAATTGTTTGCGTTGCAATACTCAGAAGACCCATACAAGCGATACTTTTAGAGTTCAGTTGATTTTTTTACTTATTCATTAGTTTGTAACAAATTACTTTACTATTTACATTGGAAAGCTGAATAACAGGTGGTTTATTCTACGTAAAATCAGTTAATTACATGGTAATGAAGTGAATGTGGTTATAAAGCGGCAATACTTTAGATGGGGTATGATTTTAGAATCAGAGCTCTTGAAGGGGGTGTTGCCCTATGCCAAACGAGATAAGACATGCACATATCACTTTTCCATTTGAAGTTATATAATTTTTTATTCAGATGTCACAGTATAATGCGAATATTCATTTAATCTATGCAACATAACGTTAATAGCTTCTTGTGAAGTCATCGCTACTTCACATTCCTGAATGAAGGGTCGTACATTAGGGGTGCTGACGTTCTCGACATTAATCGATGGTAGGGCATATTTAATAACACTAGGTCGTAAATGTTTGGCATCCTCAATCAGTGTCTTCTTTTCGCGGGGAGGGACACTTTCTTCAAAATTGTCCTTAAACAGAAATTATATTATATTTTTTTTCATATGTAGTGAAAGGCATAGTGAAAAAAACCAAACTCGTCCCCTTTTATACAATCCAAACCCCTCCCCCCTCTTCTATATTGATGCAAGAAAACCAGTTTTCACTTTCTTTATTCATTGTTTTTTTTACTCTAATGAAAACGAAATGTAAATTAGAGGTGGAAAGGTACCTAGGCTAGGTTATGTATTTAATATATGCTATGCTTTACCCTCCCACCCCCCACAATGTGCAAATGTATATATTCCCAAATTTGTTTCTAAACTATTATATTTTCATCCTATTTTATTTCATTAGCACTAGCCAAACTTGACTTCTTTCGTGTGTTGGATATAGTACATATGTACCTAATTTCTTTCTGAAAAAGTCTTTAGAACAGAATGATAAAAAAAATTAATATCTTGTAATATGCCTAAAATTTACGTCAGGCATCATTTTTATTGATAGACTAGCCTAGGAACCAAATAAATTAATATGATCAGAGAAAAATGCTACCTGGGTTACATTTAATATATTTGCTATGCTTTACCTTCCCACCTCCACAGTGTGCACACACATCCTCAGCTTATAGGCCTAAAATTTACATCAAACATCATTTTCATTGCTAGGCTAGTCTAGGTCCCCAATAAATTAATATGATCAAAAATGCTATCTGTGTTACATTTGATATATGTTAAGCTTTACCTCCCATCCAAAAACTCGTGGCAATGCTCGCTTCTCAAAAATTTTTGATGGCAGCCCCCTCAATGTTTTTTTGTTTTTTGGCGTAGCTTTTGGCAACCAATTTATTATATTCTAGCTCAGGCTAAAGCATGCATACTGCGATCCTTCATCTCTTGGATAAGACATACTAACAGGTTGTATGGCTAATAGAATTACAACCAGCAAGACGCATTTCAAAAACATGTCTAGTCAAATTATAATAATCAAGGCGGCATTATAGTTTTTAAGGGTATAAAGGGTGTTAAGATGCAGGAACTTTATTAAATCCGAACGAGATTAAACACCGGATTTTAGCTCGCCAGATTAAATGTTCAGCCAAGCCAACAGTCAAAGAGTTTGAACCTTGGTCCTAGATTTAGTCAAGCATGAGATCACTGAAAATGGAGTTCATACTTAATCTTGGATCAACTCTCAAACTATTAAGATCTTTAGTCTGTTATTAAAAAAAAAAACAAGTTTTTTTTAACTGAAAGTAAGGAACGACGTTAAAACTTAAAACGAATAGAAATTACTCTGTATATGAAAGGGGCTGTCCCCTCCTCAACGCCTCGCTCTTTACGCTAAAGTTTAACTTTCTCACAACTCTATTTTTTTTAAACAATAAATACCTTTAGCGTAAAGAGCGAGGCGCTGAGGTAAAACGTAATTTGTGAACGTTTTGAATTAATGAAGGTTTTGATTTTGGCTCATCGTGCATGAATAATTAAAACAAAATTTGCATATTAATTTTATTTTTATTTGGTTAAATGGCTTTCTCGAAACTTGTTTAATTTTATCCACGAACGTTTTTATTAGTAATAAATATACGTAACTTACGAATTAGCGTAACAAACTTCTATATTCATATATTTTTAATACGTATATTAGGGGGTTTTCCCCCTATTCAATACCTTGCTCTTTAAGCTAAAGTTCGAATTTTGTTCAGATTCTTTAAAAATGACCTCTTAATCTAAAAGGCCGTTAATTAGAATAAATAGCTCTTATGAAAGTACTAAAAAATCTTTGGCTTAAAAAGCGAAGTACTGACTAGGGGGGGGGGGACCCAATCATATATGTAATATTTTCTGTTCGTTTAAAGTTTTGATGTTGCTGCTGTTGCAGTTGAAGAACTTGTTTTTTTTTATATTTAATTTCTGATCTTTTTTTAAATAATGCTGGGAAGTCCGGCGTCCCCTTCATAGCAATGTTTCTTCCCCCATGAAAACTTCCTTCATGGAAAGATAACCCCCGACCCCCCCCCCCCACTACCAGAAAAAATCTCCCCTGATAACGTCTGTATACTTCCCAATAACCAATACTATATGTTAACTTTGGGTAAAGTTCATAACTTTTAGCCCTCCCCCTGGGAACTTCGGGGTATAAAGTCATCCTAAAAGAGATACTTATAATATTTTCGAACATGCTGCATAAAATGGCTGTCTCAAAATTTTGATCGGGTGACTTTGGGAAAAAATGAGCGTGGGAGGGGGCCTAGTTGCCCTCCATTTTTTTTGGTCACTTAAAAATGGCACTAGAACTTTTAATTTCCATTCCAATGAGCCCTCCCACAATATTCTAGGACCACTGGGTCGATACGATCACCCCTGGGAAAAAGAAAAAAAACAAAAACAAACAAACAAATAAACACGGATCCGTGATCTTTCTTCTGGCAAAAAATGCAAAATTCCACATTTTTGTAGATAAGACCTTGAAAATCTCTACAGCAGGGTTTTCTGATACGCCGAATATGATGGTGTGATTTTCATTAAGGTTCTATAACTTTTAGGGGGCTACCCTAAAACTACCCTTTTTTCGAAAATCAGCCAAATTTTGATAGATAGGACTAAACTTGATGAAAATTATATATTTTAAATCAGCATAAAAATCTAATTCTTTTGATGTATCTATTTATATCAAAATACCGTTTTTTAGAGTTTCGGTTACCATTGAGCCGGGTTGCTCCTACTTACAGTTCGTTACCACGAACTGTTTGACTCGAGTTTTAGCTAGAAAATAGACGCACACTCACTCCATGGAAAAAATAAACAAACAAATAAAAAAAATCAATCAATAAATAATATTGAAGAACTTGATATCACTTGTCGTTATTAATAAACTCACTTTGGGTAATACGAGAATCCACAGGCCCAATAAAAAAAAATGCACAAGGAAAAGAAAGAATGGTGACACCATTCGCTTGCCACTAACTCACAAGAAATACGTAACACCGACCAATGCAACCAACTAAAAAATAAAAATGGAACAAATTTCTGAAAGTCAATCCCTAAACATATAAAAGAAAGAACTCCTGGATATTAAATCCAGGTTAACCCTTGATCATTGAATCTTAAACCTTGCTGGTTGAAAGTTCAACGATGTTGAAGTTTCGCACCTAACATAAAACGTTTTTACGAACTAGTCTTATCCCCAAATTCTTGATTTTGCCGTCGTTTAGACTTCAGAACCAGAAATCGCTGTAAAAGTCAGTCAGGAAATACTTGGAAAATTCCAACTGATAGAAGTTTAATGAGATGGAATATTAATCAAAAAATTTCGATTTGTTATTAAGAATAGAAATCGCATTACTGAATGCAAGTTGCCTTAAGTTATTTTCGTATTTTACAGCACAGAGGGAGCCGTATTTTTACTCGCCAGCGTATAGGCCTTAAATTTCTGGTAACGGGCAGCTCAAGTGCCCACACTTACCACAAGCCAAGTTATTTTTGTGTTTTTATTTCATTTTCTTGTTATTGTGCTTGTGTTATTCCATTAAATAGTTTCCCCGCGTTAGTTTCGGAGTTTTAGCGGGGGCAGAAAAGTTTTGCCTTTAGCTTGCCAGCAATTTGGACAAATTAGTAATTTTACGCTCAGAATAAATGCTCTGATAGGTAGCAATAGCAAAGCAAATTTTGTGAAACCACTAAGATTTTTGAGGCAAGGGTAACGTATTTAGAAAGCGGTAGCACAGTGCAAGATAGAGAAAACTGATATCACATCCAGAAACAATTGATGATGTAAGTAACGACAAAAAACTATTAGTAGGTGAAAAAAGTTCTGTATAGATGTTAGATGGTGACTTTTAAAAGAAGGACAAAATTAGCAGAACGAAATACATTCTTTTAGAGAGCGTTAGAGCATCGCTTATCCAACTTTTAAGGCCAAGATTAATACTCCCGGATGCAATCACTAAAAGGTAACAACAAACACTTATTAGGCCACGTGTTATCCGAAACGCTTAAAAAGATCTAGGCGAATAGCTGCAACGAGCATGTATGCTCATTTGCAAGCATTGATTATTTATGGATCCCCAAAGGAATACCACACTCACTGTTACTGTCCTTTTTTGTTCTCTATCTTTAATTTAACATACTTTTTTCATTTTGTCAATAATTGACTTGTTTACGTGTGACGTTACTTATCCTTTCTCATCTTGCAGTTTCTGGGATTAAAAGGTCTAACTTACCTGAAAACTAAGGCATTTTCAAGTAGCTAGTACGTTTAGGCTAACCAGGATAACTTCAGCGTCGAATCTGATTGCGTTTTGAAACCAAACTTGTAGAAATTTTAAAGCAAAGCTAGGAATGCCTTGAAATTGACTTCAGTTTTGGTGTGATTTTATGTTTGAATAGCTTCAGATTTTTTTTTATTTTCTGAAATTTTGTTTTCAAAATAAAATTTTACTATTACGACTAAAGAAAATAACAATTACCATTCCTGAACCAGCTACAAATGGTATTTTTCTCGTCAAATAGATTTTTCTTAGAAACATGCTTAAATTTTTGGATACTGTGGATTTAATATTTGGGGCCCTTTCGGCTCGAAATGTGAATTTCCTCAAAATAAATTATTGAATTAAGAAAGAGCACAAAAAAAGGCATCAAGTGATGCATTCACTTTCAATATAGGTAAATTATGATGTCAACTACCAATTTATTGATTTATTTTCTTCCAAATAACCATTAGTTCCTAAAAATAAGCAATTGAGCTTGTCGGATAAGTAGCCTTGCTATGACTGAACGCGATGTAGGGTGCAAGTAAATTTAAATGGAATTTGAAAATTCACAGAAAGATCTGTTACTGCATTAATTAAAAAAAACTTTTTCCATAAAATCAGTTTTTCAAAGAAAAGTAAAGAACTCCATTAAACAAAAAATGAGCAAAAATAAAATCAAATAATCTACCAAGCGTGAAACTACCACAAATCAGCATCGATAAATAAATGAAACCCAAAACGAACAGAAGTTACAATAAAATAACCGAGTCAAACTCAAAACGAGCAGAAATTAACATAAGTTGGGCTCAAAACCCTTATGCCTTCCCAAGGCCAGAACATAATTTGCACTTTACTGAAAAAATATATAAATGTTTTTATAACTTTAATAGATCAAGTAATATCAATATTTTGATTACTAAATATCAGTATATGTATATTAAACTGACAATGCACATTCATTTGTATTTTTTTTCAGTAAAGTGCAAATTATGTTCTGGCCATGGGAAGGCATAGGGGTTTTGAGCCCAACATATGTTAATTAGTAAATATATGTTAATTATTAATAAATTTATCAAGATTATCTTCAAAGTGCTCTTTAGGTGAAAGAGCAAGTTCAAATGGCGTCAATTTATAGGGTTTAGCCATTTCTAGAGAATAGTGTTTACAAGTCCGGTGATTATCAGAAGTAGTAATGAAAAGAAATTACTACCCGCTTGAAAAAGGTGTTTTCTTTTACACTTTAACTTCTCTTTGCAAACTAGAGCACGTACAAGTGATCGCTGTTGCTTTGTCTGTTGCTTAACACCATCTGACAGTTGAACATTACCTTCCGTTAAATTTAAACAAAGTTCCGATAAGAGATTAATAAATTCCTTGTCAATACCATGTTTGAGTTTACTTTCTTAAGCTGCGGTTTTGAATTGGCTAGTCCGGAAAATAGATAACGGTCTTCATGTAGCTTCTTCAACGTCATGATAGTGACTAATGATCGTTTCTACTATTCACGGGTAGATATACAGTAATTTAATTATCAAAAATATCAGTGACTACACGCAACTCTTCGGGCGTGTTTTTATTCAGGTCCAATAGAATGTAACCATAGGGTTTATTAGTACCTTATATTACGCCGAAAGTAAAAATTTTGGTTCGACATGATGAATTTGCTTGTTTAGAGTTATTAGAGAAATTGAATCGCGAACAACTCTATAGATAATATAGTAAGTACAAGTCAAAGCAAGAGTTCTCATACATTTACTCTGATGGAAAAGATTAAGGGTAACGACAGTTACAGAAATTATATTGTGATGTGACTGCACCGTGAATAATTGTAACATTTCCTACAAACATTCTTCAATAGATTCAGCTAAATTGTCAATAATCAACCACGAGTTTGGCACAATACGTCAAGTCCTTGTATGAATTTTATGCTTGGATCAATCTTCTTGATTTTTTCATAAGATTCTCGCCTTAAATTTTAGCAATAGTAGTAGTTTGTCTGGTTTTCTAAAATTTTTTTTTCACGCTTCTAAATCATTTTCGTTAAAAGTGTTGTTTTACTTGACATCGACGGTAAGCAAAAAAAAGATCTGAATGGTATTTTTAATTGATACATACTCCTCCAATGTCAAAAGGCAACTAACCTAACCCTCAATCTGTTGAATAAATACTCAAAGGAAATTGAATATACATGTTTTTTTTAATTCACAAATGCACTAGAAATTTTAAAGTATATTTACAATGGACATAAAAAATAGGCATTTGAATATATTTACAATGAAAACTTAAAAAATAAACACGTGTATATATTACAATGAACATTTAAATAGGCTTTGGGAGGCGGCACGGTGATCGGGCCGGCACCCGCAGCGGTCAGCAGACGGTACCGCGGCCGGGCCGGCATTGGTAGCGGCCGGAAGGTCTCTGCGGTGGGCTAACAATAAGCACTTTAAAACACATCTCCTGTCATTTTTTCCATTTGTTAATAAAACAGTTTTTACGTTTACTTTAGAAACAACAGTAGGTTTTGATAATATATAAAATTGTTATTTTGCTTCAAAATTATATCATGGTTTATAAATTCAATGCTTGTGCATTATAGTTTTTTTTTTATATCCCAAATTCAACCTTTTGACCTTTCTAATTACACATATATACATGCACAATTGTTTGCGTTGCAATACTCAGAAGACCCACACAAGCGATACTTTTCAGATGATTTTTTTATTCATTAGTTTGTAGCAAATTACTTTACTATTTACATTGGATAGCTGAATAACAGGTGGTTTATTCTACGTAAAATCAGTTAATTACATGGTAATGAAGTGAATGTGGTTATAAAGCGGCAATATTTTAGATGGGGTATGATTTTAGAATCAGAGCTCTTGATGTAATAATTTGAAGGGGGGTTTTACCCTATGCCAAACAAGATAAGACATGCACATATCACTTTTCCATTTGAAGTTATATAGTTTTTTATTCAGATGTCACAGTATAATGCGAATATTCATTCATTCTATAGCTTCTTGCGAAGTCATCACTACTTCACATTCCTGGAGGAAGGGTCGTACGTTATGGGTGATGACATTCTCGACTTTAATAGATGGTAGGGCATATTTAATAACACTAGGTCGTAAATGTTTTGCATCCTCAATCAGTGTCTTCTTTTCGCGGGGAGGGACACTTTCTTCAAAATTGTCCTTAAACAGAAATTATATTATATTTTTTTTCATATGTAGTGAAAGGCAACGTGAAAAAAACCAAACTCGTCCCCTTTTACACAGCCTAGCCCCTCCACCCTCCCCCCGTCTATATTGATGTAAGAAAACCAGTTTTCACTTTCTTTATTCATTGTTTTTTTTACTCTAATGAAAACGAAATGTAAATTAGAGGTGGAAAGGTACCTAGGTTAGGTTATGTATTTAATATATGCTATGCTTTACCCTCCCACCCCCCCCCCCCACAATGTGCAAATATATATATCCCCAAATTTGTTTCTAAACTATTAGGTTTTCATCCTATTTTATTTCATTAGCACTAGCCAAACTTGACTTCCTTCGTGTGTTGGATATAGTAAATATGTACATAATTTCTTTCTGAAAAATTCTTTAGAAAAGAATGATAAAAAAAAATAAATCTATTGTAATATGCCTAAAATTTACGTCAGGCATCATTTTTATTGCAAGGCTAGCCTAGGAACCAAATAAATTAATATGATCAAAGAAAAATGCTACCTGGGTTACATTTAATATATGTGCTATGCTTTACCCTCCCACCTCCACAGTGTGCACACACATCCTCAGGTTATAGGCCTAAAATTTACATCAAACATCATTTTCATTGCTAGGCTAGTCTAGGTCTCCAATAAATTAATATGATCAAAAATGCTATCTGGGTTACATTTGATATATGTTATGCTTTACCTCCCATCCAAAAACTCGTGGCAATGCTCACGTTTCAAAATTTTTTTGATGGCAGCCCCCTCAATGTTTTTTGTTTTTTGTCGTAGCTCTTGGCAACCACTTTATTATATTCTAGCTCAGGCTAAAGTATGCATACTGCGATCCTTCATTTCTTGGATAAGACATACTAACAGGTTGTATGGCTAATAGAATTACAGCCAGCTAGACGTATTTTCAAATACGTGTCTAGTCAAATTATAATAATCAAGGCGCCATTATAGTTTTTAAGCGTATAAAGGGTGTAAAGATGCAAGAACTATTAAATCCGAAGGAGATTAAACACCGGATTTTAGCTCGCCAGATTAAATGTTCAGCCCAGCCAACATTCAAAGAGTTTGAACCTTGGTCCTAGATTTAGTCAAGCATGAGATCACTGAAAATGGATTCGAGTTTAAGGATAATTATTACCAATAAATATAAAACATACAAAGCTAGAAAATAGACGCACACTCACTCCATTGAAAATATAAACAAACAAATAAAAAAAATCAATCAATAAATAATAATGAAGAACTTGATATCACTTGTCGTTATTAATAAACTCACTTTGGGTAATACGAGAATCCACAGGCCCAATAAAAAAAAATGCACAAAGAAAAGAAAGAATGGTGACACCATTCGCTTGCCACTAACTCATAATAAATACGTAACACCGACCAATGCAACAAACTAAAAAATAAAAATCGAACAAATTTCTGAAAGTCAATCCCTAAACATATAAAAGAAAGAACTCCTGGATGTTAAATCCAGGTTAACCCCTGATCATTGAATCTTAAACCTTGCTGGGTGAAAGTTCAACGATGTTGAAGTTTCGCACCTAACATAAAACGTTTTTACGAACTAGTCTTATCCCCAAATTCTTGATTTTGCCGTCGTTTAGACTTCAGAACCAGAAATCGCTGTAAAAGTCAGTCAGGAAATACTTGGAAAATTCCAACTGATAGAAGTTTAATGAGATGGAATATTAATCAAAAAATTTCGATTTGTTATTAAGAATAGAAATCGCATTACTAAATGCAAGTTGCCTTAAGTTATTTTCGTGTTTTACAGCACAGAAGAGCCGTATTTTTACTCGCCAGCGTATAGGCCTTAAATTTCTGGTAACGGGCAGCTCAAGTGCCCACACTTACCACAAGCCAAGTAACTTTTGTGTTTTTATTTCATTTTCTTGTTATTGTGCTTGTGTTATTCCATTAAATAGTTTTCCCCGCGTTAGTTTTGGAGTTTAAGTGGGGGCAGAAAAGTTTTGCCTTTAGCTTGCCAGCAATTTGGACAAATTAGTAATTTTACGCTCAGAATAAATGCTCTGATAAGTAGCAATAGCAAAGCAAATTTTGTGAAACTACTTAGATTTTTGAGGCAAGGGTAACGTATTTAGAAAGCGGTAGCACAGTGCAAGATAGAGAAAACTGATATCATATCAAGAAACAATTGATGGTGGAAGTAACGACAAAAAACTATTAGTAGGTGAAAAAAGTCCTGTATAGATATTAGATGGTGACTTTTAAAAGAAGGACAAAATTAGCAGAACGAAATACATTCTTTGTCATTTAGAGCGCGTTAGAGCATCGCTTATCCAACTTTTAAGGCCAAGATTAATACTCCCGGATGCAATCACTAAAAGAAACAACAAACACTTATTAGGCCACGTGTTATCCAAAACGCTTAAAAAGATCTAGGCGAATAGCTGCAACAAGCATGTATGTTCAATTGCAAGCGTTGATTATTTATGGATCCCCAAAGGAATACCACACTCACTGTTACTGTCCTTTGTTGTTCTCTATCTTTAATTTAACATACTTTTTTCATTTTGCAAATAATTGACTTGTTTACGTGTGACGTTACTTATCCTTTCTCATCTTGCAGTTTCTGGGATTAAAAGGTCTAACTTACCTGACAAATAATTCATTTTCAAGTAGCTAGTACGTTTAGGCTAACCAGGATGTTCAACGTTGAATCTGATTGCGTTTTGAAACCAAACTTGTAGAAATTTTAAAGCAAAGCTAGGAATGCCTTGAAATTGACTTCAGTTTTGGTGTGATTTTATGTTTGAGTAGCTTAAGATTTTTTTTATTTTCTGAAATTTTATTTTCAAAATAACATTTTACTATTACGACTAAAGAAAATAACAGTTACCACTCCTGAACCAGCTACAAATGGTATTTTTCTCATCAAATAGATTTTTCTTAGAAACACGTTTAAATTTTTGGATACTGTGGAGTAAATATTTGGGGCCCTTTAGTCTCGAAATGTGATTTTCCTCAAAATAAATGATTGAAATAAGAAAGAGCATAAAAAAAGGCATCAAGTGATGTATTCACTTTCAACATAGCTAAATTATGATGTCAACTACCAATTTACCGATTTATTTTCTTCCAAATAACCATTAGTTCCTAAAAATAAGTAATTGAGCTTGTCGGATAAGCAGTCTTGCTATGCTTGAACGCGATGTAGGGTGCACGTAAATTTAATGGAATTCGAAAATTCACGGAAAGATCTGTTACTACATTAGTTAAAAAAACTTTTTCCACAAAATAAGTTTTTCAAAGAAAAGTAAAGAACTCCATTAATAAAAAAATAAGCAAAAGTAAAATCAAATATTCTACCAAGCGTGAAACTACCACAATTCAGAAACTACCACCAAAAAATGAGCAAAAATTAAATCAAATAATCTACCAAGCGTGAAACTACCACAAATCAGCATCGATAAATAAATGAAACCCAAAACGAGGAGAAATTACAATAAATAACCGAGTCAAACTCGAAACGAGCAGAAATTAACATATGTTGGGCTCAAAACCCCTATGCCTTCCCAAGGCCAGAACATAATTTGTACTTTACTGAAAAAAAAATATAAATATTTTTACTTTTAAAACTTTAATAAATCAACTAATATTAAGATTTTGATTACTAAATATCAGTAAATGTATATTAAACTGACAATGCACATTCATTTGTATTTTTTTCAGTAAAGTTCAAATTATGTCCTGGCCATGGGAAGGCATAGGGGTTTTGAGCCCAACATATGTTAATTTCTCCTCGTTTTGAGTTTGACTCGGTTATTTATTGTAATTTCTGCTCGTTTTGGGTTTCATTTATTTATCGATACTGATTTGTGGTAGTTTCACGCTTGGCAGATTATTTGCTTTTATTTTTGCTCATTTTTTGTTTAATGGAGTTCTTTACTTTTCTTTGAAAAACTTATTTTGTGGAAAAAGTTTTTTTTAATTAATTTCTGTTCGTTTTATATTGAAATAGTCTTTTCACGGAATAAGAAAATAATACTTTAAATCTTTTCGTTTTCTTAAGAATTTATAGTTTGGCCTGCTATTTGTAAGCTGGAGAAAAATTTTCAGCAATTTTTAACAGCATACACTCTTTTAAAAATTTGGACACAAATAGTGGTGTTTAATTTAGTTTCATGCCTCATCTAGTTGACCTGAAATAGAAAACTTGATACCATTCGCAAAAAATATCTGTTTACTTTCTTTTATAGCTTGGATACACTTACGCTATTTTGATTTGGTTAAATTTTTAGAGCAGTAGCAGCCCCAAAAGTTTGAACATAATACCCTTAGTCGTTCTTGGGATACTGCTGAGATGCCTTATTGGGAATAAGCATTAACAGAGTGCATTTTGATTTAATCTTATGACAACATTTAGTTTTTAAACATAAAGTTAAATGGGAGGGTGGTCGTGGGAGGGGGATTAGTTTCCCTCCAATCATTTTTGACTATTAAAAAGGGCATCAGCCCTTTCTATTTTCAATCGAATGAGCCCTTTTCGAAGTTCCTACGACAACTTCTTCGATACAAAGTGCTCTGGTCTAAACAACAACAACAACAACAAAAATAATACATTATATCCACTTCGATCTTTACTATAAAAATGTCAAGCCTTCCAATTACTTTCGACTATTAAAAAGGGTACTAGGCCTTTCAAATTCCAATCGAATGAGCCTTTTTCGAATTTCTGCGACAAAAATTCCTATAAACAACTTATATGGCCCAGGGCATACATTACAAAACTTACCCTAAGGGCTGTGAGGGTGGTTGTCATCCTCTAAGACCTAATTTCCAAAACTTTCAACTACATTACACAAAATTGCTATCTCAAAATTTTGATTGGATGTGTCTGGGAAAATGGTGGGCGTGAGAGGGGCATTAGTCTTTTTCCAATCACTTTCAACTATGAGAAGGGCAACAGCCCTTTTAACTTCCAATCGAATTAGCCCTTTTTAAGCTTTACGAAACATCTTTTTCTAAAAACCTTGTACACCCCCCAGTGATAGCTAACACTTCTTGCTCTGTGAGTTGGGTGGGGGGTTGTCATTTTCAAAAATCTAATTTACTTACCGAATAACTGCATTAAGCACCGTAGCTATCTTAAAATTTTGATTTGATATGTGTAAGGGAATGGTGGGCGTCAGAGGGGGGTTAGATACCGTCCAATCACTTTCGACTATTTAAAAGGGCACTAGCCCTCTCAATTTCCAATTAAATGAATCCCTTTTGAAATTTTAACGACAACTCTATCATTAAGAACCTTATATTCCCCCTGGGCATAACTTATAACCTTTGCCCTAGGAACTCTCGGGGGTTTGTCATCCTTAAATACATATATTCCAGAACTTTCAACTACGTTGAACAAAATGGCTATCTCTAAGCTTTAATTGAACTTGTTTGGAGAAATGGGGGTCTTTTTACGGTGTTTTCAAAGTTTCACTATTTTCAGAGGCTTGATCAATAAGATTTACTTTGGGTGGTTTTTCACTATAAGGTTTATGTTTTTTGTCACGACGAAGGGCATTTTGAAGTAAAATTAATTTTTCGTCATCGGCAATTGTTTCATTGTTTATAAATTTATCATGGTTACCTTCAAAGTGTTTTTTAGGTGAAAGAGCAAGTTCAAATGGCGTCAATATATAGGGTTTAGCCATTTCTAGAGGATAGTGTTTACAAGTCCGGTGATTATCAGAAGTAGTAATGAAGAGAAAGTACCACCCGCTTGAACAAGGCGTTTTCTTTTACACTTTACCTTTTTTTTGCAAACTAGAGCACGTACATGTGATCGATGTTGCTTTGTCTATTGCTTAACACGATCTGACAGTTGAAGCTTACCTTCTGTTAAATTTAAACGAAGTTCCGATAAGGGATTAATAAATTTCTTGTCAATACCATGTTTGAGTTTGCTTTCTTAGGCCGCGGTTTTAAAATGGCTGTTACAGAAAATAGATGCCGGTGTAATATAGCTTCTTCAACTTCATAATAGTGACTAATGACCCTTTTTACTATTCACGGGTAGATATACAGTAATTTAATTATCAAAAATATCAGCGACTACATGCAACTCTTCGGGCGTGTTTTAATTCAGGTCCAATAGAATGTAACCGTAGGGTTTATTATTAGCTTGATTTTACGCCGAAAGTAAAATTTTGGGTTCGCCAGGGTTGATTTGTTTGTTTAGAGTTATTAGAGAAATTGAATCGCAAACAACTCTATAGATAATATAGTAAGTACAATTCAAAGCAAGTGTTCTCAAACATTTACTCTGATGAAAAAGATTATGGGGCACAACAGTTACAGGAATTTTTTCATGATGGGACCGGACCATGAATAGTCATTTCCTACGACCGTTCTTCAATAGATTCAGCTAAATTGTCAATAATCAACCACGAGTTTGGCGGAATACGTCAAGTCCTTGTATGAATTTTATGCTTGGATCAATCTTCTTTATTTTGTCATAAGATTCTTCCCATAAACTATAGCAATAATAGATATTTTTCTGATTCTCTAAAAATATTTTATCACGATTTTGAATTATTTTCGTTAATATGTTGTTTTACCGGACATCGACGGTATGCAAAGAAAAGATCTGAATGGCGTTTTTAATTGATACACACTCCTCCAATGTCAAAAGGCAACTAACCTAACCCTCAATATGTTGAATAAATACTCAAAGGAAATTGAATATAAACGGTTTCTTTAATTCACAAATGCACTAGAAATTTTAAAGTATATTTACAATGGACATAAAAATAAGCATTTGAATGTATTTACAATGAAAACTTAAAAAATAAACACGTGAATATATTACAATGAGCATTTAAATAGGCTTTGGGAGGTGGCACGGTGATCGGGCCGGCACCCGCAGCGGTCAGCAGACGGTACCACGGCCGGGCCGGCACCGGTAGTGGCCGGAAGGTCTCTGCGGTGGGCTAACAATAAGCACTTTAAAAACTTTACCCAACGAATATAAAAATAAACGCTTGAAAATTACCGCTTTGCGCAACGAAAAAAATTATAAATATATATAAATATAAGTAAAATAAATATAAAACACTGGGGAAAATGACTAGATAAAAAAAGGCAGTGCTGAGCTGGTAACGGAAAAGCGCCCCCCCCCCTACAGACGACCCTCCTTCCCCCTCCCTCAACTATAGAGCTTTTTCCAGACCGAGTTGCTTTCTATAATTTACAAATTCAACTCGATCTGAAGTAAGGTAGTGGCTATGAGGTAGTACCTTCACACAACCTCGAGTATCGTTCGAGATCATTTTCGGCAATAATCGGTATTTTAGAGACCTGATTGTAACGAAACTCCATTGGTGGTTCAATTAAAGCTGTCTCGTCAATGAGGTCATATAATTCTTAGTTTTATACTTGAGGTGGAGTGGAAGGTAGTGACGATATGTCATTCGTTCTAACCTATAAAGAAAATAGCTTATTTTCAAAGTTTATAAATATCCCTATTTTTATAAGAGTTGAAAAATGTACGTCAGAACAAAATGCTCTTAAAAAGTTAAGCAGTAATCCAAAAAATTATGCAGCCCGGTTATCATGGTTATTAAATCCAAAAACTAGCTGGAACCCAGATCTTTCTCTTTCTTATTTCTTTCTCTAATGACATGTTACTGCTTCTACAGGTGAAAAAATGTATCCTATATTTTTCTTCTCTGAATTTAACTGATCTAACATCATGTTTTCTCATATCTGTATGCTTAAAGGGATAACCTATCCCTTTCAGTCCATCTCCTGTCATGGGGCACAACTCAGTCTGATAGAAAGCTGTTTTTATGGTGTCCGCAGAGACAAGATGAACCATTCGTTAATGAAACAGTTTTTACGTTTACTTGAGAAACAACAGTATGTTTTAATAATATATAAAATGGTTATATTGCTTCAAAATTATATCATGGTCTTTAAATTCAATGCATGTGCATTATGGTTTTTTTTTATCCCAAATCCAACCTTTTGACCTTTCTAATTACACATATATACATGCACAATTGTTTATATTGCAATACTCAGAAGCCCCATACAAGCGATACTTTTAGAGTTCAGTTGATTTTTTTTTTGTTATTCATTAGTTTGTAACAAATTGCTTTACTATTTACATTGGATATCTGAATAACAGGTGATTTATTCTACGTAAAATCAGTTAATTACATGGTAATGAAGTGAATGTGGTTATAAAGCGGCAATAATTTAGATGGGGTATGATTGTAGAATCAGACCTCTTGATGTAATAATTTGAAGGGGGGTTTTACCCTATGTCAAACAAGATATGACATGCACATATCACTTTTCCATTTGAAGTTATATAATGTGTTACTCAGATGTCAAAGTATAATGTGAATATTCATTCAGTCTACGCAAAATCGAGTTAATAGCTTCTTGCGAAGTCATCGCTACTTCACATTCCTGAATGAAGGGTCGTACATTAGGGGTGATGACATTCTCGACTTTAATAGATGGTAGGGCATATTTAATAACACTAGGTCGTAAATGTTTGGCATCCTCAATCAGTGTCTTCTTTTCGCGGGGAGGGACACTTTCTTCAAAATTGTCCTTAAACAGAAATTATATTATATTTTTTTTCATATGTAGTGAAAGGCATAGTGAAAAAAACCAAACTCGTCCCCTTTTACACAGCCCAGCCCCGCCACCCTCCCCCCTTCTATATTGGTGCAAGAAAACCAGTTTTCACTTTCGTTATTCATTGTTTTTTTTCTACTCGAATGAAAACGAAATGTAAATTAGAGGTGGAAAGGTACCTAGGTTAGGTTATGTATTTAATATTTGCTATGCTTTACCCTCCCACCCCCCACAGTGTGCAAATATATATATATCCCCAAATTTGTTTCTAAACTATTATATTTTCATCCTATTTTATTTCATTAGCATTAGCCAAACTTGACTTCTTTCGTGTGTTGGATATAGTACATATGTACCTAATTTCTTTCTGAAAAAGTCTTTAGAACAGAATGATAAAAAAATTAATATCTTATAATATGCCTAAAATTTACGTCAGGCATCATTTTAATTTCCAGGCTAGCCTAGGAACCACATAAATTAATATGATCAAAGAAAAATGCTACCTGGGTTACATTTAATATATATGCTATGCTTTACCCTCCCACCTCCTCAGCTTATAGGCCTAATCCTCAGCTTATAGGCCTCAGCTTACATCCTCAGCTTATGGGCCTAAAAATTACATCAAACATCATTTTCATTGCTAGGCTAGTCTAGGTCCCCAATAAATTAATATGATCAAAAATGCTATCTGGGTTACATTTGATATATGTTATGCTTTACCTCCCATCCAAAAACTCGTGGCAATGCTCGCGTTTCCAAAAATTTTTGATGGCAGCCCCCTCAATGTTTTTTTGTTTTTTGGCGTAGCTCTTGGCAACCACTTTATTATATTCTAACTCAGGCCAAAGCATGCATACTGCAATCCTTCATCTCTTGGATAAGACATACTAATAGGTTGTATGGCTATTAGAATTACAACCAGCTAGACGTATTTTCAAAACATGTCTAGTCAAATTATAAAAATCAAGGCGGCATTATAGTTTTTAAGCGTATAAAGGGTGTTAAGATGCAGGAACTTTATTAAATCCGAACGAGATTAAACACCGGATTTTAGCTCGCCAGATTAAATGTTCAGCCCAGCCAACATTCAAAGAGTTTGAACCTTGGTCCTAGATTTAGTCAAGCATTAGATCACTGAAAATGGAGTTCATACTTAATCTTGGATCAACTCTCAAACTATTAAGATCTTTAGTCTGTTACTCGAGTATGAGGATAATTATTACCAATATATATACAACATACAAAGCTAGAAAATAGACGCACACACACTCCATGGAAAAAATAAACAAACAAATAAAAAAAATCAATCAATATATAATAATGAAGAACTTGATATCACTTGTCGTTATTAATAAACTCACTTTAGGTAATATGAGAATCCACAGGCCCAATAAAAAAAAATGCACAAAGAAAAGAAAGAATGGCGACACCCTTTGCTTGCCACTAACTCATAAGAGATACGTAACACTGACCAATGCAACCAACTAAAAAATGAAAATGGAACAAATTTCTGAAAGTTAATCCCTAAACACATAAAAGAACGAACTCCTGGATGTTAAATTCAGGTTAACCCCTGATCATTGAATCTTAAACCTTGCTGGTTGAAAGTTCAATAATGTTGAAGTTTCGCACCTAACACAAAACCGTTTTAAGAACTATTCTTATCCCCAAATTCTTGATTTTGTCGTCCTATAGACTTCAGAACCAGAAATTGCTGTAAAAGTCAGTCAGGAAATACTTGGAAAATTCCAACTGATAGAAGTTTAATGAAATGGAATATTAATCAAAAAATTTCCATCTGTTATTAAGAATAGAAATCACATTACTGAATGCAAGTTGCCTTAAGTTATTTTCGTATTTTAAAGCACAGGGAGAGCAGTATTTTACTCGCCAGCGTATACGTCTTAAATTTCTGGTAACGGGCAGCTCAAGTGCCCACACTTACCACAAGCCAAGTAAATTTTGTGTTTTTATTTCATTTTCTTGTTATTGTGCTTGTATTATTCCCTTAAATAGTTTTCCCTGCGTTAGTTTCGGAGTTTTAGCGGGGGCAGAAAAGTTTTGCCTTTAGCTTGCCAGCAATTTGGAAAAAATTTGTAATTTTACGCTCAGAATAAATGCTCTGATAGGTAGTAATAACAAAGCAAATTTTGTGAAACCACTTAGATTTTTGAGGCAAGGGTAACGTATTTAGAAAGCGGCTCAGTGCAAGATAGAGAAAACTGATATCACATCAAGAGACAATTGATGGTGGAAGTAACGACAAAAAACTATTAGTAGGTGAAAAAAGTCCTGTATAGATGTTAGATGGTGACTTTTAAAAGAAGGACAAAACTAGCAGAACGAAATACATTCTTTGTCATTTAGAGCGATTTAGATTATCGCTTATCCAACTTTTAAGGCCAAGATTAATACTCCCGGATGCAATCACTAAAAGATAACAACAAACACTTATTAGGTCACGTGTTATCTGAAACGCTGAAAAAGATATAGGCGAATAGCTGCAACGAGCATTCATGTTCAATTGCAAGCATTGATTATTTATGGATCCCCAAAGGAATTCCACACTCACTGTTACTGTCTTTTTTTGTTCTCTATCTTTAATTTAACATACTTTTTTCATTTTGCAAATAATTGACTTGTTTACGTGTGACGTTACTTATCCTTTCTCATCTTGCAGTTTCTGGGATTAAAAGGTCTAACTTCCCTGACAACTAATTCATTTTCAAGTAGCTAGTACGTTTAGGCTAATTAGGATAATTTCAGCGTCGAATCTGATTGTGTTTTGAAACCAAACCTGTAGAAATTTTAAAGCAAAGCTAGGAATGCCTTGAAATTGACTTCAGTTTTGGTTTGTTTTTATTTTTTAGTATCTGCAGATTTTTTTTTTTTTTTTTTTTTTTCAAAACAAAATTTTAATATTACGACTAAACAAAATAACAATTACCATTCCTGAGCCAGCTACAAATGGTATTTTTATAATCAAATAGATTTTTTTTAGAAACATGTTTAAATTTTTGGATACTGTAGAGTTAATATTTGGGGCCCTTTAGGCTCGAAATGTGATTTTCCTTAAAACAAATTATTGAATTAAGAAAGAGCACAAAAAAGGCATCAAGTGATGTATTCACATTCAATATAGCTAAATTAAGATGTCAACTACCAATTTACCGATTTATTTTCTTCCAAATAACCATTAGTTCCTAAAAATAAGTAATTGAGCTTGTCGGATAAGTAGCCTTGCTATGATTGAACGCGATGTAGGGTGCAAGTAAATTTAAATTGAATTTGAAAATTCCAAGAAAGATCTGTTACTACATTAATTAAAAAAAAACTTTTTCCACAAAACAAGTTTTTCAAAGAAAATTAAAGAACACCATTAAACAAAAAATGATCAAAAAAAAGTCAAATAATCTACCAAGCGTGAAACTACCACAAATCAGCATCGATAAATAAGTGAAACCCAAAACGAACAGAAATTACAATAAATAACCGAGTCAAACGCAAAACGAGCAGAAATTAACATAAGTTGGGCTCAAAATCCTTATGCCTTCCCAAGGCCAGAACATAATTTGCACTTTGCTGAAAAAAAATATAAGTGTTTTTACTTTTATAACTTTAATAAATCAAATAATATTAAGATTTTGATTACTAAATATCATTAAATGTATATTAAACTGACAATGCACATTCATTTGTATTTTTTTCAGTAAAGTGCAAATTATGTTCTGGTCTTGGGAAGGCACAAGGAATTTTGAGGCCAACATATGTTAATTTCTGCTCGTTTTGAGTTTGACTCGGTTATTTGTTGTAATTTCTGCTCGTTTTGGATTTAATTTATCTATCGATACTGAGCTGTGGTAGTTTCAAACTTGGTAGATTATTATATTTTATTTTTGTACATTTTTGGTTAATGGAGTTCTTTACTTTTCTTTGAAAAACTTATTTTGTGGAAAAAGTTTTTTTAATTAATTTCTGTTCGTTTTATATTGACATAATCTTTTTACAGAATAAGAAAATAATACTTTAAATCTTTTCGGTTTTTTAAGAATTTATAGTTTAGCCTGCTATTTTTATGCTGGAGAAAAATTTTCAGCTATTTTAACAGCATACACCCTCTTAAAAATCTGGACACAAATAGTAGTGTTTAATTTAGTTTCATACCTCCTCTAGTTGATCTGAAATGGAAAACTTGATACCATTCGCAAAAAAATCTGTTTACTTTCTTTGATAGCTTGGATACACTTACGCTATTTTGATTTGGTTAAATTTTAAGAGCAGATGCAGCCCCAAAAGTTTGAACATAAAAGCCTCAGTCGTTCTTGGGATACTGCTGAGATGCCTTATTGGGAATTAGCATTAACACACTGCATTTTCTTTAATCTTATGGCAACCTTTAGTTTTTAAACATAAAGTCAAATGGGAGGGTGGCTGTGGGAGGGGGATTAGTTTCCCTCCAATCACTTTCGACTATTAAAAAGGGCATCAGCCCTTTCTATTTTCAATCGAATGAGCCCTTTTCGAAGTTCCTACGAAAACTCCTTTGATACAAAGTGCCCTGGTCTAAACAACAACAACAACAACAACAAAATAATACGGTACATAATATCCACATCGATCTTTACTATATAAATGTCAAGCCTTCCAATTACTTTTGACTATTAAAAAGGGCACTAGGCCTTTCGAATTCAAATCGAATGAGCCTTTTTCGACTTTCTACGACAACACTTCCTATAAACACCTTATATGGCCCCAGGGCATAAATTACAACTCTTACCCTAAGGGCTGTGAGGGTGGTTGTCATCCTCTAAGACCTAATTTTCAGAACTTTCAACTACGTTACACAAAATGGCTATCTCAAAATTTTGATTGGATATGTCTGGGAAATTGGTGGGCGTGAAAGGGGCGTTAGTCTTTCTCCAATCACTTTCAACGATTAAAAAAGGGACTAGCCCTTTCAATTTCCAATAAAATGAGCCCTTTTGAAGTTTTTACGACAACGCTTTAAATAAAAAACTTATATGCCCCCAGGGGATAACTTACAACCCTAGCCCTGAGGGCTAATGGGGGGGTTGTCATCCTCACAGACCTAATTTCCAGAACTTTCTACTACGTTGAAGAAAATGGCTATCTGAAAATTTTGATTGGATGTGTTTGGGGGAATGGTGGGCGTGAGAGAGGGGTGAGTTACCGTCCAATCACTTTCAACTATCAAAAAGGGCACTATCCCTCTGAATTTCCAATTGAATGAGCCCCTTTCGAAGTTTTTACGACAACTCTATCATTAAAAACCTTGTATGCCCCCTGGGCATAACTTACAACCTTTGCCCTGGGGACTCTTAGGGGTTTGTCATCCTTAAATACATAATTTCCAGAACTTTCAACTACGTTGAACAAAATGGCTATCTCTAAGCTTTGATTGAATGTGTTTGAGGAAATAGAGGGCGTGAGAGGGGGTTTAATTACTCTCCACTCACTTTCGACTATTAAAAAGGTTAATTTCAATTTCTAATCAAATGAGCCCCTTTTGAAATTTCTACGACAAAGCGTTCTATAAAAACCTTATATGCCCCCAGGGCACAAATTACAACCCTTGCACTGAAAGCTCTGATGGGGTTTTTATCCTAAAAGACCTAATTTCCAGAACTTTCGACTTCGTTGAACAAAATGGATATCTCAAAATTTTGATTGGATGTGTCTGGGAAATTGGTGGGCGTGAGAGGGGCGTTAGTCTTTCTCCAATCACTTTCAACAATTAAAAAAGGCACTAGACCTTTCAATTTCCAATCAAATGAGCCCATTTGAAGTGTATACGACAAAGCTTTCAATACAAACCTTATAGGCCCCAAGAGAATAACTTATAACCCTCGCCCTGAGAGCTGGGTGGGGGGTTGTCATTCTCACAGACCGAATTTCCAGAACTTTCTACTACGTTGAACAAAATGGATATCTGAAAATTTTGATTGGATGTGTTTGGGGAAATGGTGGGTGTGAGAGAGGGGTTAGTTACCGTCCAATCACTTTCAACTATTTAAAAGGGCACTATCCCTCTCAATTTCCAATTAAATGAGCCTCTTCTGAAGTTTTTACGACAACTCTATCATTAAAAACCTTATATGCCCCCTGGGCATAACTTACAACCTTTGCCCTGGGGACGCTTGGGGGTTTGTCATCCTTAAATACATAATTTCCAGAACTTTCAACTACGTTGAACAAAGTGGCTATCTCTAAGCTTTGATTGAATGTGTTTGAGGAAATAGAGGGCGTGAGAGGGGGGTTAATTACTCTCCACTCACTTTCGACTATTAAAAAGGTTAATTTCAATTTCTAATCAAATGAGCCCCTTTTGAAATTTCTACAACAGCTTTCTATATAAACCTTATATGCCCCCAGGGCACAAATTATAACCCTTGCACTGAAAGTTTTGATGGGGTTTTTATCCTAAAAGGCCTAATTTCCAGAACTTTCGACTACGTTGAACAAAATGGATATCTCAAAATTTTGATTGGATGTGTTTGGGGAAATGGTGGGCGGAAGAGGGGGCTTAGATGCCCATTTCAATAAAAACCTTATATACCCCAGGGCATAACTTATAACCCTTGCCCTGAAGACTATGGGGATAGTGTCCTGCTCAAAGGTATAATTTCCTGAACTTTAAACTTCGTTGAACAAAATGGCTATCAAGAAATTTTGATCGGATATGTTTGGGGAAATGGTGGGTGTGGAAGGGGTGTTTGTTGCCTTCCAATAACTTCCGACTATTAAAAAGAGCACTAGACCTTTGAATTTCCAATTGAATATGAGCTTTTTTTCAAGTTTCTACGACTAAGATTTCAGTAAAAATTTATATGCCCCCAGGGCATAACTTATAACACTTGCTCTGAAGACTTTGGGGGGAGTGTCCTGCTCAAAGGTATAATTTTCTGAACTTCAACTGTGTGGAACAAAATGGCTGTCTAAAAATTTTGATTGGATGTGTTTGGAGAAATGGTGGGCGTGGATGGGGTGTTAGTTGCTCTCCAATCACTTTCGACTATTAAAAAGGGCACTAGCCTTTTGAATTTCCAATCAAATGAGCCCCTTTTGAAGTTTCTACGACAATGCCTCCTATAAAAACCTTATATGCCCCCAGGACATAACTTAAAACCCTTGCCCTTAGGGTTGTGAGGGAGTGTCCTCCTCAGAAATATATTTTCTATCTGGAAATCAACTACACTGAACAAAATGGGTATCTCAAAATTTTTATTGGATGTGTTTGGGGGAATTATGGGCGTGGGCACAAGCCATTTCAATTTCTAATCAAATGAGCCCTTTTTGAAGTTTCTATGACAACGCGTTCTATAAAAACTTTACATGCCCCCAGGACATCACTTACAACCCTTGTCCTGAGGGCTGTGAGGAGGTTGTCATCCTCAAAGGCCTAATTTCCAGAACTTAAAACTACGTTGAACAAAATGGCTATCTCGAAACTTTGATTGGATATGTTTTGGGGAATGATGGGCATGGGGGGGCTAGTTGCCCTCCAATCACTTTTGAATATTAAAAAGGGTACTAGCCCTTTGAATTTCCAATTGAATGAGCCTTTTTTGAAGTTTTTACGACAATGCCTTCTATAAAAACCTTATATGTCCACAGGGCATAAATTAAAACCTTTGCCCTAAGGGTTGTGGGGGAGTGTCCTCCTCAAAAACATATTTTCTATCTGGGAATCAACTACGCTGATTAAAATGGCTATCTCAAAATTTTGATTGGATGTCTTTGGGGGAATGATGGGCGTGGGGGGGGGCTAGTTGCCCTCCAATCACTTTCTATTATTAAAAAGGGTACTAGCCCTTTGAATTTCCAATCAAATGAGCCTGTTTTGAAGTTTCTACGACAACACCTTATATAAAAACCTGATATACTCCCAGGGCATAAATCAAAACCATTTCCCTGAGGGTTGTGGGGAGTGTCATCATCAAAAACATATTTTCTATCTGGAAATCTACTATGCTGAACAAAATGGCTGTCTCAAAATTTTGATTAGATGTGTTTGGGGGAATGATAGGCGTGGTGGGGGGCTAGTTGCCTTCCAATCACTTTCGACTATTGAAAAGGGCACTAACCACTCCTATTTCCAATCGAATGAGCCCTTTTCGATGTTTCTACGACAACTCCTTCGATACGAAGTGCCCGGGTATGGAGAAACCAAAAACACATTGTGCCCACTTCGTTCTTTACTTAGGCAGCGCTAGCGCGCTGCCTATGATAAGGCCTACTTACCCAATATAGGTAAGAAAAGATACTACTTGTTTGGCTAGACATCCGGCAACTTAGCGATGTAAATCTAAAGCTTGGGATACTTAGTAGAAGAAATAAAAATATAGTCCATTTTTTAGGAAGGATGAACAGGAAGCAAATAGCTTATAACTGGCCAAAGCAGAAAAAATTGGAAAAAATCGCTGTTCATTCATTTTGCAAAGTAATTAACGAATTATTCTATATAATTGTTTTGGTTCAAAGCTTTAAGCGCTGTGTCTAAGTTAGACTAGCCACTTGTATTCCTATGATAGGCTAGGGATAATTTGATGTTTAGCCTATTAAAAAAAGACACCAGTGAAGTAGTTCTGGTTTGCAGTGTTTGACCAATATAGACATTGGTCCTTTGCATATTTAGTATCAAATATTGTCATTTACTCTTACATAGGCTAGATAGCACTAACCTAAAAGTCAAGATAAACACAATAAGCCTGTTCTGTTTTTCCAATTAGCCTATAAAGAAAAAAAAAGTAATCTGTTTGACTTCTTTAAACATCACTTTTATAGATCACCATGAAAGAAGTCACAGATGAGTTTATACATCATACTATCATAGAGCAGCCTAAATAGCCTAAACATTGGTTTTCATTCAAAAAATATGAATGTGTTTCTTTGTAACTTTCTTCATAGGCCTAGTGCTGTAAAAGGGAAATGGTTGTCTTCCCAAATTTTTTTTATTTTTTCATCCAGTTCAATGTTAAACAAAAAACAGTCTTGATATTCATTAGGATACCACCAGATGACTAATTTGACAGTGTATATAAATATATAAATCTTTAAATTAGCCAACTGGACTAAAGTGAATATACCAATCAATGCCTTTTTTTATGCTCTTTACAAATATAATAATCATTTTTGTTGGAAATGAATTTTAGCCCCCACCCCCTATATATATATATATATATATATATATATATATATATATATATATATATATATATATATATATATATATATATATATATATATATATATATATATATATATATATATATATATATATATATATATATATATATATATATATATATATATATATATATATATATATATATATATATATATATATATATATATATATATATATATATATATATATATATATATATATATATATATATATATATATATATATATATATATATATATATATATATATATATATCTATTTATATATATATATATATATCTATTTATATATATATATCTATCTTTATATCTCTATCTCTCTCTATCTCTCTATATCTCTCTCTCTCTCTCTCTCTCTCTTTCTCTCTCTCTCTCTCTCTCTCTCTCTCTCTCTCTCTCTCTCTCTCTCTCTCTCTCTCTCTCTCTCTCTCTCTCTCTCTCTCTCTCTCTCTCTCTCTCTCTCTCTCTCTCTCTCTCTCTCTCTCTCTCTCTCTCTATATATATATATATATATAGGGGTGGGGGCTAAAATTCATTTCCAACAAAAATAATTATTATATTTGTAAAAACATAAAAAGGCATTGAGTGGTATATTCACTTTAGTCCAGTTGGCTAATTTAAAGATATATATATATATATATATATATATATATATATATATATATATATATATATATATATATATATATATATATATATATATATATATATATATATATATATATATATATATATATATATATATATATATATATATATATATATATATATATATATATATATATATATATATAGGCTATATATATATACCAATTCAGGGTATATATTTGGACATGGGGGGGGGGAATTTTAAACTTTCCTCTCATTTACATCATAAATAAAATTACCCCCACCCCCCTAATGTGCAAATATATACCTCAAATTGGTATATATTGGGGTGGGGGCTAAAATTCCTTTCCAACAAAAATGATTATTATATTCATAAAGAGCATAAAAAAAGGCATCAAATGGTAGGCTGTATTCACTTTAGTCTTAACTCAATAAAATGATTTGGTAAATATTTACCTAAATATCTACATATGTAGGCCTATATTATAGTGACAATGCACATTCATTTGTATTTTTTTCCAGCAAAGTGCAAATTATATAGTGTCTTTTGGCTAGTTCAAAATGTGCTACAACTTATCCTGCAAAGTCTAACCTGATAATGTTGGCTGTTCTTGAGAAATTGTTCAACTTCTTCAATTCTAGTTACATTATCATAGTTGTATAGTGATATTTTTTTTGATTTTTTTTTCTCTTTATAAGCACTCCATCATTTTCTTTTTGTGTGAAGATGGGTTTCCAATAAATAATAATAATAATTGCTTTGTCACTATTGAAATCCGCATGCTCAAATTACATTTTGATTTAGTTCAACATCCACCTAAATATTCCTTGAAAGCTTTAACTTAATTGATTGAGCTTCAAATTTAAGCTTAATAGGCTAGTATCAACTATTCCTTAAGAATTGCTGATATGTCCTCTTGACAACCTGTTTGGGCATAATGCATTTTGATATAGTTCAATACAATTTCAGTATTGCCCAAATTTTTCCCTTAATACCCTTAGCTTTAGTAGCATGAGTAGAAGGAGTAGCATTAGGATGCAAACATTGTCCTGATTAATTCACCATCCTCCACAACAAGCCATATAAGTTTCAGCTTCACACACAAAACTATTCCTAAGATATTGCTGATATGCCTTTTTGACAACCTGCATACAGAATAGAGTGTTGTGATTCAGTCCACCTTCTCCACTCAATAATCCCTGAAAATTTCACCTTCATACCCTTAGGCACAGTTGTAGTAGTAGTCACACTAGTAGTATTAGTATTAGTAGTACTAGCAGTAGTATTAATAGTGATAGTACTAGTAGCAGCAGTAGCATTAAAATATTTTCTGACAAGTAGTTGCAATAGAAGTAGTAGTCAGAGTAATAGTAATAGAATAGAAGAAATAGTAAATATAGCAGGGGTAGTAGTAATAGTAGGATAGAGTGTAAAGTGGTAAATGCCCTGCAGTGTGGAAAAAAGCAGTTGTAAAGCCACTCCACAAAGGAGGATCTAAATCCCAGTTTGGAATTTATTGTCCAATTTCAAACACCTCAATTTTTTTGAGAGTTCTTAAAAAGTTTATTGTATATTAGATACAGGGTTACTTCAACCAAAATAAATTATGGCATCTGTGAAAGCATGGTTTTAGAAAAAACAGGTCATGTAATACTCAGTTGCTAGAAGTTGTGAAAGATTTCCAAAATATGGCTGATCTCAGTTTGAAGTTTGATTGCTTGTACATTGACTTCGGTAAAGAATTTGACAAAGTTTCAATTACTTTGTTGCTTGAAAAATCTGAAGAGTCTAAGCTTGGCAGTAGAACTTTAACATGGATTACTGACTATTTATCAGGCCGTTCCCAGCAAGTTATAGTTGGTAGTGCACTTTCAAGTGAGAGTCCAATTTTTAGTGGTGTGCCACAAGGCAGTAGTTTGGGTCCAGTGTTATTTTGTGTGTTTGTCAATGATTTACCTGATGTATTTCGTCACTCCACTGTCAAACTGTTTGCAGATGATATAAAACTGTACAAAAGTGTTATATCCCCGGTAGATGTCACCCTTATTCAAGAGGATCTGAATGCCCTAAATGATTGGTGTAAATTGAAGTCCATATTTTTAAACCACTAAAAATACTTTATACTTCAGTACTTTTCGAAAAGTTCAACTTATCAGTATTTTCTTGGTGGTACACTTGTTTCATCTGCAGATTTAGTAAGGGATTTAGGTACCCACTTTGACAACCATTTGAAGTTTCACAAGCATGTGTCAATAATTTCACGAAATGCTAATTACAGTCTGCTTTGGATTAAGAAAGTTTCATGAAATTTAACCTTCACACTTTTATGACACTATACAAGACAATAGTATGCCCAATGGTAGAATATTGTTCCTCTGCATGGTATTGTACATGGAAATGTGACTCGCAGCAAATTGAAAGGGTTCAACATCAGGTGTCAAAGTTTGTGCCATATTTGAGCCATAAACCATATCAGCGTCAACTGGAGTGTTTGGGACTTCCTTCTCTGGAGTTTTAACAGGATAGGATTGACCTGATCAGTACAGTCCGTATTATGAAGGGAGTCGATAGGCTAATGTGGACTGGGCTGATTTTTTCAAACTTAGTCATTACTCAGCCACTCAACAAAACTCATATAAACTGTATCAGCCACAAGTGCACAAGAAAATAGGTCAATGTAGCTTTGTTAACCATGCAACAAAACTTTGGAATAGTTTACCTGATACTGTAGTTTCTATGCAAACAGTGCAATCATTTAAGAGTGCTCTTGTTGAAACTGAGTTCTATGAAAAACAGTTTCTGTAATATAGTTGTTGCATAATTTTTTTTACCAATGATTATATTTTTGTTTTGTGTTTTGCAGTGTTGCAGTTTGAGCTGTTATTTTTTTGTGTTTGTTATGCAACAAGCCTATGGCTTCCTAGTTTATTGAATAAAATAAATAAATTAAATTACCTTTTAATTACACTTGCTAGCAATATGGACAAATACAGTGTATGCCAGTTAGTGATGATGGCATTGTTGGACATCTGCTCCATCCCATTGAGTGAGCCATGGTTTTGTTCCCCAGTCCTTGTCAAGATTTGATTTGAAGCTATCAATTGTTGTTGATCCCACTGTCCTCTTGTTTAGACTGTTCCACAGACCTATGATTTAGTTGTTGAAGAAATTGTTTTTTTCTTCTCTTGGCATGCTTGCAGAACAGCTGTGCTGAATACCTCTGGTACTTGATGACTGGGCAGGCTCAAACATATCTTTGTTGTCAGACTGGAACAACTTATAGGTTATATTGCCTCTGTATATATCCTATTGCAACTTATATCATATTGCCTCTGCATCAGCAGTATATCAGAGTTGGTAGTTTCAGGCTCTGCAGTCAACATCCATACGCTTTATCTTTGAGACCCTTTACACATTTTGTTGACTGTCTTTGAACAGATTTGAGAGTCATCTGGTCTGTTCTATTAATTGTCATGGCAATGCACATTCCATACTCCAATCTAGGTCTAACCAGGCTTTTATAGATTTTAGACACAATGCTGGGGATCTACTAGTGATTGTGTGCTTGATGATACCAAGGGTCTGGTTAGCCCCTGCTACTTCAGCACAAGTGTGGCAGTTGAATTTGATGTTTCATCTACAACAACCCCCAAACCTCTATCTGAGATACTCTTGGAAATTGGCTATCTCTCACTGGGATTTAATAACATTGAACATTGCCATTGTGGGTTATTTGTTCCAAAATGGAGAACCTTGCACTTTTCTACATTAAACTTAAGTCTTCATATATTGGCCCCATTTGCAAAAGCAATCTAGGTCTGACATTATTGAGGCTACACCCTGCTGTATGTCAATGGGACCAATAAGTTTTGAATCATCAGCATATTATAAGCCCAAATGACCAAATCCATGCTGGCTACTGCAATGTATGAGGCAGACCATCATTCCAACCAAGAACATCCTTGGGTGTGCCACCTTGCATCATGACTAGAAGTTATTTCAGGCTGAACTACAAGAGTGAGCAGGGAGAAACATTTGAATGGTGTAGAATGGATAGACATCATGAAATGGAGACTGAATGAGAACCATTTGTGTGGAGTAGAACCAAAAATGAAAACAGACCAGCATAGGAAGCATCAGGCCATGTACAAGTCTTGCACTTTATTTTGTGGAACATGCAAGGCATATTGAACATACTAGAACATCTACAATCAGATATAAGTGGGTTTGACATATCTGTGTTGATAGAGACCTGGCATTCCTCTTCAAATGTACCAACTTTTTGTGGTTTTCATATATTAGAGGTTTCTTGTGATTTAGCATCAAACAATTGGTCATATGGAGGGGTCCTGGTGCTTATAAAAGAAAGTGTTTTTAAAAGATCTACTAGGCTCACAAGCAAATTAGATAACATTAGTTGGGTTAGATTAGTGGTTACTAAAGAAGTGAATCCACTTTTAGGAGCCATTTATATCCCCCCACAGAATAGTTCTTAAGGTCAGAAGATACTTGGTTTGTATTAGAAAGTGAATTATTGGAGTACCATATTAAATTCCCAGATGATTATTTTTTGTTAGTTGGTGATTTAAATGTATATACAGGAGCAGAACAAGAACAGAGTAGTTTCGTAGCTAGTGGAGAGGAGGATTTATCTCCCCCAACTTATGGAGTGCCACAGAGCAGCAGGGATGCTAAAAAGAAGTTGAATGTTTATGGGCAAAGGCTGCTGACACTGTGTGCAGAGATGGGAGTATTAACTTAAATTTTTTACCTTAAATCGCAGCTTGGAGCGAATTTAAGGATTTTCCATCCTTGTAATGCTCCGTGATGACATCTAATGGTTGTTTTTTTATTTGTTTGTCATGATTTGCTTGCTACATTTGGGTTGTAGACTCAGCAGCTTCCCAGTTGTAGAGGAACTCCTGCTGTTGCCAATCTTCATCAAGTCTTCGCTTGAAGGCAATCGTCGAGTCTGCAGACACTGTATCTTCAGAGAGCTGATTCCACAAGTTGGTTATTTGTTGGCTGAAGAAATGGCTTCTCTCTTGGATAGAAGAGTGCTTCTTGAAAATTTTCATTGAATGTCCTCTTGTCACAAGGCATTCTGGGGGAGCAAGGAGACCAGGAAGAGTATTTTTTGAAATGAATTTGTGGGTTACAATCATGTCGCCTTACTTCCTCTGGTATTTGAGAATAGGGAGCTTCAGATGATGCAAACGCTCTTCATATGGCACTTGTTTGAGGCCATCAACCATCTTAGTTGCTCTTCTCTGTACTTTTTCTAGTATTTCCCTGTCCTTCTTAAAATAGGGGGACGCCAGGGACATTCCAATCTCGAGGCGTGGACGAACCAGTGGTTTGTAGAGCTTCATAAATACTTTAGGACGCCAGCTAGAGATAGTTCTTTTAATAAGTCCAAGGGATTGGAAGGCAAAAGAAGATACAGATTTTGCATGGGTACTGAAACTCAGCCAATGATCAACAATGAATGGGATTCGGATATATTGGGTATTTATTGGAATAGGAGGATTGGTAAGGATAGGGAAAGGGGTGAGTTTACTTGCATCTTTGGGGCCCACCCTAGTGTGGTCAACTATGCTCTGCTGGATGTTTGTTTTGGGATGGAGCAGCTATGCCTAGTGGTTTTGAACTGGGCTGGTTCAGATCATTTGCCACTGAAGTTGGGATTAAGATAGAAGCTAATCATCCACTAGGTCTAGCTACAATAGAGGCAATAAGTGGTCAAAAGGAAGGAAATAGTGGCTGGAAGATTAGGAAGCAGCTTGTTAGGGAATGGGGTGCTGAGGAAAACCAAGGAATAGTGGAAATGTTTTCACAGGAGAGTATTCAGATGGAATTAGTGAGGTTAAAGGAGGTGGAGTGCTTGGTTGATAAGTTAGCAGAAGGTTTAGGGGACTTAGTATATATTGTATGTAAAGCGAAATTGGTTGAAAAGAGGAAAAAGAGAGTAGGGTTTTTTGATGAGGAGTGTCAACAGAGGAAAGTGGAACTACAGGATAGGTTAGATTTAGTGAATTTAGAAAATGACCCTAGTAAGAAGCCCACATTTTCCTACAATTTAGAACAGGTAGAAGAGAATATAAGAGGCTAATTGAAAGAAAAAAGGAGTGATTAGAAAAAAGGAAAGGCAGGCATTGGTCTTGTCATATAAGGATAGTAGAATGAAATAATTCTGGAGGATGGTGAAAGAGGAAGGTAAGACAGGGGGCCTAACTAGCCAAGAAACACCAGAGCCTAGTTTTTAGCCAGCATATTTCAGGGAAAAAGAAGGTAACTGCAGTGATCTACAAGAATTAGATAGAGAGATATTAGATGATGGAGAGGTTGTCCTACCAATGAAGGAGTCTGATTATGAATTATTAGAGGATATATTGGAAAGAGAGGTTAGAGAGTGCCTTAAAAATGGAAGAAGGATTAGCACCAGGAATTGATGGGATCCCAACTAATGTATATAAAAGATTTATATTATGTATCCTACCTGTGTTGTTAGTTCTGTTCAGTTGGATTCTTTCTCTTCATCAGTGGCCTTTGGTATGGAAAGAATCTCTAATAGTGCCTCTTTTAAAAACAAGGGATCCTGGGAGCCATGAAAATTATCATCCAATTTCACTAATTTCAATAGCAAGTAAGATTTTAGAGAGGATTAATGCTACAAGGGTTGATAGAGAAATAGGCTAGAAGAAAGATGTAGCTTTTCTAGACTAGGCATTTCTAGTGTTGATAGAGCCTTACTGTGTCTAGAATTATTGAAAGTGGGCCTACCAAAAACATTTGTTAAGATAGTAAGGGAAATGTATCTAGGTACAAAAGGGATAGTTAACATAATAGGTAAGGGTTTGTAAGAAGAGTTTGAATTTAAAAGAGGAGTCAACCAAGGTAATACTTTGTCTCTAAGATTATTTTGTGCATATATTAATGATATAGTGGAATATTTTAGAAAGGAGTGGGCACCAACATAAGTGATTATGTTGAGGAAAAGAAAATAACTTTAAATGTTATGAAAACAGAAATAATAGTATTTGGAAAGGGTAAGAGTGGACATAAGGCTATTTTCTCGAAGGAAATATAGAATAGGGCACATGTTCCAGTTCTGGAGGAAGGTTCTAGAGCTGCCAGATGATAGACTAGTAAAGCTAGCATATTTTGAATTAGTTAAGTTAGGAAGGAAAAAAGCATGGCCTTTTCAGATACACCATATATTAAATGAGGAAGGCCTATCCTACCTGTGGAATGAACGATTAGGTGCACAAGGCCTACCTACAGATATAGCGGAGCAGGTTACCAAAATTATAGAACACCAAGAGGTACAGCTGTGGTTCTCTTCTGTAGAGTCATCAGAGAGCCTTTGGTTCTATAAAGAAATAAAACTAGTTTTTGGTCTTGAAATTTATTTAGAAAGATAGATTTACCAACTAAGTGTCTTGGGGTGTGGTTCCAGCTCAGAGCAGATAGCCTTCCATTGCATGGTCGTTGGAAAGTATTTGATATAAATAGGGGTCTAATGGATTCAGAGTACTCTTGCTCCTTTTTTATTTAGGCTGTTGAGGATGTAAACCATCTTCTCACACAGTGTTGGGGGCTTTCAAGCCTAAGAGAGGGTTTTTTGGAAAGGATGTGCATTCTCTCCCTGGTATTCTTGAGTTGAGGGCAAAACCCATGATTGAGGCAGTTTGCAGCTACCTTGAGGAAGTTTTGAATTTAAGGAAAAGTGTGTAGTTAAAAATAAGAAGAAGAAACTTTTAGTTGTTTGTATAAATTTGTTTTCTTGTTTTAATGGTTTAATTGAGGTTCACTATTTTTGTTTAGTTGATTGACTATTCATGTATATGGCCTTTGGCTTTTAAATACATTATCTGTCTATCTATCTATCTATAGGCTTAGTTTATTAGTCATGTTTTTTGGAGTGTTGTTAATGTAGATATTGAAAATTGTAGTTCCCAAAATAGTTCCTTGAGGCACCCCACTTAAGACCTCTGCTATTTCAGAATAGAAAGCTGCACCACCTTCACCAAAAATTCCGACCTTTACCAAAGTTCTCTGAAAGTTCCAAATCAATTCTCGAGATATGCCCTTCTGACAATCTGAATCCACATATTGTCTTTTGTTTTAGTTCAAATTTGTTGTCAATATTCTCTCAAGTTTTTACCTTCCTATACTTAGCCTTAATAGTTCTGGTATCACAGTAGCTGTGGTAGTAGGAGAAGTAGTAGCAGTATTAGTATTACCTTAAATTGCAGCTAGAAGCAATCTAAGGATTTCTCCTCGTAGAGCTCCAGAATGATGACTTGAGTTGTTTTCAAAGTTCTTTAGTGACCAGGTGCAGTTGGATGATCAGTAGCATCCCAATTGAGTTTACTCTCTGGAGGACCATTCAGCATCCAACCTTTCATAGGCAGCATGCCAGTGCTGCCTAACTAAAGATTGATGTGGGCACAATGTGTTTTTTTTTCTCTCCATATCTGGGCACTTTGCATTGAAGGAGTTGTCGTAGAAACTTCGCAAAGGGCCCATTTGATTGGAAATTAGAGTGCCTTCTGCCCTTTTTAATAGTTAAAATTGATTGAAGTGCACCTAGCCCCCCCCCCCACGCCCATCATTCTATATACCACATCCCAGCAAAACTTTTAGATATACATTTTGTTCAGCATAGATGATTTCTAGATGGAAACCTTCTTTGTCAAGAAGACACTTCCCCACAACCCATAGGGCAAGGGTTTTAAGTTATGCCCTGGGGGCATATTAGAAGGATGTTGGCACAATGTACTATTTATTATTTTTTCCTTTAGAGCAGGGCAATTCATATGGAAGGGGTCATCATAGAAACTTCAAAAGGGGCTCATTTGATTGGAAATTGAGAGTTCTAGTGCCCTTTTTAATAGTCGAAAGTGATCGGAGGGCAACTAGCCCCCCCCCATGCCAATCATTCCCCCAAACACATCCAATCAAAATTGTGAGATAGCCATTTTGTTCAGCGTAGTTGATTTCCAGATAGAAAATATGTTTTTGAGGAGGACACTTCCCCAGGACCCTCGGGGAAATGGTTTTAAGTTATGCCCTGGGGGTATATAGGATTTTTATAGAAGGTGTTGTCGTAGAAGCTTAAAAAAAAGGCTCATTCGATTGGAAATTCAAAGGGCTAGTGCCCTTATTAATAGTCAAAAGTGATTGGAGGGCAACTAGCCCCCCTCCCATGCCATCATTTCCCCAAACACATCCAATCAAAATTTTGAGATAACCATTTTGTTCAGCATAGTTGATTTCCAGATAGAAAATATGTTTTTGAGGAGGACACTCCCCCAGATCCCTCAGGGCAAGGGTTTTAAGTCATACTCTGGGGCATATGAGGTTTTTATAGAAGGCGTTGTTGTAGAAACTTCAAAACAGGCTCATTCGATTGGAAATTCAAAGGACTAGTGCCCTTTTTAATAGTTAAAAGTGATTGGAGGGCACTTAGCCCCCCCCGCCCATCATTCCCCCCAACACATCCAATAAAAATTTTAATAGCCATTTTGTTCAGTGTAGTTGATTTCCAGATAGAAAATATATTTTTGAGGAGGACACTCCCCCACAACCCTCAGGGCAAGGGGTTTAAGTTATGCCCTGTTGGCATGTAAGGTCTTTAATGAAGGCGTTGTAGTAGAAACTTCAAAAGGGGCTCATTTGATTGGAAATTCAAAGGGCTAGTGCTGTTTTTAATAGTCGAAAGTGATTGGAGAGCAACTAACCCCTCTCATGCCCACCATTTGCCCAAACACATCCAATAAAGATTTTGAGATAGCCATTTTGTTCCACGCAGTTCAAAGTTCAGGAAACTATACCTTTGAGCAGGACACTCCCCCCCCCCACAGTCTTCAGGGCAAGGGATATAAGTTATGCCCTGGGGGCATATAAGGTTTTTATTGAAATCTTTGTTGTAGAAACTTAAAAAGGGCTCATTCGATTGGAAATTTGAAGGGCTAGTGCCATTTTTAATAGTCGAAAATGATTTGAGGGCAACTAACCCCCCTCTCACGCCCATCTTTTCTCCAAACGCATCCAATCAATATTTTAGATAGCCATTTTATTTAACTTAGTTGAACGTTTTGAAAATTAGGTCTTTAAGGAAGACGCCTCCTCCCCCCCTCACACCCCTCGGGACAAAGTTGTAAGTTATGCCCTGGGGGCGTATAAGGTTTTTATTGAAAGCATAGAAACTTCTAAAGGGCTTATTTAATTGGAAATTGAAAGGGCTAGTGCCTTTTTTAATAGTTGAAAGTGATTGGAGAGCGACTAACGCTCCTCTCATGCCCACCATTTCCCCTAACACATCCAATCAAAATTTTGAGAAATCCATTTTGTTTGACGTAGTTAAAAGTTCTTGAAATAAGGTCTTTTAGGATGATAACCCCCTCCTAGCCCTCAGTGCAAGGGTTGTAAGTTATGGCCCAGGGGCATATAAAGTTTATATAGAAAGTTGCTATAGAAATTTCAAAAAGGGCTCATTTGATTGGAAATTGAAATTACCCTTTTTAATAGTCGAAAGTGAGTAGAGTAATTAACCCCCCTCTCACGCCCAACATTTCCCCAAAAAAATTCATTCAAAGTTTAAAGACAGCCGTTTTGTTCAACATAGTTGTAAGTTCTGGAAATGATGTATTTAAGAATGAAAAACCCCGCAGAGCCCCAAAGGCAAAGGTTTTAAGTTATGCCCTTGGGGCATATAAGGTTTTTATAGATAGAGTTGTTGTAAAACTTCAAAAGGGGCTCATTCAATTCGAAATTGAGAGGGCTAGTGCGCTTTTTAATAGTCGAAAGTGATTGGAGGGTAACTAACCCCCCTCTCACGTACAGTTTTCTCCCAAACACATAAGATCAAAATTGTCAGATAGCAATTTTTTAAACTTATTAGAAAGCTCTAGGAATTATGTCTTTAAGAATGACACCCCCCCCCCCCCAGCACTCAGGGCAAGGGTTGTAAGTTATGCCCGGGGGGCATATAAGATTTTTATTGAAAGTTCTGTCGTAGAAACTTCAAAAGGGCTCATTTGATTGGATATTGAAAGGGCTAGGGCCATTTTTAATAGTTGAAAGTAATTGGACAGTGACTAACACCCCTTCCACGCCCAGCATTTCCCCAAATATATCCAGTCAAAATTTTGAGGTAGCCTTTTTTTCCACGCAGTTTAAAATTCAGAAAATTATACCTTTAAGCAGGACACTCTCCCCCACAGTCTTCAGAGCAAGGATTATAAGTTATGCCCTGGGGGCATATAAGTTTTTATTGAAATCTTATAAAATAGACTTTTGAAAAGAATAGTCTTCATTCTTTGGGCTGACTAAACGAATCTGGAGAAGAACCCTCGAAGAATACAAGATGCAAAACCCTGCCGAAAATTCAGTCCGCAAGGAGGTGTTTCCGAAGTTATTGAAGCTCCTCTGGGATGAGCTTGCAAAGGTTGACAATGTCAACCTTCAAAATGGGTTCACAGCATGCTTTGACAGAAAGTGTTGCATCGGAAAGATTCCCGATAGGTGATCAAATGACAAAATCCTTGAGGCAGTTGGTGATTCTGTCATAACTTCCTTTAAAAAAGGCAGTTTGTCACTGTTGGTACTGTGTCGCGTAAGTGAACAAAGCTTAACAAGGCTCCCGGAAAATCACTAGCGAAATCAAGTGACAGGGAAGATGAATATCTTGAGGATTCAAGGACGAGTGAAGTGAAATCTGGCAAAGCTAAAATGAAGCCAAATAAAGGAAAGGGAGCTGGAAAAAAGTTACGAGAAGTCCTGAATCTTGACTGCTCATCTGACGACGCATCGGACAACTTGCCGGAAAAACTGTGCGACGATTCCAGTGAACTTAGTTGGGATGAAGCCCAGAACAGTGAACATTAGGGTGGTGACAATTTTACTTGTAAGAAGGGCTCAGGTCTCCCAATTAAACTGTCTGACTTCTATGCTGTGTTCTATGGGGAATGGTGAAGTTCAAATTTATGGAACGTGTGAGCAATGCTGACTTCAGTTACAACTGGCCAAAGAAAGGTGATGTCAGTGTTGTTGAAGAAAGATATGTTTTCGCTGGACCACTCGTTCGAAAAGGACTTGACCTCTTCCAATTTGCAGGGAACCTTGAAGTTACAAAGTCAAACAAAAAACTTTGCAAAGAACACCAATTCTAGCCCCCGGTTTTCCGGGATTTTTCTGCAAGTTCTGTTTTTTGACATGATCTTAGTCTAGTTTTCTATATTTGTTTTAAATTCTGTTCAATACAAGTGACTTTTTAACATTTGATCTTAGAGGGAAAGTTCTGTAAATAAGTGGTTGTTCAAAAACTTACCAAAAGCATGGCTAACTTTGAACAAATTATGAAACTACATGAACAGTACATAAAATAAAATACCGTCGTTCAAGTTGGACGAAGTTTGGGTAACTTTGAACACTATTTTCAAAAAAAAATTATGGCCATGTGGGAAGGGATAGAAAAAATCCCTAACGTCCACCCTCTTCAGCAGTCCGACATTCATATGGAAATGTGTTTCCAGATTTTTATATCACCATTTACAAAAATTTATTGTAAAAAAAATGAGAAAAAAGGTGCTTTTAGTTCAAACTAACCCCGTTTAATGTTCCTTTTAATAGTCAAACGGGATTGGAAGGCGAGTTGTCCTCCATTCAGGCCCACCCACTCATTTGGCCATTATTTTTAAAAACGATAAGTTTCCTTAAGCTTAAATCAAAATGTAGTGTGTTAATGCTAATTCCCAATAAGGCATCTCAGTCATCCCAAGAACGACTGAGGGATTATGTTCAAACATTCGGGGCTACTTCTGCTCTTAAAATTTAACCAATTCTAAATAGTGTAAGTTTATCCAAGCTATCAAATAAAGTAAACATATTTTTTGCGAATGGTATCAAGTTTTCTATTTCAGGTCAACTAGAAGAGGGACGAAACTAAATTAAACACTACTATTTGTGTCCAAATTTTAAAAGTGAGTGTGTTTTTAAGAATTGCTGAAAATTTTTCTCCAGTATACAAATAGCATGTCAAACTATAAAGTCTTAAAAAAAGAAAAGATTTAAAGTATTATTTTCTTTTTCCCTGAAAAGACCATGTCAATATAAAACGAACAGAAATTAATTAAAAACTCCTCAAAATAAGTTTTTCAAAGAAAAGTAAAGAACTCCATTAAACCAAAACTGAGCAGAAATAATATCAAATAATCTACCAAGCGTGAAACTACCCCAAATCAGCATCGATAAATAAATGAAACCCAAAACGAACAGAAATTACAATAAACAACCGATTCAAACTCAAAACAAGAGGAGATTAATACGAGTAGGGCTCAAAACCCCTATGCCTTCCCAAGGCGAGAACATAAATTACGCTTTACTGAAAAAAACACAAATGAATTTGAATTTTCTGTTCAAAATTCATACACTTATACTTAGTAATCAAAATTCTAATGTTGTTTGATTTATTAAATCTATAAAAGTAAAAACATTTATATTTTTTCAATAGAGTTTAATTTATGTCCCAATTTTGAGATGGGGTAGGGGTTTTAAACTCTGCTTGGGGTAATTACTGCTCTCCATTTGCCTGACTTAATTATTCTGTGCAATATGTGCCCGGTTTTGATTTCATTCATTTTTCACTGTTAACTTGTGGGAGTTTCACGCTTGGTAGATTATTTGATTTTATTTTTACTCATTTTTGGTTTAATGGAGGTCTTTACTTTTCTTTGAAAAACTTTGTGGAAAAAGTGTTTTTAATTAATATTTGGAAATATCAATGTATTCAGCAGTAACTGTTTCTTCAGATAGTTTGTTCCAACTGTTGACAATTTGTGATGAAAAGAATTGAGTGAAGACTGTATATGGTAGACTGCTTGACAAGTTTCAGATGATGACCTCTACTTCTTGAGTTGGGACTAACAGTAGGGAATAGTGCTGGGAGAATATTAGCCCTCATTAACTTATAGGCTAAATTGGCATCCCCTCTATTTCTCCTGTAAGCAAGTGTAGAAAGATTCAGCTTTGATAATCTTGCAGGGTAGGAAAGCTCCTGCATGCCATATATCGCTTTGATAGCCTGTCTCTTCACATCTTCAAGAACTTTTGTGTCTTTTCTAAAATATGGGCAGGCAAGAGACATTCCAATTTCAAGCTTAGGATACACAAGTCCCTTATATAGAAGACTAATGACTTTAGGGGAACAAGTGGAAAGAGTATGCTTAATAAGTCCCATAGTTAAACTAGCACCATCAGCAGACCTCTTAGCATGAGTGGTGAATTTTAGTTCACTGTCAATAGTGACACCAAGATCTTGCTCATTATTTACAGAGGAGAGTGGGTGGCTGAGAAAAAATAAGAGCAACAAGGATTCAATTTTCCAAAGTAAATGAAATGGCACCTGTCAACATTGAATTTGAAAAGCCAAGACTTAGCCCATTGACCAAGCAGTCCAAGATTATTTTGTAGAAGGGCATGATCTTTACATGACAAAGCTGGTCCAAGAAGCTTCAGGTCATCAGCATGGTGGGTCGATTTACTGCTGATAATTGAAACAGCATCATTGATGAAGATATTAAATAGTGTAGGACCCAAAACACTTCCCTGAGGAACTCAACTCGAAACATTTGTCACAGGAAGAAAGAATACGGTTACCTGAATCATCAAATAACTGAACACATTGAGATTGCTGATAAAGAAAATCAAGGATCCAGAGCTGGGATTTCTCTTCAAACTTGACTAAATGTAATTTACTTGCAAGTTGTTTGTGACAGGCTTTATCAGAAGCTTTAGAAAAGTCAAGCAGAATCATATCAGCAGGCACCCCCCATATCAAGCAACATAGTGATGTGTTCATACAAATCAATGAGATTGGTATCAACAGATCTTACTAAACAAAACCATGTTATGAGCTGTGCAAAACATTATTTGATTCAAGATGCCTAATAAGTGCAGAATTGATTATTCATTCAAGAAACTTAACAACTGCTGATGTCATGCTGAAGGGTTGGTATATTTTCACAGGAGAGTATTCAGATGGAATTAGTGAGGTTAAAGGAGGTGGAGTGCTTGGTTGATAAGTTAGCAGAAGGTTTAGGGGACTTAGTATATAATGTATGTAAAGGAAAAAAAGAGGAAAAAGGAAGTAGGGTTTTTTGATGAGGAGTGTCAACAGAGGAAAGTGGAACTACAGAATATGTTAGATTTAGTGAATTTAGAAAATGACCCAAGTAAGAAGCCCACATTTTCCTACAATCTAGAACAGGTAGAAGAGAATATAAGAGGCTAATTGAAAGAAAAAAGGAGTGATTAGAGAAAATGAAAGGCAGGCATTGGTCTCGTCATATAAGGATAGTAGAATGAAATAATTCTGGAGGATGGTGAAAGAGGAAGGTAAAGCAGGGGGCCTAACTAGCCAAGAAACACCAGAGCCTAGTTTTTGGCTAGCATATTCCAAGAAAAGAAGAGGTAACTGCAGTGATCTACAAGAATTAGATAGAGAGAAATTAGATGATGGAGAGATTGTCCTTACCAGTGAAGGAGAATGATTATGAATTATTAGAGGATGTATTGGAAAGAGAGGTTAGAGAGTGCCTTAAAAATGGAAGAAGGATCAGCACCAGGAATTGATGGGATCCCAACTAATGTATATAAAAGATTTATATTATGTATCCTACCTGTGTTGTTAGTTCTGTTCAGTTGGATTCTTTCTCTTCATCAGTGGCCTTTGGTATGGAAAGAATCTCTAATAGTGCCTCTTTTAAAAACAAGGGATCCTGGGAGCCATGAAAATTATCATCCAATTTCACTAATTTCAATAGCAAGTAAGATTTTAGAGAGGATTAATGCTACAGGGGTTGATAGAGAAATATGCTAGAAGAAAGATGTAGCTTTTCTAGACTAGGCATTTCTAGTGTTGATAGAGCCTTACTGTGTCTAGAATTATTGAAAGCGGGCCTACCGAATATATTTGTAAAGATAGTAAGGAAAATGTATCTAGGTACAAAAGGGATAGTTAAAATAATAGGTAAGGGTTTGTAAGAAGAGTTTGAATTTAAAAGAGGAATCAAGCAAGGTAGTACGTTGTGTCCCAGATTATTTTGTGTATATATTAATTATATAGTGGAATATTTTAGAAAAAAGTGGGCACCAACATAAGTGATTATGTTGAGAAAAAGAAAATAACTTTGAATGTTAAGAAAACAGAAATAATAGTATTTGGAAAGGGTAAGAGTGGACATAAGGCTATTTTCTCGAAGGAACTATAGAATAGGGCACATGTTCCAGTTCTGGAGGAAGGTTCTAGAGCTGCCAGATAATAGACTAGTAAAGCTAGCATATTTTGAATTAGTTAAGTTAGGAAGGAAAAAAGCATGGCCTTTTCAGATACACCGTATATTAAATGAGGCAGGCCTATCCTACCTGTGGAATGAAGGATTAGGTGCACCGGCCTACCTACAGATATAGCGGAGCAGGTTACCAGAATTATAGAACACTAAGAAGTACAGCTGGGACTCGCTTCTGTAGAGTCACCAGAAAGGCTTCACCAGAGGTTCTATAAAGAAATAAAACTTAGTTTTTGGTCAAGATAAATTTACCAGCTAAATGTCTTTGAATGTGGTTCCAGCTCAGAGCAGATAGCCTTCCATTGCATGGTTGTTGGAAAGTATTTGATATAAATAGGGGTCTAATGGATTCAGAGTTCTCTTGCTCCTTTTTTAATTAGGCTGTGGAGGATGTAAACCATCTTCTCACACAGTGTTGGGGGCTTTCAAGCCTAAGAGAGGGTTTTTTGGAAAGGATGTGCATTCTATCCCTGGTATTCTTGAGTTGAGGGCAAAACGCATGATTGAAGCAGTTTGCAGCTACCTTGAGGAAGTTTTGAATTTAAGGAAAAATGTGTAGTTAAAAATAACAAGAAGAAACTTTTAGTTGTTTGTATAAATTTTTTTTCTTGTTTTAATTGTTTAGTTGAGGTTCATTATTTTTGTTTAGTTGATTGAATATTCATGTATATGGCCTTTGGCTTTTAAATACATTATCTGTCTATCTATCTATCTATAGGCTTAGTTTATTAGTCATGTTTTTTGGAGTGTTGTTAATGTAGATATTGAAAATTGTAGGTCCCAAAACAGTTCCTTGAGGCACCCCACTTAAGACCTCTGCTATTTCAGAATAGAAAGCTGCACCACCTTCACCAAAAACTCTGACCTTTACCAAAGTTCTCTGAAAGTTCCAAATCAATTCTTGAGATATGCCCTTCTGACAATCTGAATCCATATAGTGTCTTTTGTTTTAGTTAAAATTTATTGTCAATATTCTCTCAAGTTTTTACCTTCCTAGACTTAGCCTTAATAGTTCTGGTATCACAGTAGCGGTGGTAGTAGGAGAAGTAGTAGCAGTATTAGTATTACCTTAAATTGAAGCTTGGAGCCATCTAAGAATTTCTCCTTGTAGAGCTCCAGAATGATGGCTTGAGTTGTTTTCATGAGTTGCCTTCTATAAAAACCTCATATGCCCCAGGGTATGACTTAAAACCCTTGCCCTGAGGGCTCTGGGGGAGTGTCCTCCTCAAAAACATATTTTCTATCTGGAAATCAACTATGCTGAACAAAATGGTTATCTCAAAATTTTGATTAAATGTGTTTGGGGAAATGATGGCATGGGAGGGGGGCTAGTTGCCCGCCAATCACTTTTGACTATTAAAAAGGGCACTAGCCCTTTGAATTTCCAATCGAATGAGCCTTTTTTTGAAGTTTCTATGACAACATATTTTCTATCTGGAAATCAACTATGCTGAACAAAATGGATATCTCAAAACAGTAATAAAACAAAAGACACTATGTGGATTCAGATTGTCAGAAGGGCATATCTCAAGAATTGATTTGGAACTTTTAGAGAACTTTGGTAAAGGTCAGAGTTTTTGGTGAAGGTGGTGCAGCTTTCTATTCTGAAATAGCAGAGGTTTTAAGTGGGGTGCCTCAAGGAACTATTTTGGGACCTAATATTATCAATATCTACATTAACCATACTCCAAAAAACATGACTAATAAACTAAGCCTATAGATAGATAGATAGACAGATAATGTATTTAAAAGCCAAAGGGCATATACATGAATATTCAATCAACTAAACAAAAATAATGAACTTCAATTAAACAATTAAAACAAGAAAACAAATTTATACAAACAACTAAAAGTTTCTTCTCGTTATTTTTTAACTACACACTTTTCCTTAAATTCAAAACTTCCTCAAGGTAGCTGCAAACTGCCTCAATCATGGGTTTTGCCCTCAACTCAAGAATACCAGGGAGAGAATGCACATCCTTTCCAAAAAACCCTCTCTTAGGCTTGAAAGCCCCCAACACTGTGTGAGAAGATGGTTTACATCCTCCACAGCCTAATTAAAAAAGGAGCAAGAGAACTCTGAATCCATTAGACCCCTATTTATATCAAATACTTTCCAACAACCATGCAATGGAAGGCTATCTGCTCTGAGCAGGAGCCACATCCAAAGGCACTTAGCTGGTAAATCTATCTTTCTAAATAAATTTCAAGACCAAAAACTATTTTTATTTCTTTATAGAACCTAAGGCTCTCTGATGACCTTACAGAAGAGAACCACAGCTGTACCTCTTGGTGATCTATAATTTTGGTAGCCTGCTCTGCTATATCTTTAGGTAGGCTGTGTGCACCTAATCCTTCATTCCACAGGTAGGATAGGCCTACCTCATTTAATATATGGTGTATCTGAAAAGGCCATGCTTTTTTCCTTCCTAACTTAACTAATTCAAAATATGCTAGCTTTACTAGTCTATCATCTGGCAGCTCTAGAACCTTCCTCCAGAACTTGAACATGTGCCCTATTCTATAGTTCCTTCGAGAAAATAGCCTTATGTCCACTCTTACCCTTTCCAAAGACTATTATTTCTGTTTTCTTAACATTTAAAGTTATTTTCTTTTTCTCAACATAATCACTTATGTTGGTGCCCACTTCTTTCTAAAATATTCCACTATATCATTAATATATACACAAAATAATCTTGGAGACAACGTACTACCTTGGTTGACTCTTCTTTTAGATTCAAACTCTTCTGACAAACCCTTACCTATTATGTTAACTATCCCTTTTGTACCTAGATACATTTCCCTTACTATCTTAATAAATGTTTTTGGTAGGCCTACTTTCAATAATTCTAGACACAGTAAGGCTCTATCAACACTAGAAATGCCTAGTCTAGAAAAGCTACATCTTTCTTCTAGCCTATTTCTCTATCAACCCTTGTAGCATTAATCCTCTCTAAAATCTTACTTGCTAATGAAATTAGTGAAATTGGATGATAATTTTCATGGCTCCCAGGATCCCTTGTTTTTAAAAGAGGCACTATTAGAGATTCTTTCCATACCGAAGGCCACTGATGAAGAAAAAGAATCCGACTGAATAGTACTAACAACAGAGGTAAGATCCATTATACAAATCTTTTATATACATCAGTTGGAATGCCACCAATCTCAGGTGCCGATCCTTCTGCAATTTGTTTAAGACACTCTATAGACTCTATTTCTGATGCATCATCTAATACTTCACCGTCATACTCCTTCACTGGTAAGGACAATCTCTCCATCATCTAATATCTCTCTATCTAGTTCTTGTAGATCACTGCAGTTACCTCTTTTTTCCTTGAAATATGCTAGCTATAAACTATGCTCTGGTGTTTCTTGGCTAGTTAGCCCTCCTGTCTTACCTTCCTCTTTCACCATCCTCCAAAATTCTTTCATTCTACTATCCTTATATGACAAGACCATTGCATGCCTTTCCTTTTCTCTAATCACTCATTTTTACTTTCAATTAGCCTCTTATATTCTCTTCTACCTGTTCTAGATTGTAGGAAAATGTGGTCTTCTTACTTGGGTCATTTTCTAAATTCACTAAATCTAACATATTCTGTAGTTCTACTTTCTTCTGTTGACACTCCTCATCAAAAAACCCTACTTCCTTTTTCCTCTCTTCAACTAATTTTTCTTTACATACAATATATACTAAGTCCCCTAAACCTTCTGCTAACTTATCAACCAAGCACTCCACCTCCTTTAACCTCACTAATTCCATCTGAATACTCTCCTGTGAAAATATACCAACCCTTCAGCATGACATCAGCAGTTGTTAAGTTTCTTGAATGAATAATCAATTCTGCACTTATTAGGCATCTTGAATCAAATAATGTTTTGCACAGCTCATAACATGGTTTTGTTTAGTAAGATCTGTTGATACCAATCTCATTGATTTGTACGAACACATCACTATGTTGCTTGATATGGGGGGTGCCTGCTGATATGATTCTGCTTGACTTTTCTAAAGCTTCTGATAAAGCCTGTCACAAGCAGCATATAAGACTTTTTTTGAAAGTTTTGTCATAGAAACTTCAAAAGGGCTCATTTGATTGGAAATTGAAAGGGCTAGGGCCATTTTTAATAGTTGAAAGTGATTGGAGAGTGACTAACACCCCGTCCAGGCCCACCATTTCCCCAGACATATCCAATCAAAATTTTTAGACAGTCATTTTGTTCCACACAGTTTAAAATTCAGATACATATGCCTTTAAGCAAGACACTCCCCTTACAGTATTCAGGGCAGGGGTTCTAAGTTATACACTGGGGGCATATAAGTTTTTATTGAAATCTTATAAAATAGAATATTGAAAAGAATAGTTTGTAGTTTGTAGAATAACTGTTTCTTCAGATAGTTTGTTCCAACTGTTGACAATTTGTGATGAAAAGAATTGATTGAAGACTGTATATGGTAGACTGCTTGACAAGTTTCAGATGATGACCTCTACTTCTTGAGTTGGGACTAACAGTAGGGAATAGTGCTGGGAGAATATTAGCCCTCATTAACTTATAGGCTAAATTGGCATCCCCTCTATTTCTCCTGTAAGCAAGTGTAGAGAGATTCAGCTTTGATAATCTTGCAGGGTAGGAAAGCTCCTGCATGCCATATATCGCTTTGATGGCCTGTCTCTTCACATCTTCAAGAACTTTTATGTCTTTTTTAAAATATGGGCAAGCAAGAGACATTCCAATTTCAAGCTTAGTATAAACAAGTCCCTTATATAGAAGACTAATGACTGTAGGGGAACAACTGGAAAGAGTATGCTTAATAAGTCCCATAGTTAAACTAGCACCATCAGCAGACCTCTTAGCATGAGTGGTGAATTTTAGTTCATTGTCAATAGTAACACCAAGATCCTGCTCAGTATTTACAGAGTAGAGTGGGTGGCTGAAAGACAACAAGATCAACAAGGATTCAATTTTCCAAGGTGAATGATATGGGACTTGTCAACATTGAATTCGAGAAGCCAAGCCTCAGCCCATTGATCAAGCAGTCAAAGATTATTTTGTAGAAGGGCATGATCTTTACATGACAAAGCTGGTCCAAGAAGCTTCAGGTCATCAGCATGGTGGGTCGATTTACTGCTGATAATTGAAACAGTATCATTGATGAAGATATTAAATAGTGTAAAACCCAAAACACTTCCCTGAGGAACTCAACTCGAAACATTTGTCACAGGAAGAAAGAATACGGTTACCTGAGTCATCAAATAACTGAACACATTGAGATTGCTGATAAAGAAAATCAAGGATCCAGAGCAGGGATTTCTCTTCAAACTTGACTACATGTAATTTACTTGCATGTTGCTTGTGACAGGCTTTATCAGAAGCTTTAGAAAAGTCAAGCAGAATCATATCAGCAGGCACCCCCCATATCAAGCAACATAGTGATGTGTTCATACAATTCAATGAGATTGGTATCAACAGATCTTACTGAACAAAACCATGTTGTGAGCTGTGCAAAACATTATTTGATTCAAGATGCCTAATAAGTGCAGAATTGATTATTCATTCAAGAAACTTAACAACTGCTGATGTCATGCTGAAGGGTTGGTATCTCCTGGCATGGTTCTTCCTAGCTTTTTTAAATATAGGAATGATATGTGCAGTTTTCCAATCAAGAGGTAGTCTGGAAAGACTTAATGATAACTTGAACAGCAGGGAAAGAGGTTGACACAAAACTGTACAACATTCATGAAGGATATGTGGGTGAATGCTGTCTGGACCAGCATATTTATTCAGTTTAAGGGACATAAGTTCCTTTAGAACTATTGTATCAGTAGCCAAAATTGGTTCCATCTTGTATGATACATCATATACAGGAGGGGTGGGATGAATATTACTGAAATTGGAGGAAAAAACATGAGAATTAATGGTTGAAAGTTTCTGCTCAGGATCAGCAACTGATTGACTACTATGCAGGATATCAGGGACTCTGCATCTGCTGCTACATTATTGAGTGGCATAATGCCAGAAATATTTAGGGTTATCCTAAACATCCTTGGCCAATTTTTCCTCAAACCTTCTCTTCAACTCCTTTATTGTATTAGTAGTAACAGTAGTAGCAGCAGTATTAATTACAGTTCGAGCATCCACGTGTTGCCTTTTGGTTAGTCAAAGATCCCTCTCTTGATGCCCTGGAAGTTTCACCTTGATACAATAAACTACTGCAAAAATATTGCAGATGTGCCCTTTTGATGCACTTTTAATCTTTATATTCTAAGCTTTACAAGTTGTTGCAATTAGAATAGTAGTTTAGTAGCAGCAGTAGTATTATTAATAATATTGGTAGGCTCTACACCAATCTTGGTGGACACATTTTTCATCTACTTATCCCTGAAATAGGTGAGTAAGTTCAATAGTTCAGCATGTAGTTCTTTAAGAAGCCTTGGGTGTAAATAATCGGGTCCTACCAACTTATTTGGGTTCAGTATCTTCAGACAAGTCCCTAATTACTGATTCTAATTAGGAACACAAATGTAATATTACATGTAGGAGAGTCTGGGAGAGAGGCATTTATCAGGTGGAGTAAAAAAAAGAGGTAAACTCCTTATTTAGGGCATCAACAATTATTTTTAACTTGTATGATGGAGTGGCAACCAGATTTATGAGTTGAGATATAATTCCAAAATGTGTTTTGGTCTTACTTACTGCTGCAACAGCCTCTTCACACTGTTCAAATAACTTCCTGGATAAATCCCTGTCTTGACTTTGCGGATATTTTTCTTTGTAATGATCTTTATGTTATATATTCTGCTTATGTAACCTCCAACACTTTTTCTTTTTATCTATTTTGCTCTCTTTAGTTCTTTTGTTATGAAAGACTAAAGTTTTTTTTTCTTTTTTTTGTTCCCATCCTACTTTAGCTTACCTTTCTAAGACTTGATGACAAAATGAGTATGCAAAATCAAAAGAAGACAGAGCTGAATACAGCCAAGGAAAACTTTACCAAATATCCAAGTGAATATATTCAAAAAATTAGCATATAACTCTGTTCTGCTAACTAGTCAAAGACTGACCATGAGATTACCATCTAATATAGCAAGAATTGGCTGGCAGGACTGGTCCTTTATTAATTACAGTGTTGTTGATGAATCCTGGAATAGAATAAAAGAAATACTGCTAGAGGTCTCAGAAAGGTAAGTTAAAGAACATTGGGATCAAAAAGACAAAACTCTGTCTTATAAGCAGAATAAATAGCACAAGGATCATTACAAAAAATATATAAAGGTACAAAGTCAAGTCAGGGATCTATCTTAAGAAGCTATTTGCACAGTGTGAACAGGCTGTTGCAGCAGTAAATCAGACCTAAAATACATTTTGGAATTATATCTCAGCTCATAAAGTGATTGATGCTCTGCCATACAAATAAAAGAGGTAGATGACTGAAAGGAAATTGCTGATGAAGTAAATAAGGAGTTTACCTCTGTATTTACTCCACCTGATGATGCCTCCCTCCCAGGCCCTCCTACATATAATATTATATTTCAGTTCCCAATTACAATCAGTAGGGTAGTCTTAGAGACTTGTCTTCAGAAGCTGAACTATTTAACTCACTTACTCACCTATTTCAGGGATGAGGGATAAAAATGTGTCTAGAAAGATTGGTGTTCAGCCTACATAACCCCGCACACAAGGGTGGTAGCAGGGAAGGCACAAGGAACTACTGGTCAATCTGCATTACTTCTGCACTTGGGAAGCTGCTTGAAAGAATTTTTAATGCAGCAATTCTAAAAGACTCCACAGCCAACAATCTATTTTCATCTTGTCAACATGGCTTTAGAACTGGTTGGTCAGATGAAACAAAGCTAATTTATTCATATGAATATATCACTGGCCTTCTAAACCAGGTACTTCCACTTGAAATCATAATCCTGGACTTGGCAATAGCTTTTTATGAGGTTCACCATAAAGATTCCAAATTTTGTTTCGAGCCATTGGTGTGGGTGAGGATGTAATTGAGTAGGTGATGCAGTGTCTAAGAAATCAAAAACAAATGTCCAGAATATTTGGTGAAGAAGGAAAGACATTCTTCTCTGGGGTGGCTGAAGTAGAAAGTGGAGTAATTTTTCTCTGGGGTGGCTGAAGTTGAAAGTGGAGCAAACCCAAAGCAAAGTCTTAGGCTCCACTGTATTCAATATGTATATAAATGTACCTATGATCCTTGATAATAAAGTAAGCATCTGTGAGGATAACGTAAAACTTGTTGCTTTAGCAGACACAGCAGGGAGTAATCAGTCAATCCAAAAAGAGATCAATGCATTTATGCACTAGACTAACACTTCGAAGCTGGAATTTAATATAAACAAATACAAGGTCATCTATCTTGGAAATAAGACCCAAGCACCAAGTACAATATTGATCCCACACCATGTAGTATCCATTACGATAGTGATGGATTGAGTCAAAAGTGCAAAATAAATGTTAAACAATTGTAAGGTAAAAAGAAAGTGGGAGCAGAGGAGTCACTTATGTAGCATATCAACTATGTACTGGATGAAATTTCTTCTATATCTTTCAGTGGGAAATCTTATTGGTGTAAGAAGGGAACATCAAATTGACAGAACATCGTTAATAAAGTGATCCTGTTTTGAGTCACTTGAGATGATAAGACCTAGTAATTTCTTGGTACTAACATTTCATGGGAGATGGGGCAGATGAGAGAAGGGGGAGTCTTAAGGAAATTAATTGTTAAAATTGATGTCTTTAAGGGTTGAATATCATATAATTAGTAATGGCTTCATCTAATATCTGCTTCAGGATATCCATTTGGCTACTTTTAGAATTTTTGAAAAAAATTGTTAAGACAGTTAGATCATCAAACAATTTCTATTGATCCAACAAGTTGACACCAAGTTTGTTTTTCGTTGCAAGAAATGATAGAGAACTCTAAAAAAGGGTTCCCTGGGATGCACTATTGTAAATTGAGAGGGTGTGTGTCCAGGAGTTATGTTATATATTATTATAACAAGTATGTTATATATTAAGATAATTGTCACCCAAATTACCCATGCAGCTTAAGGAAGTGTTTTTTATTTTTGCCTGCACTAGAATAGAGCTGCTCAACTTTGTTTTGCAAATTATGGAGTTAGGACAACGGCTCCCATCTTGTTCCTTTTATACCTGTGAATCCATATTGTACATATTTGTCCAATTACTTTTTTTTGTTCAACATAGTTAGTTAGAAAGGATTGAGATATTAAGAAAGAAAACTAATCACATGACACACCATCACAACGCCTAAAGTTTTACTACTGGGCAAACAAATTTCCAGTAGCACAAATAGAACAAACGATGTGTGTATGATCACCTACAGCACAGCAAATGATAGGTAGGCAGGTTTTGGTATTACAAATCATATGCATTGGGTGTGTTTTGAGAAATGTCAATAAATGGATGTTTAAATTATTAAGAAACTTGATGATAGATTTTTCTTTAATTTAAAAGCACCATGTAAATTTTTGACATTTATAACCAAATGTGATCTTTCTTATCAGCCAATACAAGATTTCTGAGGAATTATGTACTATAAGTGACAAAAAAATGCATGTACTACCTTCTCTGTCTGTTTACTACAAGAAAAAAATTCAGAGACAAAGAGGGCAGGTTGGTTTTAACCTCTTATAAGCCCTCAAGTTCAGGTCTAGGCATTTACCCCCTTCCCCCGCTGTAGAAAATTAAAAAAAAATTAGTGTTGACAATTATCTTAATGTTAGGTTTAACTCAGTTGACGCAAATGATTTTTCATGAAATATGTTTAGTGATGCATGATTGCATGTCAGGTACTACAAAGGAGGGGTGGTGGGTTATTGTGTAGGCTGGGGGAGGATCCCAGATGTCTAAAAGAACCCATTTCAATGTCCAAATCGTCTAATTTTCTATGAACCTTTAGATATAGAAAATGGTCTGGGGGGGGGGGTAGGATTCATTTCCCGTTATCATTTCCCTTCATTTAGAACAAGCATGGATAAGGGTGCTGTGGGGAGATGCCTCCCTTTTTATCACACAAAACGTTTCTTGAATTAATTATAGAGTGTCTTTTAAACAAACTGATTTTCCTTCTATTTTTTAAAAGTTACATGAAGTGATGTGTAAGTACACATCAGATATATGAGGGAGAGATAAGGGGTAGGTGCCTCAAAGAGTGCATTATATTGCCCAAATGTTATAACTCCTATTGAACCTTCATGTAAATATAGAAAAAGTTTTGGGGAAGGAAGGGGATGTAGAAATTGATATCTAATCCCTCTTGATTTCTGAGAATAATTTTGGTCTACACTTTTATTATTGATACTGGGGGGGAGGGGGAGGGAACAGTATTTCCCTCATTCCAACAATATTCTTTCTATGTAGTTTAAATATTGCATTCAAAGCCTACTGGAAAAGAAGGGGAGGAAATCAGGGCATTATGGGCCTTGCCAGGAAATTCTTGTAGATGGGGAGAGGGTAACAAGTACTACTAGGAGCTTTGTTTTCGCGAATTTTAAATGTTAATTGTCCTCTTTTTCTGTGCAAAATGTTTAAATGCATTTAAACATATGTATACTATGTATTTAAACTTTAGAGAATACTGTTGTGGAGGTCATGATGGCTTAAGCCATGTAAAAGACCAAGTCATGCAATACTTCCATCGAAATGAACAATAATGCCTGTCTCTGTTCACCTAAATTTCTTTATTAAAATCTTTATTAAGAACCTGTTCAACAAAAATGCTGTTCATCAAAAAACTTTGACCAAATAATTAAGTCTTGTCCAAAATTTTACTTACAATCGAACATTTCAATGATCAAGCAGAGAACTAAAAACGCAGGAAGCTACCAACCAATTTACAACTATTGGTACATACACTTTAACAGCAATAAATTGCGTGTTTATTGGGCTGGTAGTCCACATCATATCATGGTTAAGTCTGGGTGTGATTTGAAAAACGATCACTTTTTTTCTGACTTTTTTTTTCAAAATTCTTTAGAAACGACTGCTAAAACACAAGGGCTGTTGAACTGGAGTAAGATTTTTTTTTTTTTTTTAAGACACTGTAGTTGGTAACAACTCATTCAGTAGCACTTGTTGAAAAGCAGGCTAAATCTTAAGAAAGGGCATTGGAACTTTTGATTTCCTATTGAATTTCCTATTGAATTTGATTTCCTTTTGAAAGTTTATTTGATAACTCTTCCCATAAAAACCTTATATCCTAATAGTGGGCAACTTGCATAGCTTACAGCCATTGCCCTAGGTGCTGGAAGGGGGGTTTTCAAACTTAAAGGCATGATTATTTGACCAATGGATCATTGTGAAAAAAATGGCTGTTGTATTTCAAAATTTTGATTGAATGTGTTTGAAGAGAAACAGTGTGGCGGGTGACTTTTAAAAAAGGTAATAGAACTTTTAGTTTGCAATTGGATGAGCCCTCTAAGTTTAGACAACCATGCCTCCCATGTGAAGTGCCTTTGGAAAAAATAAATAAACAAGTATTAATACATTGAACTTTTTTGGCTCTTCACTATATGTAATGCTATAGGATTGCCTCTGATTTAAATGGCTGAGCAGAACTTTCAATTTCCCTTCTAATAAACATCTAGAATTAACCAGGGGAATTATCTGTGGGTATTCTCTGCAGGGGGTAAACGCCAGATCCCCTCAAGGTCAACTCACCAAACCCAGGTTAAGAAGCACTGCATTAGGGTAACAGGGAATGTAGTGAAGAAAAATTCTCTGTACACATGATTTTAGCTGATCATTTGGAGTTGAAAGGTTGTGCATAAAAATTATCCTAGAACTTGCAATACCTCACCAAGGCTAAGAAAGGCCAAATATCATATTGACTGGAAAACTCAACTCAATATTCCAGTTTGCAGGAAATGCTCATTACTTGTAAAAAAAAAAAAATCGTGTCTCTGTGAACTCGCCAGAAATCCATGGTCGGAAATTGTTTTTTTTACATCTCTGGTCCTGTACAAAAGGATATTAACCCTGAAGAATATACAGGGAATGCTCTCTTCTTCCTGGAGGCCTGGAAGCTTTCATGCAAATTTTTAAAAGGTTGCATGGAAAAGAGGATTTACTACAAATTTTAGTAAGAAATCAGACTTATTATTATTATTAAGGTAAAGGTGGACCCTCTATGCCTGGATTTAGGCTCAGGCGTTCAAGGCCAATTGCCTTCACAAACCAAGAACTGCTCCATTTGTGTTTGGGGGGAGGGGGAGGCAATGATGGATTTCGCCTCTTCACCTTACCATATATCATGCCAACTGTTCAACTTCGCCTTCCTTCACTATATTATCCAGCTTGACAATAACTCTGTGAAATATCTCAAGCCAGTGTCTAATCTTAGCTGGACATTCTCTGTCAGATGCCTTCTTGTTTCCGCAGTTGCCATCTCGCACTTTTGGTATAGGGTGAATTCAGCCCACCCTATTTAGAAATGATGTTTCCCAAAGTTTTTTTTATGGCTTCTGCTTCTATATACATTCGTGAAGTGGGATGAGAAATGGGATGAAAGGCTCTGGACCATCGTATCTTAACAGGGTCCAAGTCTTTGCTGCTTCATTTGTCATTTCCTTACCCTCTATTCCTGAGTGCCCTGGGATCCACATCAGAGTAATTTGGTTTGCTTTGGATGCCAAGCTATTCAAGGCTTCATAGCATTCCAATTCTCTCTTTTGCTGCATGCTTGATTGTCAGTTAAGACTTATATACTTCGTCTTATGCTTCCTTTTTATGACAGTCTTCCTGTTGCCTGTTCTGTTCCAACATTTCAACCTGAAAAACTGTAACGAATTCTCCCAGGTGATAACTAATTATCTCTTTGTCCGCATTGGGAGTATTTGGACATTTTACTACTCTGGTCTCCGATTATCCACCAAACCAAGAACCATCATTATAAAGGCTATCGTGTTTCTTTGACAGAGCAGCTGTATTTCCTGCTCCACTTCCTTCCAATCTTTTATGAGGATCGGGAATTGCCTCTCTGGTTTTACTGTTGGGATAAATTTATCATTAGGCACATGCAGCTCCCTGTACTGCAGCAATGAGTTACATAAGTCAGCACAACCTTTACTTTTCCCATTTTATATCTATTGTGTTATAGTCCAATTTGACAGTGATTTTTGACAATTTGACAGTGATTTTTATTGCTTCTTCCTCTATAAAATTTTCTATTGGTTGAAGTCCCAAGATTAGCTCCATTGATGCTGTAGCGGTTCCATGATATGCTGATTTAATCATTAGGTATGTTAGCCTTTGCACCCTCATTAAGGGGGTTATATGGCTTGCAATTCGAGTGGAATTGACCCAAGCCACTATTCCATATGACAAAATCAGTCTGATTTACCATGTTTTATAAATATATGATTTTATTAGGAGCCGCCTCAGCTCTTTCCTCTTATTAAATAAAAAAAAGTTTTTTTAGCCGAAAGTAAGGAGCGACATTAAAACTTAAAACAAACAGAAATTATTCCGTGTATGAAAGGGCTGTCCCCTCCTCAATGCCCTGCTCTTTACGCTAAAGTGTGACTCTTTAACAAACTCTACTTTTTAAAACAATAAAAAAAAATTAGCGCAAAGAGCGGGGCGTTGAGGAGGGGACGGCCCCTTTCATATGCGGAATAATTTCTCTTCATTTTAAGTTTTATTGTCGCTCCTTACTTTCTGTTAAAAACAACTTGTTTTTTTTCTGTATATTTTTCAATTCATGCAGGTTTTGAAGATTGCTCACCATACATGAATAAACAAAACGAAATTTGCATATTAATTTTACTGTTTTTTAACTAATAATAACCTTGTAATAACATAAGTTTGATTTTTGTTCCAGTTATTTAAGAATGACTCCTGAATCACAAAGGTTGTTTAATTAGAATAATAACCTCTTTTAAAAGTGAAAAAAAAAGAGTAGCGTAAGAGCAAGTTATTGAGGAGAGGAAACCCCCTATCGTATAGGCCTACGTAACATTTTCTTTTCGTTTTAAGTTTTAATGTTGCTCCTTACTTTCAGTTGAAAAAAACTTGATTTTTTTATATTTAATTTCTGATTGTTTTTTTTAAATAATGCTGGGAAATCCGGCGCCCCTTCATGGAAAATTCTCTTCACCTGTGAAAAATTCCTCCATGAAAAAGATCCTCCTCTCGGGCCCTCCATAAAAAATCTCCCCCCCCCCGAAAATGTCCGTATACTTCCCCCATCCCAATAACTGCATGTAAACAATGGGCAAAGTTCACACTTTGCAGCCCTTCCCCCCGGGGACTATGGGGGATTAAGTCATCCTCAAATATATAGTTATTAGATTTTTCGACTATGCTGAACAAAATGGCTATCTCAAAATTTTGATTGGGTAATTTTGGGAAAAAATGAGCATGGGATGGGGCTTAGTTACCCTCCAGTTTTTTGCGGTCACTTAAAAAGTGCACTAGAACTTTTAATTTATGTTCGAATAAGCCCTCCCGCGATATTATTGGACCGCTGGGTTGATACAATCACCCCTCGGAGGAAAAAAAACAACAACAAAAAAAAACGAAAAAACCAAATAAACATGCATCTGTGATTTTTCTTCTGGCAAAAAATACAAAATTCCACATTTTTGCAGATAGGAGCTCAGAACCTCTAAAGTAAGGTTCTCTGATACGCTGAATCTCATGGTTTGATTTTTATTAAGATTTTATGAATTTTAGGGGGTGTTTCCCCTTTTTCTAAAATAAGCCAAATATTCTCAGGCTCGTAACTTTTGATGGGTAAGACTAAACTTGATGATGCTTATATATTTGAAATCAGCATAAAAATCCGATTCTTTTGATGTATCTATTGGTATCATTGTTTTTTTAGAGTTTGTTTTTGGAATTTGTAGATTTAAAAAAATTTTAATTTTTTTTAGAGTTTCGGTTACTATTGAGCTGGGTCGCTCCTTACTTACAGTTTGTTTCCACGAACTGTTTGATTCATTGATGCTGAATTAGGGAAGCTTTAGCTTTCTGTGCTTTTTCAAAACAGTGAATTTTCCGGTTCATTTGGTGATCAATTATCACCCCTAGGTACTTCAACTTTTTTTTTTCATGAATAACAGATAATCATCCGGGTTGCAGCAGTAGCTAGCATCCTAGTAAGAGACGATCACGTCCAATGTTAAGAAATATAATAACCCATAACTCATAAAAATAGAGTCAGATCAAAATAAAAAGTACACCCTTAGAACCGCCTTGTCCAAATCCCCTATATAGGAAACTTTCTGTCCTTTGGCTTTAACAGCAAGGGAAGCACATTGGCTTGAAAATCAAGAAAAGTGGCAGCTAAAAATGCTACAGCATTTTGCCTAAACGGCATCTTTTTTTTTTCTTTTCCACAGATAGCTTGGCACTGGAGCATTGTGGAGAGCTGTATGATGACTCATTTTAAAGGAAATTGCTAGATCTAGTGCCATTTGTAATTAAAAATAAATTATTTTCAAAATAGAATCAATTTTTCCCCTTAAAACTGTATTTTGCTGGCCAATCTTAATAAATGCCAACTGTCATAACCACTAGCATGCTTACCATTGTACCATCGGAAACTTATGAAAAATTACATTAAAAGACGATCATTGGAATAACAAACCGTAGTATACATTGAACTTAGTTAGCTACTTTATTGTTTAAGGTTCGTCTCTTACTATTTAAAAGGAGAAAATGCCGTAGGCTTTTTTCTGTTTGTAAGCATATATTTTTAAAGCAAAGGAAACTAGCCATTATCTTCTTTTTGATGAATAGTATTACTTCACTCTTTTGAGGAGCTAGACGTAGTTTATATTTCTGTGACCATACTTGGGTTTTATCCAGCATATGTTTTCCCAATTCAAATAGAGTCCTTACATGTTTTCCTCTCAATTGGAGTACTAGATCATCCGCGCATGCTTGGCTATATCCGGATTGCTGTTTTAGTAAATTCAACAAACTATTCATTTCCAGGTTCCACATACATCGGGAATTTAGCCCCCCCCCCCCTTCCCAATACGGACGTCCTTTCAGAACAGTTTTTTATTTCTTGATTGCCTTTAGCTCTATGACTACCTGTTGATTCCTGAGCATATTCTAATTCTATATCTTAATTGATTCATCTAGTCTTACTTCCTTTGGACCTGTCTTTAAACACTAAATTTCTTCATCCTTTTGTACGAACTGCACTTAATTTATTCTTTGTTACCAATTGCAGGATCTACTCTGTACAGTGTATAACAAATGATTATACATTTTAAAAGTGGGTTGTCCATGGGAATTAGATTGAATGACCCTCCCCCCATAAAAAATTGAAAATTCACGACTTGACAATGTACTTTTATGGCTCTTTACCACCCTCCTCTCCCTTCCTTGGTAAAATCCCTACACCCTCTCTCTCCTTTCCTCCAGGAGTTGGACAAATGTGTACTATTTTAAATTAGGTTTCATTCCTTCCCGAGTTAGGTATAATGTTACATTAAAAGCCCTTTATCTCTTCCTCCCTCATTTATCTCTTTCTTTTTACGGTACCTAAAGTCTCATATATTTTGTTATTTTTAGTATCCCGGCTGTACATGTTTTGGCTGGAAAAATCCCAATGCTGGTGGTAATGTTTCCCAGCAGTCGGTTTGCTCTCAAGACTCATGCAGAGGCTGTAAACACCCTTTTGGTATGTTTTTTTTTTATTTATATATATTCATGTGTGATGCTGTTTTAGGTCATATTTTACCAAATATATAAAAGTTATTTCAACATTTGCTATTACATATGGATTTTCTGGCTTTCTAAACATAGTTTACATTTGGTAATATAAATTATGGATTATAGGAGGGGAAATACCAAAGTTTTGCTGTTGCTTCTAAATGAAAGAAGATTTCAACCTAATTTTGAACCAAGTATACCTACACCCTGACAATTTGTGTTTTTCTGTTGAAATCATCCTGCATTTCCCCAGTAATGTAAATCAATCTCTATGATTAAACAAACAATACCCTTGTTTAAATTAATGTTTTGCAACCTAAATGTTTAACTTGTATTTGATTCAATAGCCACATCACAGCAGTGTCAACTATAGGCTACATATTTGGCTCTTTCATGTTCTAATGCTGGAAGTACGGGATTTTGAATGGAGAATTCTCAGCTAGGGCTGTTGAAAAGATGTATGTGAAAACTGTCTCACTTATAGGTCATTAGTGGAAGTTGTGATTTTTGTGTGCTCCAAGTTTTGCCATAACTTGTCTCTTGCATCCTCTATCATATTGTGAAGCTTCCTCGATGTTTAGACAATCAGTTCAAAAAGACGGAAATAGGATTTTTCTAGATTCATTTCAAAACGCAGGTCAAATAGACTGATAGGGGACTTGGTAACCCAGTAACTCTTTATCAGCTTCACTTTTACAAAAACAAAAACTTACTAATTAGGCTTATGAAAATGACACTGATCAAGAAAAATATAATATACTCTGATTTACTGAAAAGAACATAAGTATAGAAGATGTTGATCTTTGATTCTTTCAGATTAAATGGACATTCATTTTAATTTGTTGCAAGTGTTTGTGTGTTACAAATGTTTTTATGATAGTTGAAGATAGTTGGGAAACTTCAATAGAAAACAAATACAAATGCAGGTTTTTTTTATGTAGAAAAATGTGCAAGGAAAGATATGTTTTAGCTGGTATTGGGAGCTTGGTTGACAACTCGGGATTATGAATGCTCAAAAACAATTAATAGCTAAGTATGTTGCAAATTGCTTAACCGAGAGAAAGATGGGACAGGTACGTAGACAAGCAAGTATATGTGATTATATTCAGATAGTCTCTAGTGAAAAAAAAAATTGTGGAAAGCATTTTTCTTTGGTGCCTCTAGGATTGGCTACCCTTTCAATGTGACTCTGGTTTGAGAGTTCTTACATGTGAAAATTATCCTGTAATAAATTGAAATTTTTCTCCCTTGCTGGCAACTAGAAACCAGTTTCGCCTTCTGATTGCATGTCGTCTTTTTGTCTCTTTCCCCACGTTTCAAGGTGGGGAAAAATTCTACATAGAAAGAGTGCTTTTTATATTAATTTCAAATGTACCAACTGAATTAATTTTTTGCAAGAACAGCAAAATTTTTAGCTTAAAAAAGCCACTTAATTGTTGAAAAAGGGGAAAGGGTGAAGGTTAATCTATCTCTCTTATCCAGAAAAGGGTGGTCAGTGGCGTTGGTTTATTTGTCACTGTTAGAGAGTCCGTGAAATTGGAAGTTCTAGTGTGTTCTTCATTGTAAAAGACTACGCGCCTCAACAAGGTACCAATTTGTGCCATAAAGCAACAATTTTTCTCCTAATAGGGCTAATACTATATCACGTGAAAATTCTGATGTAACCAATTGGCTTAGAACAATTGAAAATTCAGTATTACAGCCTCCCAGTTTCAGAGGACATACTGCTTCGTCCCTAAAAACATATTTATTCAGTATATACTAGTCGAAGGATTATCATATACTGTTTATCCAATAACACGTTTATAATGTTATTGATAGATCTTTTTGTTTGGTGGGAATACCTAAAATCTGGAAAATGCATTTTTAGGCTCAAACTCTCAGACTTCCCATTAAAGGCTCTTCAGCCAAAATTGGAGATGTATATAGAATTTTTATCTTTTTTCATTTGGAGAGGTACATTTAGACTAAACACACAATATGGTTGCTGAGGAGGTTGAAATTTTCCTCTTATTGCGGAAACTGTAGTTTTTAACAGGGAACATTAGCTATAAATATCAAAGCATTGCGATAAAAATTGAGCGTAAAGAGCAGGGGGTTGATTTGATGAATAGCCTCCCATATTTAAGAAAATTATATTTTAATTAGTAAAGCAAGTACACCTAAATGAGAACCGATCACCAGAGCTTTGCTGCACAAGATTTAACATTTAATATAAATAGGGGACCTGGAAATAACCCTCTTATTTCTGATTACCATGAACTTGGTAGTAAAAACAAACTTAAACTAAATTTAATGTTCGTTTTCTTGTGAAAATAAAGAGCTCTGTTAAACTCGGAAAGAAAAGAAATTACCTGATATCCTTCCAATTTCTGCTTTTTATGCTACTTTCTATCTTCTTGCTTCCAAAATGAATGCTCTAACACAGTAGATTTGGGATAAAAAGTAAAAGGAAAAAAAGGTTCACTATGCTTTGAGACTGAAAGAGCTAATTTACCTGCATTTGCATTAATCGATGCAAATTTAAGTACGGCTTTTTTAAAGGCAATCGGAAGATAAAATAATTGCGATTTCCTTAACATAACAGTAAACATAACAGTATATATATATATATATATATGCAATATATATATATATATATATATATATATATATATATATATATATATATATATATATATATTGCACTCCTCTATATAAAGGATTATTTCGGTTCTTTGCAGGTTTTAGTCATGCTCTTTACCTTCATGTGAACAAACTTGTTTTTTTCTGAATTTTCTTCTGTTTTCTGAGATGCAACTGGTCCCCATGTAAATTCATTATAAGTTCGTTCTAGCTAATCACACTAGTCACCTCGAAGAGCTTGGGGAAAAGCAATTGGATGAAGCATTAAGCATGGCAATTGATGTTGAAAATTTGTTTTTGTGTGCCAGTAAAGATGATGATCCAGACAAGAAGCAAGTCTTTTTTCTCCTTTTGAAAGTAAGATGTCGTCTTATAGTAATAAGGAAGACAAAGTGTGTATGTTATAAAAGACCAGCTTAAATAGCTTTGATCTAGTTTTACTATACAACGTATTCTTCTAGGAAGGAAAGCAAATTCGAATTGTTGCAAAAATGGCATATGATCTATAGGTATTTTGTGGGGAGGACCTTTCTAAATCCCGGCTTGTACAGATCACATTAAAAAATGGAATTTCAAAACAGAAACTTGGAATAAATTCATGACATTAGACCTTTGTTTGTGTTTGCGATAGTTAATGTTCGTTGAATTTTAATGAGCAATGCGTTGCTATTCTCTTTCATTTAGAAGTTGTTATTTTCTTTTCACTATTTTTTATGTTTTGTTGTTTATTTGAATAACATTCTCTTCCTAAAAAAATATTTGGGTTTTGCTTTCATTCACATGAAGTGACGTCCTTTAATAAAGAAGGTCTATTGTTTACTGATCTAGGAAAGATTTTATTCAAATATGTACGCTTAAATGCTAGTTTCCGTACAATAAACATTCCTATGCATGACTAGCACCATGCTTTATTTACAACTCTGTATATTCAATACCTGATGGATCACCCTGAATTTTATACCTGCATTATATTTAATAAGTCCATTGTTTGCAACATCAATTTTTTGGGGGCTTGACAGGTCTGTGTAAATTCATCAATCCCTCTCTCCTCCCTTCCGAAACTAGTAAAATACAAAAAAAATGATTATGTGTGGTTTTAGCAATTTTTTCTCTTAGTCATAGGGGCCAGGCATTTCCTAAATGTCCATTACCCCTTCCCCTAAAAAATTCTTTGATTTTCCTCATTACGGCACAAAAAATTATAAATTTCTCACTTTAGAAGCCAATCGACTTTAATTCAATATTGTTTGTTTTTCTGTCAAACATACCTTGTTTCTCATTCTGGCTGGGCTTTTATAAGTGAATCCAAGGGTGATTGTATGCAAATGAACAAATATGATCAGTTTAACCTTTAACATCTCGCAATGCTTTGGGAACACAAAAGAGTTAGTAAAAGTTATGTTTTGTTTAGTCATTCGTCCATTCAATTGTTTCTCGTCAATGGTCAAGGAAGAAACAGGTCGAAGCAAAAAGATTGACGGTAAAAATCCAGAAAAAATATTGATATTTTTTTTCAAATGTTTCTTGATTTGGAATTAAATAAAAAAAAGCACGTTTTTTCCACTGAAAATAAGGAGCAGCATTAAAACGAACATAAATTATTCCGCATAAGAGAGGGGCTGACCCTTCCCCAACCCTTGCTCGTAAACTAAAGTTTTTTAGTGCTTTAAAAAAAAGCTTCTTGTTCAAATTAATCGGCCCTTATGTTTCAGGAGTTGTTAAAGGATTGGGCCAAAAAATCAAACTTTTGCTTAAAGAGCGACGGCTGAGGAAGGGACAGCCTCTATTGTATATAGAATAATTTCTGCTTGTCTTAAGTTTTAAAGTTGCTCCTTATTTTCAGTTTAAACTTTTTTAGCAGTTGAAACATAAGAAAATGTTTTTCTTATTTGATTTCAGATTGTTTTTCGACTAATGCCGGGAAATCTGCTTCCCCTCTTCGAGAAAAATTTTCCCGGGAAAATCTTCCCATGACAAATTCCCTCCATAGAAAATTTACCCCTGCTTAAATCCCCCCCCCCATATTTATGCTTAGGCAATGATCAATCCGATTTTATCTATTATTGACATTTTTTTTAGTCTAATAACAAATTGGGATTTTTTTTCCCAGAAAAATGATCACAGATGTGTGTTTATTTATTTATTACTATTATTTTTTCTTATTGGTAATCGTATCGAACCGATGGTTCTAGGAGATCACAAGAGGGTTATTTGAACGGAAATTAAAAATTATAGCGCCCTTTCAAAGTGACTATAAGATTGTGCCACTGGAAGTGGCGTTTTCTTCCATTTTGTGGCATCAAACTACGATTTCACCCCAGGAAGGACCAAGTTGTTGTCGATTATAAATTTTGTGATAGCCACTCGACTTAAAACTATTAAAATATGATATATTGAGCTTTCCTGTCACGGATGAAGTAATGCCACACGGTTGCGTATTCGTTCCTGGAAAGTCACATAGTCCATAAAAGTAAAGGTACTTTAGGCGGGTCAATTTTAAATTTGCCTGGTTCTGACTTAGAGTTTGACTCCTTGCAGTTAAGTTGAATTAGAACAAAGAAAAAAAAGGCCCCTTAAAGGTATGTCAGACGGGAAAGCCTTCTGATATACGCCTAGTGGACGCGTTCTCGATCGCAAGGGATGAATTGGTATCATGTCCTATAGTTCTCAGCAATCGTGTCACGTATGAGGGGGGAGGGGATTCCTACCCTAATGTTTTCAGCCAATTGGATAAAAAATTTCAATTGGTAAAATTTTACTGTTATGTTAAGTTGATAAGTACCGGCTGATGGAAATATATAACACAAAATCAATGAAAGAATATCAGTTTCAGTGGGTAAAGAACAAAAGGAAGTAATTTTAAAAGCAATTTCAGCTGAATTAGTTGGTAAAAACAACCAGCCAGTCGGTAAAATCCATCCCCCTCCCCCAAAAAAAAATTGGCTAGTGACGACTCTGGTCGGTACCAGACCAACTTCGCAAGAAGCTATTACTCGTACTTCTAAGTCCCAGCCTGATATCTTAGTGAAGTGTCATCGTATGGTAAATTTTCTAAAGTTGCCACTAATTTCATATCTTAAATTATCTTTTACAAGCTTTTATCTTACCTGCTATGATAACTCAACCCCCTAAAACCAGAAAATATAATTAAAATAAATAGAAATGTAAAAATAAATACTATAAGATATTTTACACTATACACTCTGCCTATATTTTGAAATATTGGTTGAATATTCCATAATTTCTTCTTTTTTCGTTATTATTTGAAAAAAACTACGTTTTCTGAAAAGTTAAAGAGGCTGACTTACAAGGTCGAACCTTAAAACGTACCGGGATTAGGAGGCACAGTTTGGGGGCTGCCGCCCCCCAAACTCCCCACTTTCGCAGCCTTTAAATAAAAAAAAAAGTTTTTTAAACTGAAAGTAAGGAGCGACATTAAATCTTAAAACGAACAGAAATTATTCCGTATATGAAAGAGGCTGTGCCCTCCTCAACGCCTCGCTCTTTACGCTAAAGTTTTTATTGTTTAAAAAAAGAGTTGTGAGAAAGTCAAACTTTAGCGTAAAGAGCGAGGCGTTGAGGAGGGCACAGCCTCTTTCATATACGGAATAATTTCTGTTCGTTTTAAGATTTAATGTCGCTCCTTACTTTCAGTCTAAAAACTTTTTTTTATTTAAAGGCTGCGAAAGCGGGGAGTTTGGGGGGCGGCAGCCCCCCAACTGTGCCTCCTAATCCCTGTACGTTTTAAGGTTCGACCTTGTAACTCAGCCTCTTTAACTCTTTAGAAAACGTAGTTTTTTTCAAATAATTTCTGCACGTTTTTGTACAGTTTATTACTGATTATTGCTTGACTAGCAGTTAGATGATTGTGTATTATTCTTTTCTTTCTCGACAGGGTCTTTTAAGGGTCGACCTTGTAACTCAGCCTCTTTAACTCTTTAGAAAACATAATTTTTTTCAAATAATTTAAAAAAGAAACTGAGTTTTTTTTTTAATTTAAATTCAGTATATAAAAAATTTTACCTTACGGTGAATCGAACCCGAGCTTTCCGCCTGACAGCCAGGACTCTCATCGCTACACTAAAGAGACATAATTGAAAATTTTTTTTTAGTAACGTGTTGAATCTTTTTGACGCAAGCAAAACTTGATATTTGGTTTTTGGAAAACAGGGAAGGAGTGATCAGATTGAGCTGAAATTTCTAGTATGAGCTCCCAGGCCCCGGGAAAGCTTATCCTCTAAATTTTAGCCTGATCAGACAACGTTAAAGGGGGGTTGTGGTGGAAAAAATTAACATGGGCTAATATAGAAAAACAAGGTTTTTCGTAACTGTAAATTCGGGAGATAATTTTTTCGGTCTGAAAATATCAAAAGGCCCTAACAGGTCGATTTCTGCTTCGAATGAGTCCTCATTCAACCGGATCCGTTGCCAACTGTGGCCTGTAGGCGTGGCTAAGAAAAAAAATATATGAATTTTAAGTGGCTATATTTGGTTTTTTGAAAACAGGGAAGGAGTGATCGGATTGAGCTGAAATTTCGAGGATAAGCTCCCGGGCCCTAGGAAAGCTTAACCTTTAAATTTCAGCCCAATCGGACAACGTTACAGGGGGGCTGTGGTGGGAGGGTCCAAACTTCCGGCCCAGTTTACCCCATGAAGATACAGTCGGAGGAGGAAGAAATTTCGCAAGTTTCTTAGTTTGAGCTTGGGCTACAAAATGCGATTACCGCCGTCTCTCTGCGACCTCTAGGACCTGAAATCGCTTAACATTGTGGTGGGTCGCCTCTTTATAGAGGCACAAGTGTGCCTCCTTGATTTTTGTTTGCCATACTTTCTCTTTGGCTGCTCAATTTAGTATTTTTGTCATGTGGAATAAGTGGAATTGGCTTCTAAAATGTAGACAATTTCGCTTCTTTTTAGAATCGAAATTTGTAGCCATGGGTGCCCATAAGCTGAATTGCAGGGAGGGGGGACAAACCTGGTCTAATTGGCACTTTTAATGCTATATAATAGAAATCTCAGAACAAAACTATAAAACTAAGGCAGCATCATTCAGCCAGGGGGGGTCCCCCTTATGGGTGCACATGTTTGTAGCTGGTCTGTATGGATTGTGCTTGAATTATTAGACCACTCTAGTATGTCAAAAGTCTTCAAAAATTTGATGTTCAACTATAGATGAATCGGGAAATCGCTATTTTTGGCGTAACATGTGTAATTAAAATGATATTACCGCAAAACTGAGGAAACATCACATAATCACGCAATATGAGGCATTTCCGTATCAAACATAGGGTATTTATGTTAAGAAAAATATTCTGAAGCCAAATTAGCTATTGGATATTTTCTTAAATAAACCAAAAAACCATTTTTCCGGAACTTTTGTTTTGGAATTCCGCTAAATCTCTTTTTTGGTACTATCTCCTCTTTTCGTTCTTAAACTTGTGGTAATTCCAAGACTTAGCAAACTGGTCTAACGATGTAACTTAGAATCTTAATTTAACTTTTATTTTATAGCTATTGAGGAAAGCAGTGTCTCAGCTTACCAAGCCAGTGATTGATCTGGGACCATTAGGAACTCCGCCTTTTGAAAGGCCCACTATTTCCAAAGTAATAACCAACTTGGTCTTGTATCGATACAGTAATACCAGTCCTCAGGTAAGCACTTTTTTCAGTTCCTTCTATTTATATTTCTTCTTCTCTTTCTGAACTTTTTTCCTTCATTAATCTGGCACTGACAAAGATATTTATGCATTACAAACGAAAAAACAAGACTACTTTCTCCATTATATTCAACGTCTTGTGCAGAGCCACACTATTTACCAAGTTCAGGTAAATTTAAGTGGTGGGAATTTAGGAAAAACCAAATAGAGGAAACAAAAGGAAATAGGAGAAATACAGGAAAACCAAAATAGGGGGTCGATTTTTAAAGATAATAATTCTATTTGATTTAAAGTACATGGGATTTGTGTCAGGATTATGTTTGCGCCACTAAGAGTAATCTTCATACGAAAATTAAAGTCATATAAACAATAAATCCCCCCCCCCCCTTCGGTAAGAGGAGTTGTATTTGTAGATAAATGATACCGGTAATTTTAGCGCTTTCTCGAAACTCAATGGCTATTTCTTCTAGCTCCCCTCTTAAATAGTAAAAGATATTTACTTCTGTTGCTGCATAGGTCTTTTTTTTTTTAGGATAAATCAAAATTGAAAAGGTTTATTTATGAATAATTGACTGAGTCTTGGAGTGTTGTCTATCGAAAAGAAGATGCCTAGGCAGCGGCGTTTTCAAACCTGACTAATCGATATGGTAGTGTTGATATATTGTGTATCCGGAAATTGTGAAATTACCCTTCATTTGCTCTATTATTCGATTGTCTCTTCTTTCCTTCTTCTTTTATTTTCCAGCGATGCACATACGGCAACTAAAAGGAAAGACGTTTTAGAAAATTAGTGAATTTACTTTCTTAGAATCTAAAGGGAAAAAAATGTCGCAAGATGTGACGAGGAAACATAAAAATTTGGCAAGGGATGCATAAAAACAAGTTTGAGGTTTATAATCCCCGTTAAACACTTATTTTGCGACAAGTCTACGGCTGTACTTGGCACTAAAAGGACAAAGTACTCGTATCATTATATTATTTAGTTTCAAATCTGTCCTATGACCGAACCGCGATTAATGTATTGCTCAGACTTGTTCTTAGAAAATGATCTAAACATACTTAAGAATAGGAAATTTTTCCTTTTTCGTACATTTTGGACGTGTTTTCAACATATCTTTACATTTTAAAGGAAAAATACAAAGCTATTTGACTTGGTAGGTAGATAAAGCTAAGTCTTAGATATCAAATGACAGCAAAATTATCGTCTTATATTGAAAAGCTGTAACACTAAGACTACAAAAAAGTAAAATGTCAAGAACTTGCAACGTGAACATAAACCTTCAGGATTTGGAAGTTTGACCAATACAACAAGCCGAAAGCATTTAGTTGTAATAAATTACAAAATTACAGTGTGATATTTGGTAGTTGTATAATACCTCCTCTAACATCCCTCGGCGAGGCATAACTTTATTCATAATTGATTACGCAAGAGCTTACTAATTAAATGTATTTTGCGCTTACATGAATATTACTTGTGATTATCTCTAATTTTTTTTAGGATTGGAGGGATTTAGTTGACATAGCAAGAACTTTTGTCCACTATATAAATACCTGGAAGTTGGAGACGCCCTCGTCTAGACAGCAGCATATTCTTCCTATTGCTGAAGAAGATCCTGCATCCTACAAGTATGACTATGCGAGGTAAAAAATTGTGTTATTATATAGGGTTTTTTTATATTCGATTTTATTATTAGATCGTTTACTTATCAGTAAATATACCACAAAAGCAACTTCTACATAGTCCCCATTGTAAGGCTCCAGGCGAAGAAAAAATATGAAAAAAAAAACGAAAAACAAGATTGAGTCTCCCGTCTCAAAAATCCCCAAAATCACAAGCTAGGCAGGGGAGTAGCACATGATTCCAAATCAAATAATCAATATAACTCATGATCAAACAAACTTCTAAATTCAATCCAGAATTTATTAAAAGCTCTACATTCAACGTTTTTCCTTCGAAACACCGTATCTGGGGTCGGATTGTGGATGACGCTGTTTCTATGTGGAACAATGGAGAGACATCACTTAAGATCTTTAAGACGCATCTTAACACTCTAGATTCTAATATTCAGATCATGTTAGGACTGGAAAATGATCATTAACTGCCCTTTTTGGATGTTTCAATTCAAATAGTCCCTCAGCCATGAGTGTTCCATTTATGGATAACCTACTCATAATGATAGGTATTTGCAATTTTCTTCCAACCACCCTCCTTGTGCAAAAATAAAAGTACTAATGCCCTTGGTTCATTGGGTGCTAAGAGTGTGTTCTGAAGTTCATATTATCTTAGAACGGAATTGTCTCAAGTACATTTTATTTTTCAACGGGCATCCCGGTCAAAATGCAACAAAAGGTTATGGATAAAGGTATACAAAAGTCGCAAAAGATCTCTCTTTGGAGAGCGATAAGACATACTTCACTCTTTTACCATATATTCCAAACCTGAGCTACAAATTCGGAAGAACTTTGAATAAAAACATAACCCAAGTGTCACGTTTATAAATTTTAGTAAAATATATAGTTTTTTTTCAATAGCGGCAAAGATAAAATCAGCTCCATTCTGGGTAGTGGTGTTTGGATAATCCTCTTTTCTTGTGATTGTTTCTATATTGGAAGGACCTACTAACAGGTAGAAGAGAAGTTATCGGAACATGAATATTTAATCGACCAAGCCATTAAGTTACGCCAAAGGCCAAGATTGGCTCAACACATCTGTTACAACCCTGACCACTTCGTCTTGTTTGGTATCATCTGTGTTATTGCCCCCCGTTAAACGTATTTAAAAATATCCACCAAAAAGTCACCCTTAATAGAGATACTGGGGAAACCTGTGTCTACTCCATTTATTATGTTCTTATCATATCTGATTTTTCTCTAATTTTCACATCATCATATTTCGTAACCTAATAAAAATTCCGACTATACGAAACCTAGACAGAGATTAGCATTAAATAAAACGAATAGGAAATAAATTCTCAGTTTTTCATCAGCTGCTTCTTCACTGCTACTTAAGAAAGGACTTGATTTTTTTATTATTGCTTTTTTAAGATTTGTTTTTTATACTGTCCCCTAGAGCTTTATCTATGTTTTATTCTTCTTTTTGTGCTTAGGACAGCTGAGCAAAGGTCTGGGCTGAAATATTTGTATTTTTTCTTCTTTTTTTACTGGCTATGATGCTATGATTAACCTCGCTATCCTTCGGTGTCTCGTTTTGTTTTTGTTGAAACGGAGTTTTTGTGTTACGTCTGTAAAGTTTTTATTCTATACGCCAGTCCTTTACTGTCAATTTCTTTTCTCGTCTCTTCTTTTATTTTTATAGCTAGTCCAATAGTCCATCCACTAGTCCATCGATCAGAGCTATGGACGGGAGGGGACTGGGTTTGCTATATAATTTTTGTGGGGGGGGGGGGGAGCTAAAAACAAAGGCATGCCCATCACGTAAGCCATGTTCGGCTCTTGAAAGCTTTTATTATTTTCTTTGAAATATATATAAGAGATTTTATTTCTCCCCTACAGAATATAAACAAAAAAACTAAAGTACTAATTATAGCTAATGCTATTAAGGGCTCCTTGAAAATACCCTACGCATTACTGAAGATATCAGTATAAAATGTAGTGTAATATTACTATTGTATTATGGCTGTGGTTTTTGTGCCGGTATTTCCTATGGTAGAAGCCTAGAGATCTTACTGGAGAGATGGAAACATGTTATGAAAACAATTGTAACTTCATAATATGCAGAATAATCACAGTTAATACATTTTGCATGCAGCTAACCTTTATCTTCGCTTATTACAGTATTTTTCTAATATATTTATCATTTTTTTTAATAGCTTTTCTTCAGTTTTGAATCATCCCTGAAACAGAGCACTGTACAAAACTTGTTTGTAGAGTAAATTTATTGCAGTGGTGTTAACACAAAATTCATGAGAAAAGTCTATTTACTAAAGACAAATCTATGGAAAAAAAATTATAGATAGCGCTTTGTTTCAGAAAAACGGCCAGAATCGTCAGTTGACAGTGCTGCATTTCGCAGATTGTTCAACATTAAACAAAGGCTATTGCAAAAAGTCGATGAATTTCTTAGAAAGGGCTGAAAAACACTGAAATAAGTGAATATAAGTGTTGGATGCATGCAAAATGTGTTAAACTATGATTATTCTGCATATTATGAAGTAAGAATTGTGTTCTTACTTAATTTTACATTTTTGTTTATTTGAATTGTTTCTTCTGTATTTTTGGGGGGTTTAGTTATCATAACAGGGTAAGATAAAGGTTAAAGAAAATAATTTGAAGATATGGAATTAGTGGCAACTGCAGGATAGTTGCCCTTTAATGGAAGTGCACATGGATAATAGCAAGGGACTATGAAGAATGAGTAATTACTTCCCGTGTACTTGGTCTGGTACCAATCAGAGGTGTCATTTGCGAAAATGTTTGAGGGGGGGGGGGCAATTGATTTTACCCACTGGCTGATCATTTTTGGCAACCAACGGGAACGTGGCGAAGGGGAAAACCAAAGAAAACACTACGCTGAACATACCAGAAGGACCTTCTCAACGCGAATACGTCCATGCAACCCCATTGGGAAGACGTTATGGCAGCAGCCCATTTGAGGGACGACTGGCGTCTCTTCGTCGATGCCCGGGGTGTCTCCGGAGGCACAGTAGGATCTAAGGAAGGACGGATCATTTTTACCATCTGATTTGGGCGATATTGCTATCAGACTTACTTCGTTTTTGTTTTGTACCAACTGAGACTGATTTTTTTTCTTTTTGATTTTATGTCATATACTTCCATCAGCCCATTTGCAGTATATATATAAAAAAAAAAAAAAAAAAAAAAAATAGGAGAACCAAGAAAATTTGAAATGGACAGAGCTCCTTATTCCAAATAAGTAAGCAATAGTTTAAATAAAGAGAATTTTCAAAAATTCATCAAGCCCTGTCCACAAAAAAAATACTGGGTATCGTCCACTAGGCGTACACCAAATGTTTTTCCAGTCTCAAGTTTCTTTATCTAAATAAACTAGCCTACGTGATTTTTCAGGAGCGAATGGCGATTTCCTTTCCCGATCTTCTAGGACGATTGGTTCCATACGATCATCCCTGGGAAACAAAAAACCAATGGTATGATATTCATTAGGATCATTTTGGGGGCAATTTCCTCATTTTCTGAAAATCAGGCAAATTTTCTCAGACTCGCAACGTTTGACTTGTAACTTTAAATCTGATGAATTTTATTTATTCAGAATCAGCATAAAAATACCAATTCTTTTGATGTATTAATTTTTATCCAAATTAATTTTTTTTAGAATTTAGGTTACTATTGGTCCTAGTCGCTCTTTACAACGTTCACACTTTGTTACCACGAACTGTTTGATTCTACACTTTATATACTACATGAATTTGGGAATATATATAGAATGTTCCAGAATTTCTTCTTTTCTTCATTTTTTTTATTTGTCTTAATTTCCCTTTAGCTGCTGAATTTTACGTGGAGAGAATTTTTCAGGAGGAGATTATTGGGGTGGGGATTACTCAAGACTCAGTCTTCAGGCACAAATGTTTCAAAGCTAGCTATTATTCACATTCAAAAATAGCATATAAAAGCCAAATATAAATATAATGGCAAACGTATCATAGGCAGTGCAATAGCGCTGCCTAAGTAAAGAACGATGTTTGCACAATTAATGCTGAGGCTGGAACTGCTCATGCTATTTTAGTTTTTCCGATTGCTACGTAATGTCTATACACTTCAGCCTTTTTTAGGATTATTTTACTTAAATTTTCAGATGGCTCTGCTTCTGTTCCGTACCTAGCTACTGTGATTCTCTTCAGCGGCATGATGTTGCCAATACATTTGGCAAAAATTTCCTGAGAGCCATTTATCCTTCGGTTGCCAAACTGATTTATACTATGATCGAAGCCGAAAAAGCAAAAGGCCCTGAAGAAAGGAAAGCATCATTTATTGCAATGTTTCCTAAGTGAGTCTCTTGTTCGTTTCACTGTCTTGTAAAAAAGCTTTGAATTTTTTTGAAACTTTAGTTTTAACATATTAAGCTTAATTTGTAGAGCGCGTATTGAAAAGGAAAGAAAATAAACGATTTGGCTTAAAATGAAGTACAAAATATGACTTTTTTCTTTTTCTTGTTTTTCTATACCACTTCCAGCTCTTTTTTTTCATTTGGAGATGTATAAATGGAGAAAATCTTGTATCGTATATAGCACTTCAATTTAAATTAACTATTACACGGTGTGCTGATTTTGGCTTGGGATCCCTTTTCGAATGTTGTTTCCACAGCTTTTTAACGCCTTCCTCAGTTGAAGGAAAAAACCAATTTCACCTTATTATCAATCTTTTGAAAGATTCATACAAAAGAAAATCCGCTGAATGTTTCTCAATTAAGTTCCGTGTTCCTTTTCACTTTTTTTTTAATAAAGCATCTGCATTTGGGGAACATATTTTGGTGTTCAAGGCTTATTTTCTAGTCCTGACCATCCTTACGATAATGTCCAACTAGTATAGGGTGGCTCTAGTCACCTTTCGCGTAAATTAGAAAAAGGGGTTCCTCTGCTGAGTCAAAATATACAACTTTTATTTAAATTATGTTAGCACACTTATCATAACACTTTAATTCTGAGAACAGATAAAATACTAAAAAAAGGTCTCTAAAAACTGATTTTTGGAAATTCTTTACTTCTTAAGAAGATGGTCTAAACCACCTTCGTCTGAATCCTTGGAAATAGGACGACATAAACTTGCTATGGGGCTCAAACTGAAATGTTTACAATCCGACTTTAAGTTTGACGTTCTATCTCCCTATTAAGACAATTTGGCAGCTAAATATTATTCTTAACTGACTTGAAAAGTCAGTTTAGAGAGCAAAGAATAGCTCTCGAAAATTGCTCTCGAAAAATTATCATAGTTTCTTTGTACGGTATTTTGTTCTTCATTTTAACTACTGATTTTATTTCTTGACGTTTGCCATATATCTTATTGTGTTAATATTGAAATCACACTTGGTACTTTGGATTTTTGTTGTTTATGTTTTTGAGCCCATTAAGGTCATTTGGGATGAAATATTCCTCGTCTTGTCTTAAAATTTATTTTGATTTTCTAGCTTATGCCTAATATAGTATAGAACGGATCTATTTTAACTGTGTTTATTAAAATTTTAGAACTGGAAAAAATTTTGACCCAATTTTTTTTTTTTTTTTTTTTTTTTTTTTTTTTTTTTTTTAGCATTCTTTCTTCTTTAACTTCTTCTGTTTAACTACTGCTAATGATGACCATTCTAGTTTAACCAGGTTGCAGCAATAGTTGCTACCTAGTAAACAACGAACCACGGCCCATAGTAATCAAAAATTAAAAACTTGCTTTAATAAAACTGGCGAATGAGAAACAATAGCTATTTCTAGCTGATTCAGGAATGGTAGCTATTATCTAAATTAGTCTTAGTAGTAAAATGTTAAATTGAAAACACATCTATGAGAATTTTGAAAAATAGCCTTAAACCTTTCGTAAATTGTGTTGCACTGAAAAAAAGTACACCATTGGAATCACCAAAACTAAAAACCCTATAAGAGTCCCCTGGCTTGAATTACGAAGAAAATAACTTCACCGTGCGTGGGTAGCACTGACGTGTCCTTCTTTTTCTTATTCCCTCCTAGTAGGACACTGGAAAATCATAGATATTTAAGTGCTCATTTGAAAGGAATCTTGGCTAAAATTTCATGTCTTGTATTCCGTTTCATATGTTTTCAATGTTGTTTTTCCACATGATGATGTTTTGCAATTTTTATAGCTTCCTCTCTGACCTTGAAACAGAGCTGGGAGATCCTGATTCTCCTATATGGGATGAAGACTACAAACCTGCAAGCCCTCAGCAATCCAACCCAGTTCCAGCACCGGTTGAACGAAAAGCATTAGTTAAACGTGAAAGATCTGAAGATGCACCTATGAATCCAGAGCCAAAGAAAATGAAATTGGCAGATGATCTAAGTGAAGAAACAGTGTCTAATCTTATTGAAGTAGTTTCAGATCAGAAGAAAATGCTTGGACCTGAGGTATTCTCTTACTGACACGTTGTTTAAACAAGCCTAAAAGTTGATAGAAAATATGCGTTCATAGTCAAGGTCGCTTTGTACGAAATGTCATAAATAAAGAAAAAATACTTGCTTCCAGAGCAAATCTGCCAATTCGATATTTACTTTGTTGGATTAAAAAGGGGATTTATTATCCTATCTGATATTAATTTAAAAAACTAACTTTTTTTAAAGTGTGGGGGGGGGCTGGTTGCCCTCCTATCGCATCTGACTATTAGAAAAGGCAATGCGACTTGCATTTTCCAATCGAATGAACCCTTTTTCGAAGTTTCTATGATAATTCCTTCTATACCAAGTGCCATGGTATATATATAAAAAAAAAAACAAGAAAAAACTAAAAAAACTAATACATTGTGCCCACATCGCTCTTTACTTAGGCAGCGCAATTGCGCTGTCTCTAATCTTTGGACTGTTTTTTTTTAACAAATGGTATCCCAAAATTTCTATCAGATGCATTTCGGGAAAACATGACGTTTGGGAGGGGAGCTGTCATCAGATCATTTTGAATCTTAATAAGGGTTATAGAACTTCAGATTTCCAATCCAATGAGGCCCCTCTGAGGTTTATACGACCACCCTTTCTATAAAAAAAAAGCCTTATATGCCCCTATGGCATAACTTTAAACCCTTGCCCTGAGGGCTGTGGGGGGGTCGTTACCCTCAAAGACATAATTTCCGGACCTTTCAACTATGCTGAACAAAATGGCTACCTCAAACTGCTGATTGGACTTGTTTGGGGAAATGATGGGTGGGGTAGGGGGCTGGTTGCCCCCCAATCACTTTTGACTATTAAAAAAGGCACTAGCCCTTTCAATTTACAATCGAATGAGCCTCTGTCGAAGTTTCTACGACAATTCCTTCTATCCGAAGTGCCCTGATCTAAAAAAAAAAAAAAAAAAATAATAATACATTGTGCCCACATCGCTCTTTACTTAGGCAGCGCTATTTCGCTCCCTGTGATATTTGTTTGTTTTGAGTTATTAGTAGTAGTAATTTATTTTAAAAAAAGGAAAAAAAGAAGAAGAATACAACTAACAAACAAAATTGATCAATAGAACACCAAAAGCGTTGCTTGTGTGGGTGTGCTACTAACAAAGAAATAATAATAACAACAAATATATGGTATAATGAGTTGGTGGATAAAACCATGTACCGAGAAATAAAATATGAGTAAATACACTGAATAAAACTATATAATGTCATGATCCCGAAGCAACAATAACCCTAAAAATAAGATAAAACCAATTAATAACACAAACAAACAACCCAATAAATAAGATAAAAAAAAATCCAGAACATCATTGTAAATTGTATCGACATTGAATTTCAATCTGTTTCGAAGAAATACTTACAAAGTTTCTTCTTAAAATTCGTTTTTGTTCCTTTCTAATTGACATAGCTTTTTTTTATTGGGGAATTTGGCTTGTTATTTATATTTGGACAAAATATTTTAGCATATTCCATTATTAACTTTACAATAGAATATTGATAAATGGGAAGAAAGAATGTTATATAAATGTATTGAAAATCATTTTTCAAACAGTTCGTGGTGACGAACTGTAAGTAAGGAGCGACCCGGCTCAATGGTAACGTAACTCTAGAAAACGGTATTTTGATACAAATAGATGCATCAAAAGAATCAGATTTTTATGCTGATTTCAAATATATAAGTTTCATCAAGTTTAGTCTTAATCATCAAAAGTTACGCGCCTGAGAAAATTTGGCTGATTTTCTAAAAAAGGGGGAAAGACCCCCTAAATGTTATAGAACCTTAATGAAAATCACACCATCATATTCAGCGTATCAGAGAACCCTATTGTACCGGTTTCAAACTTCTATCTACAAAAATGTGGAATTTTGCATTTTTTGCCAGAAGAAAGATCACGGGTGTGTGTTTATTTGTTGGTTTTTTTGTTTTTTTTTGTTTTTTTTCCCAGGGGTGATCGTACCGACCCAGTGGTCCTAGAATATCGTGGGAGGGCTCATTGGAATGGAAATTAAAAGTTCTAGTGCCCTATTTAAGTGACCAAAAAAAATGGAGGGCAACTAGGCCCCCTCCCACACAATTTTTTCCCAAAGTCACCCGATCAAAATTTTGAGATAGCTATTTTGTTCAGCATGTTCGAAAATATTATAAGTATGTCTTTTAGGATGACTTAATCCCCCGAGTTCCCGTGGGGAGGGCTGAAAGTTATGAACTTTACCCAATATTAACATATAGTATTGATTATTGGGAAGTATACAGACGTTTTCAGGGGAGATTTTTCCTGGTAGTGGGGGGTGGGGTGGGGGGGGGGGTGAGTCGGAGGTTATGTGGGAGGATCTTTCCATGAAGGTAGTTTTCATGGGGGAGGGACATTGCTATGAAGGGGACGCCGGACTTCCCAGCATTATTTAAAATAAGATCAGAAATTAAATAAAAAAAAGTTTTTCAACTGCAACAGCAGCAACATCAAAACTTTAAACAAACAGAAAATATTACATATGTGATTGGGTTCACCCCCTAGTTAATACTTCGCTCTTTAAGCCAAAGATTTTTCAGTACTTTCACAAGAGCTATTTATTCTAATTAACGGCCTTTGTGATTAAGCGGTCATTTTTAAAGAATTGGAACGAAATTCGAACTTTAGCTTAAAGAGCAAGGTATTGACTAGGGGGCGAACACCCTAAATACGTATTAAAAATATATGAATATAGAAGTTCGTTACGTAAGTTAAGTCGTAAATAATTTCTGAGACCACACTGGCTAATCATGATAAACAAAAAATCGCGAAGAAAGGAAACGAGGACAATTAACAGCCAGTGAAAAAATTGAAAAATTATGCAAATATTTCGGTCAAGACCTCCGCTTGACCGTCCTCTGTGCAGAATAAAACTGATAAAAATATAAAACCAAACCTTAAAATAAAAACACCAAACTAAAATTGGACGACCCTTTCCTAGTAACGGTGAAAGGGTAACTGAATAAAAAACACAAGTCTAAATGTCATTTCAAAATTTCATTTTGCGTAAAGCACTTTTAAAGGCTGATCGCTTTCCAGTTTGATTGTTATCGGAGACTCTATTCGATTGCACAATATAACTTTGTGGATGTATGTAAAAACGATCAGAATTAATAATTTTGTCATAAATGGGACTTAGAAAAATTTCTCCAGTGTCTCTATTGAGAGCTACCTTTTGGTGAATGTGCTTTTTTATTTCAACTGCCTCCCTGAAAACTTGCGTGAGACCTTTGACGGGGGCAACGATAGAGGCCTCGTCAAACAAAATGAAATGGTGTGGATTCTCGTACACATGTTGCGCCAAGGCGGAATCAAAAACCTCAGGCCTTTGGGGTAACCTCATTGCCTTGTTGATTGAGGACTTGTGCTCAGATAACCTCTCCCCCAATTGCTGTTGGGTTCTACCAACATAAAAACAGCCACAAGAACAAAGAATTCTATAAACACCACTACCCAGAATGGGGCTGGTTTTATCTTTGCCGTTGTTAAAAAAGTTCTGTGTAATATTTGAATTTTTAAAGGCGACGCTAATAATCAATTTTTCACCCAAATTAGGGGTTTACCCATGGGTACAAGTCTTTCACCATTTTTGGCAACTTTTTATATGGAATTCATAGAAATCTCTGCTCTGGAAAATTTTCCGATAAAACACCGTTTCTGGGGTAGGCTTGTCGATGATGTTATTTCTCTGTGGGAGCATGGAGGAGAGTCACTTGACTCCTTCTTAACTCATCTAAACACTTTGGACTCTAACCTTCAGTTCACTATAGAACTAGAACATAACCACAAACTTCCTTTCCTAGATGTTTTAATTTTCAATAAGTCTCCTGGCCTTGAATTTTCTATTTATAGAAAGCCTACGCATAACGATAGGTATTTGCATTTTTCCTCCAACCACTCTCCCTGCATAAAAAGAGGAGTTGTTATTTCTTTGGTTGACTGAGTAATAAGAATATGCTCAGAGCCTCACATAGACTCAGAATTGAACTATATTAAGGACATTTTATTTTGCAATGGCTACCCTATAAAATTACTTGAGACCATTATAGACAGAAGACGAAAAAAGGCAGAGGGGAGGGCATCAGGTCCACAAGCCCCAACAGATACCGTCCCATTGGTGGATGATAAGAAACTTTTCACTGTTCTACCCTATATTCCAAAATTTAGCGACAAATTGAAAAGAATCCTAAAAAAACATAAACTTAGCGTCGCCTTTAAAAATTCAAATATTACACAGAACTTTTTTAACAACGTCAAAGATAAAACCAGCCCCATTCTGGGTAGTGGTGTTTATAGAATTCCTTGTTCTTGTGGCTGTTTTTATGTTGGTAGAACCCAACAGCAATTGGGGGAGAGGTTATCTGAGCACAAGTCCTCAATTGACAAGGCAATGAGGTTACGCCAAAGGCCTGAGGTTTTTGATTCCGCCTTGGCGCAACATGTGTACGAGAATCCACACCATTTCATTTTGTTTGACGAGGCCTCTATCGTTGCCCCCGTTAAAGGTCTCACGCAAGTTTTCAGGGAGGCAGTTGAAATAAAAAAGCACATTCACCAAAAGGTAGCTCTCAATAGAGACACTGGAGAAATTTTTCTAAGTCCCATTTATGACAAAATTATTAATTCTGATCGTTTTTACATACATCCACAAAGTTATATTGTGCAATCGAATAGAGTCTCCGATAACAATCAAACTGGAAAGCGATCAGCCTTTAAAAGTGCTTTACGCAAAATGAAATTTTGAAATGCCATTTAGACGTGTGTTTTTTATTCAGTTACCCTTTCACCGTTACTAGGAAAGGGTCGTCCAATTTTAGTTTGGTGTTTTTATTTTAAGGTTTGGTTTTATATTTTTATCAGTTTTATTCTGCACTGAGGACGGTCAAGCGGAGGTCTTGACCGAAATATTTGCATAATTTTTCAATTTTTTCACTGGCTGTTAATTGTCCTCGTTTCCTTTCTTCGCGATTTTTTTGTTTAGTAAGTTAATTCGAAAGTTACGTATATTCATTACTAATAAAAACGTTCGTAAATAAAATTAAACAAGTTTCGAGAAAGCCATTTAACCAAATAAAAGTAAATTAATATGCACATTTTGTTTTAATTATTCATGTACGGTGAGCGAAGATCAAAACCTGCATTTCTTCAAAAAGGTTCAAAAATTAAATAAAAAAAAAAGTTTTTTTAACTGAAAGTAAGGAACGACGTTAAAACTTAGAACGAACAGAAATTATACCTTATATAAAAGGGGCTGTCCCCTCCTCAACGCCTCGCTCTTTACGCTAAAGTTTGACTTTCTCACAGCTATATTTTCTAAAACAATAAAAAACTTTAGCGTAAAGAGCGCGTCGTTGAGGAGGGGACAGCCCCTTTCATATACGGAATAATTTCTGTTTGTTTTAAGTTTTAACGTCGTTCCTTACTTTCAGTTAAAAAAAACTCGTTTTTTTTATTTAATTCTCGTTAAGAATCCAAATCTTGGCTTGCGATTTGTGTTTCGGACGAAATTTTGCTACGAATTATAATAATAGCTATACTTTGTATGGATGAGTACTAAGAATATTATTCAAATAAATGGATTGAAAATCTGCATAATCTTTGGGCTTGTGTAGGGCTCAAGCAATTCTGACCACTTTCGTGTCATAATCTTGAGTGTTGACAAATATTAATTGACCGTCCCCCTCAGTTGTCTTAAAAATTTCAACATAATCCCCGTGGTCGCTCCTAAGATATCGAAGGTCCACCCTTTTGACAAACTTGGATGCACATAGCGTCTTTTGATTTAGTTCAAAATTTCCAACAATATACTCTGAAAGTTCCAACGTAATACCCATAGCTTTTCCTGGGATATTGTACAGATGCCTTTTCGATTGTCTGGGTACACATAGTGTCCTTTGATTTAGTTTTACGTCCCCTTGACTTCTCCTGAGATTTTTAACTTAATACCCTACCCTGTTCCTGAGGAACAAATAAATGTTCAAATGGGGATAACTTCATTTATTAGACAGTGAAAACAAGAGTCTGACTTTTGTATCTGTTTTCACTGTCTAATAAATGGACTTATCCCCATTTGAATGTTTATTTATTCGCTATAGAAAGGCAGTGTGTCCTTGAGAAGAAATACCTAATTTAAAGTATTACGTCAAAAATACCTGTTCCTGAGATATTGTATCTATGTCCTTTTGAGAACCTGAATGCTCATAGTTTCTTTTGATTTCGTGCAACATCCCCCTCAACATGCCATAAAAGTTTCAACTTAATACCCTTGATCGTTCCTGAGATATCGCCTATATGCTCTTTTGGCAGCCTACATGCACATAGTGTGTTTTGATTTAGTTCAACATTCCGTAAAGATTTCATCTTAATATCCTTAGTCTTTTGGTTATCCAGCAACGAACATACCCCCCTTTCCCAATAACAAACATAAAACCTTATATGTTAACAACGGGCATTTTGCATCACTTGCTGTCCTGCCCCAAGGGCTGTGGGGGGATCTTGTTATCCCCGGAGGCATAGTTATTTGATCTTTTGACTTTTTAAACAAAATAGTTGGGTCAAAATTTTGATGTGATGTATTGGGGGAAGGGCATCTAAAAGTGGTGGGTGGGGGGCTGTTTGAGAGTACTAATAATTTTAGTTTACTTTTCTTCTAAAGAAGGGGATAAAGACGCTGCCTATTTTTGTGAACTCGGACATTTCAAATATTTCGAGTGACATCCTCATAGGCCTTTGGGAGACTGTTAAGGAAAAAAAACTTAGTCTTTAGGGGATTCAGTACGCCTTTTGAGGCGAAGGTGCTGGACACACCCAAATTTTGAAGTTGCAAAAAATTTATATGTGTGGATTCTTTGGAAAAAAGTGAAATTGTCTTTGTCCGTAAGTTTATTTAAAAAAAAAAAAAAATCTTGTCAAAAACTATAACTACCGAGAACTAATCGTAATTCTAATATATGGGATTTGTTTTATATTGCCATATATAAATTTTTTACTTTTTTTTCAGTCAGTATTTCCTGATAATGCACCGAGAGATCAAGCAGCCAAGGAAGAAGAGCGCATTGGCATCATATCCTTTCATGTAATTGGTAATTCTTTGACGCAAAAGGTTTCTAAGCAGACGATGCTTTGGCTAATTGGTGTTCAAAATGTGTTTTCCCTGCAGTTGCCAAAAATGCCAAAGGAATATATCACAAGACTTGTTTTCGATCCGTAAGTTTTTTTTTTTTTTTTTTTTTTTTTTTTTTTTTTTTTTTTTTTTTTTTTTAATGTGTTACTTCCTTTGAAGTTATATGGTTACCTTAATGATTAGTCTTGCAGTATCGAAGCGACGGAATGATTTGAAATGTTAGATGATATCAATCTGTCGAAATTATTAAAATGATTTTATTTTGTACGGGGATGATTTTACGTTTGTTGTCATCTTTCTGCCACGGCGCGATGATATGTTTTTGCGTCTAGATGTGAATTCGAGTGAAATTTTAACCTCCAATGACCAGAAATGAATCATACAATAAATTAAACTTGAAACGAACAAAGATTACTATGAATGGATGAATAAAGCCTTAGATGAGTAGAATGTGGCCACAAACAAAAATTGGGCTACTGCCCCCTTAAATCTTCTTGTATCATTTGCCCTTTACTGAGAACGATTCGTATTTCGAACAGTGTCTTTTTATTTGTTGTATCATCAACAGCAAATACAGCAAAATTGAAATCACAATCCTAATCTAGGTTCATAAAAAAGATCTACCAGAAACAAGAATGGGCTAAACTCTATAAAAGGCTAGAGCGTTGTTTACGATTTACTGAAAGTGGTGTGTATTTTCGACAATGCAGCTCTTATTTGTCAACTTAAGGTTACTTAAGGTTACGATATACTTAAGGTTACTGGAATGAAAAAAAAATAGTTCTTTAGGATAATTATATTTGTTTCTTTAAGTTTACTTTTACTATCTTAAAGGACATTTTTTTTGTCAAAACTTTTCCTTTTGATTCTACTTCATTGAAACTTATAAGAAATTAAATTCCTAAGTAAAACTTCAAGGACAAACGTTGGTACTTCCTGACGTATTCTATTTAGTTTGTTGGGGCAATAATGCATTAACAAATCAATAAATGATTTACCAGTGTTTAGAAGGAAGATAGTATTATGAAAAGTTACTGCATACCAGATAAATAAAACTGATTGATTATATGAATATTATGTACATTGTATATGAAGAAAGAATCCCTTTAATTTTTAATGAATTTCAATTTGTATTTTTTAATGAATTTCGATTTGTCAATTGTTACATTTTTTTTTATTTTTTTTTTTTTTTTTTTTTTTTCGAAATATATTTTATTTTCGTTAAAGCGCAAACGGGACTCCTGCCTTAAAAGGGTTCAAGACCCAGTTGTGACTATTCTGTTTGTTTCAGATTTTCTATTATTCAATTGAATGAACAAACTAAAGTTCCAAATAGGGATTTCCTTTTATCCGTATTTTGAACGTGTTTGTTTTAGATTACATTTATTTCTGTTTGATTTATCATATGGCTTTATTTTCGCTCTTTTTAAGTTTCAATATTGTCCTTTATAAAAAAAAAAAAATTCTTCTTGGACAACGTTTGTTAAATTAGTTTCTGTTCGTTTTCGAATTGACATAGTTTTATTGTAGGTTAATTGTAGGAACATTTCTGATGTGTTTACTTCACTTCTTTTTGCTTAAGAATTAAAATTTTGGTAAATAATAAACATTTTTGACTGAATTCGAACATCCAGTCATAATATCAAAGTTGTAGTTTCGTGGAATCTTTTTTAATTGTATTTTATTTTAAAATTCAGGATGAATGGGGAGGGGGATTTCCAATCGTACGGTTTAAAAATTTGTCTAAATTCTGTTCTTCCATATATCGGAAGCCTCCCTGAAACGTCGAATATGTCGGAACCCTTCTCCTCCCAACGAAAAATGTAGCTCCTTTAGACAAGGGAACGATCACTGGAAGTTTAGAGCTAATCTGATAGCCAAAATCAGACATGCCTGTCCTTTCTACTATAAAACCTATGTGTTAACAGTGGCCAATTTCCATAGTTTAGGAGGTGGATTTTTCGTACCGTACTTTTTGATTACGGAAATTTTTACTAGATGCCATGGGGTGTTATGAGGGCAAAGAAGCACACGAGAGAGGGGCTGGTTGCCCTCCAATTACTTTTGATCCTTAATAAGGCTGTTAGACTTTTTAATTACTAATCGAATGAACCCCTTATCATGTTTCTACGACCACCCCTGCCATACGAAGTGGCCGGGAAGAAAAATAATAGAGGGGGGCACTTCGCTCTTTACTAACTCAATGCTCGCGCATTGAGTCTGATATTGGTCTAAGTAATATAAGCTTATATTTCCGCCTCACTGCTCAAACCTCATCTTTGCGGTAAAAAAAAATCTACGTTACTGTGTATTGGTCAACCTTTTTTTTGGCAGGTCAAATTTTTGTTTTTAATGCTCATGGGAAGGTTGTCTGATATCTAAAAAGCCTATGTTTTCATCCGAAATCTTCGAATTTCAACTGTCTCTGTAGATATTTGTCTCCCTGTACGATTGTGTTGTATTTTTTACCAGTTCCAATCAACCTCAGGGGTATTGCCTGGTCAAATCTTTCATTCTTATTAGCTGTATTTAATACCTTTGAATATTCTCTTCCACTATGAAACAGCATATTGCTGTAATTTTGAGATGTTATGCAGAGCTTTTAACATTTTCTAAATTGGTTGGTCTTTTTTATATATATATATATATATATATATATATATATATATATATATATATATATATATATATATATATATATATATATATATATATATTTAAATATCGATTTGGCACTCTTTTGGTAGATCTGGGTCACAGAACAGCTGCAAACGGTTCTTTTATTTGGTCTGGTCCCATTTATTGCTTAAACAGCGCAATAGATTTTTTCAAAATTATTCTATCAGATGAACTCTTTCCTCTTTTCTGTGACCACCTGTTTAATACAATCACTCCTTAGAGGAGGGTGGGTGTAGTGTAAGCGTGAATGCATAATAGGAAAAAATTTTAAGTTTTGATTTTTTGGAAAGGGGTGTTTAAGTGTTGAACACTTAAGTCAGTTATGCAATGTTTTCTCTGGTATCATTTTATTGTAACTTGATAACTTCTTGGGAGTAATTCCTTTAATGACATCAAATCGACTTTCTGATCCAAACTGCTTTGTAGACAACTCAAATCTAGATTTCGGTAGTAAATTAGCATACTCGTGGAAAGTAGAATCTTCTTTACTTTTTCTCAAGTTCTACTTTTTTTTTTTTTTTTTAATGCACTGGGAGAAGAGAGCTATTCTTGCGGATTTTGTGTGAATTCCTCTACTGCCCCACGGGTTTGTATTTACCCAGTATGGGGCTTTGCACATAATGAATAGCTAGTAAATTTCTCAATATTGTATTTAGAAAGCATCGAACTTTGTGCCTAGTGAAAGACGGTCGACCGATTGGTGGTATTTGCTTCCGAATGTTTCCACTTCAAGGTTTTACAGAGATCGTGTTTTGTGCTGTTACGTCTAGTGAACAAGTGAAAGGATATGGAACACACTTGATGAACCATTTGAAAGACTATCATGTCAAACACAGCATGCTTCATTTCCTCACTTATGCTGATGAGTTTGCAATCGGTATGTGTTTTCATAGTTTAATCGTTATTGCCCATATGTTCTGTATTTTTCTTTCTTAAGTCAATGATTCCGTTTTTGAAGTTGAATGCTGAAGGGGATTCAGTTAAACACCTGAATTTAACAAAAGTCCAATATGAGCTTAATAGAATGTTTAGTAAATGTACATTCTTATTTTTAGGCGCTCAATTGATTGTTTTTTTTTTTTTTGTATTATTATATTTAAAAACTGAATGTACAGTTTTTTGTTTTTTTTTATCTTACAATAAGTGTGTGACAGGACCCTGTGTCCTAAACAGTTTGACAGAGCTTAGACCTTTTACAGACTACACACAGGAGAGAAAGGGGAGGAAGTACTCTCCGAAGATTAATTCGGGACCCCCTCCAACACATAAAAAAAATGTCGACTTCAAAAATTTTTTTATTGTTTTTCAACTTTTTTTCCATTGCTTACGGACATTAGTGCAAAATCGATGCACTAACATTGATGCCTTTAAACCAGCTATGAATCTATTTTTGAATTTTTGTGCTAAATCTCTTTACTTTGACATAGACTTACGACTTCCCACACCGGTAGGCGCCTAAGGCGGCAACGATGCCTATCCACGATGACCTCTCCAGCGTCTTCGGTCAAAGTTCATCATGGGTTGTTCTTGAGAGCACTGCGTCTTTTTCTAGGCATCGTCCAAGTGTAGCCTTCTGTCGTCCGCGCCGTCGAACTCCTGGAGGAGTCCAATACCAAACATCACGAGGCAGACGATTGCTTCCCATTCTAACCATGTGTCCTCAATATCGCCACCGACTGCTTTTGACTTTATCCATAACGAGTGGCTGTTTAGTCTTCTCTTTAATGAATGAGTTGGTAATTTGTCCGTCCAGTCAATTCCGAGAATCCGTCGAAGACAATTATTTTCAAAAGTTTGGATTCTTTTCTCTAACTGTTTTGTCAGCGCCCAGCTTTCAGAACCAGTATATTAGTACTGCCAGGATATTACTATTGAAGAGCCTCAGTTTCAGCTTCAAAGAGAAAGTGGCACTTCTCCAAACGTTTCTTAACTTATCAAAGACGCTTCCTGCGCACGCGATACGTATGGCAACTTCATGCTCGGGGCTTCCATCGGTGCTCACTAGACTCCCAAGATATCTAAACATCTCTAACTCTTTAATTTCCTTTCCTTTAGCTGTCAGTGGTTCAGCAAATAGTTTATTCACATTATTGTGCATTATTTTCGTCTTTTCCGTGCTTATTGCCAAACCTATTCGTTCGCCTACTTTCGAGAGCTCATTTATGTTGTACTGAAGCTCCTCTCTTAAGTGAGAAAGGCGTTATATCGTCTGCGAAGTCTGCATCATATAAATTGCGATTTCCATTCAACCGGATGCCACCTATGAAGTTGCACGTCCGCAGGATAAAATGAATGAGCATTGTAAACAGTACCGGGGACTGAATGCACCCCCTGTTGAATGCCTGAGTTGACTTTGAACCACTCAGTCAAGTCTCCATCATCAGTTCGAATAGTACACATTTGTTCATCATATAATTCCATTATAATTTTGACAATTTTATCAGGGAAGCCATAGTATCGCAATATTTTCCACAGTGAATCTGTATGGACTGAATCGAAACCGTTCAAGAAATTGAAATAAGCCATAATGATTTCAGTCTGCCCTTCAATTGACTCTTTAATAAGTATTTTACGACTGAAGATCAAGTCAGTAAATGACCTACTTGGTTAGTAATCACGCTGTTCATCTCTGAGTATACCGTCAACTTTCGTCTGAACGCAATTCAAAGATACTTGGCGGAGGACTTTGCTTCCTGCAGAGTGTAGGGTGGCCAATTGTTGCAATCAGCAGGTCTACCCTTCTTAAATAGTTTCACTATAACGCCTTTCTTCCAATTTTGAATATCCTCAGTGTCCCACATCGGCATTAACGCTTGGTGTAGCGGTTCAGCTAGAACATCAGCACCGTATTTCAATAGTTCAGGATTATACCATCGATGCCAGCTGCTTTTCCATTCTTTAGTTTACGCAGTACTGTCTTTATTTCATGTAAACTAATTGGCTCTGTACTTGTCTAATTGGAAAAGGGATCGACCATCTGGAAGGTCTGTAGGACCAGCAGGAGGGGTAAAGTTTAATATTTTGTGGAAAACTTTTTTCATCTATTATCTATTTCTTCTTTGCGCCTTAGCAGTCGTCCCGATTTACTCTCAATCGTAGTAGCAGGCTTTTTGAAATCTCCTGTGATCTCTTTTGTTATGCGATAAACTGCCCTGCCATCACCTTTACTAGCTGCAGCTTCGGCTTCGGCAGCTTTGGCCTCGAGGAAGCAACGTCTATCTGCTCTAGTTGACCGTTTTACAGCCTTTTGGGCTTCTTTGTACTTATTTCTTAGATGGTCCTTATATTCAGAGGTGGCACTGAGGTTGCAGGAGTCTAGTTGAATTATCACCTCTTTCCTCACCGACATGAGTTTCCAAGAAGAATCACTTATCCACTGTTCCCTTTTCTTTTTAGCAAAACCAAGACTCTCTTCAGCTACACTTTGCATATTTTCCACTATCTGAGTCCATGTTTCACCAACAGATGCTATCCTCTCCTCGCAAACAAGACTAGAAAACTTATTGGAGAGATATAGACAATAGTTTTGTCGAATGTCTTTGTCCCTTAGCTTCTGCACATCAAATGTTCTAAGAGTTCTTTTGTACTTCATAATAGTCTTTAGCTTCAGCTTGAAACGGGCTAAATGATTAATCGGACTAGTGATATATTATATATAAGCCTCATTTTGAATTATTCAAGTTTTTTTTTGCTTTTTTTTCTCAAAGATAAGATTTATTGCAAACAGCCTGTGGGCCATAGCAACACAGAATACAGTCTACAAACAAAGATCAGGAACAAAAGACAACTTTAGATAATATAAATAAAAAAAGGAAAAAGATAACAGAACAACAAAAAAACAAAAAAAGAAACACACCAAGGTTCAATATTTTAACCAGCAAACACCAATCATGATGAAATTTAGATCCTACAAACCGTAACAAGCTATCCCCTCAAACAGGCTTCCCTTGTTTAATCCCTAAACGAAGAAACTTACACAACTGTTTAATAGTACATGCGTTCCTCTCAGCCATCCGCTCAATTAACCAGCATTCATTCCTAAACACTGGTTCAAAACATTTTTTTTTATATATAGAGAAGTCATTTTATTTACATGAATATTTACAAACTTCCAGAAGCCTGGTCATCCAGGCTTGTGAGGCACTATCTCTTTTCAACTTAACATCCTCACATATTTTTAACAAAAAAAAGACGAGACACCTCTTGCTCACTCAATTCCCTGACGGTACTATTAATAATCATTACCAATCCTCATACTGCTTGGCACTACTTGAGGTAATTCATTCCATAACTCAGATAGCTCTTCACACTCTGATACAAAATGAAATTAAATCTCATTCACACATCCACACATGGGCGAAAATAGGGGCCAGCCGCCAGCCTAAACTTTCCCTAAAATTTCCTTCTCTCACCTAAATCCAAACTATCCCCCCTTACCAGCAACAAATTCGTCAAATCCTCTGTTCAACCTAAATTTAAAATAAATCTCCTTCCCCCAAGAGTCTTTAGCTTGGGAGTACAACCTCAAAGACATAGATTGGTCCTTATGAGGTTGCCACTCTTAGATTTCTCAGTCATTTAGGGTTCGCTGGATTCCTTCCATACTGATACGCTTTCACCCATTGTGCCTTTTTTGTATTCCATATCTCCGAAAAGCCACAAAGGTCTAGTATTTTTTTGACCTGATTTGGCCACGAATCGCGTCTACCGTCCTTCAAGCTCTTGAAATAAGCTGACTTAAAAAGCCGAACTCTAGGTATGGTGATAATTTTCCCATAAAACTTCACCATTCTAACAGATCTTAAACTCCATAAAGTTAAAAGCCCCAAATCGCTTTTCACCACGACTAAGGTATAGGAACTCTCTAAGTTTAAAATTCCCTTAAAATATCTTAGCTGCAATACTTCTAGCGTAGCTGCCTTATAAAAACCCCTAAACCTCAGAACCCCAATGTAGACTAGAGGCTACTTTTGCCTGGAAAACTCTATTCTGGATTCTCATGTCAGCTAGCTGACCTAAATTAATTCTCAAAAGGATATTTAATAGACTATTACCCATTAAATTACAATCTTCTACATGCCTACACATCACCTTTAATGCACTAAATTTAACACCCAAATAAACAAATTCTTCAATCTCTAACATCGTTTCTCCAAATTAAAATCAACCTCGGAATCAACATCCCCTTTGCTCCTAAATACCAATACTTCTTACTTCTTAGCGTTCAACTCTAAATCCTTCTTTTCTAAATATTTTTTATTACATCTAATTACTTCTGAAGATTATCTCTACTATCCGCCACTAGAGCAATGTCATCCGCAAATAACATACATGATAGCCTAAACCAATCCAAAGATACACAAGGGGCTCCATTACTTTTCATAAAACTATCTAAATAATTAACAAACAAGGAGAAAAGCTTAGGAGATAAAGTACATCCTTGTTTCACTCCCACGTGAGACGCAACCAGCCTAGAAAAATTTCCAATAACTTTCGCAACAAATTTCACCCTCTGATACATATCTGCTATTATTGCTACAGAGCAAGACGGCAAGCCTATTTCTAAAAGACTATCAATTAACAACCTCCTATTTACCTAGTCAAAAGCTCTTTTCAGGTCTAAAAAGGCGACGAATAGCCGACCATTTTTCCCTCTAGCATAGGTCCTTCTGAGTATACCCAAAGTAAAAATATGGTCAACAGTGCTGAATGTCGATTTAAATCCCGCTTGCATCTGGCTAAGTATTTCCTCCTTATCTAACCAATCTCTTAGCCTAAATTTCATAACCTTACAAAACAATTTACTTACCACATCTCCCATAAAGATAGAAAGTTTTTATGTAACTTCCTATTACCTTTCTTTAAAAAAAGCACTGCTACCGAAGTGCCCCATGAGCGAGGCCAACAAGCTTTCTGTACTACAAACGAGAAAATTGCGGCCAACATGGGTATTAAAGTTGTCCTTCCTAATCTCAGGACCTTTGTAGATATACCATCTGTTCCCGGATATGAATTACCATTCATCTTTTTCAACTGATCCCAAATTTCTTGTTGAGATACAGGCCTAAGTAAATCGTAATCATTCTGTCTTAAAGGATATGTTGCAGTCCCTTGACCTAACTTTCTATCCTCTGAACCATTCGACCCATTCGCCCTGACATATTCTGACTCCCTATTTTCAAAATATTCTGGTCACGTCTCAACTGGCGGGACAATTTCTCTTATTCCCGGGCCCTGGATTGAACATTTAACTACCGACCAAAACTCTCTAGGGTTATTCACACCATAAGCTCTCTTGATTTCCTCATTTAATCTCTCTCTTTTTAACTCTATTATAATCTGACCTTAATTTCCTATATTCAGCCTGCGCAAATTCGTTTCCTGATCCAATGGGTCTGTTGCTTTAAGTAGCCTGAAAACCCTAAGTACCTCTTCCCTTTTCTGCCTACATTCCTCATCGAAAAAATCCTCATCTTTTCTGGGCAGATGTTTCCTATCCTGAAATATTGATGCTCTCATAAATTCTATCTGTAATCACCGAAACAGTTTGATCCAATTCAGCTAGTTCTGAAAAATTCAAAATCGAATGGCAATCATTCAGAGCTTCCTCACTTGCTAGTTCCATTTTAACCAATTCTTCTTTCTCCTTGGCTGTCCAAACTGGTTTAAGAATCCTTTGCTGACACATTGACCTTTCATTTCCCCTTTCGGAACGGCGAATACACGCTCTCAGCTTAATACCCATTGGCAGATGGTCAGATCCGACCAACTCTAGGGCCAAATCTCCTCCCAACCTTCCGTTCATAATTAGTAACCCTTCCTTTTTACAAAGATTTATTGAATTCCTTTCCCATCTGTTTATTTTCCGAGACCCATCCCTACTTTTCCTTATAGGGAAAACATACTCACATTCATTCTCCAAACAAACATTCTGACCTGGTTCATTTACATGGGGCCCACCAACCTGCAACTCGTCCGCTTCGCTAGTATATGCATTGAAGTCCCCTAGAAAAACAAAATTACGCCAAGGGTACATTCTTTTATACATCTGTGTTTCATTTTCAATCAGTTCCCATGTATCTTAACAGCTGTAAGAACTATTATTCGGAGGCAAATAAACAGCACATAGAATAATGTGAACGTTTTTAACTGATAATAATAACCATAATAAATTTTCAAACTCACTTTCTAGCCTACGAAATAAATTAAATACACCCTTCCTTACAAGCCCCGAAACTCCTCCATAATATCTACCATTTTTTGAAACTTTTCTTCTACACTCAAAAACATCAAAATGATCTAGAGAATTCCGCGTCTCAACAAGGCAAACAACATCCCAACTTTCACAACCGGCTGATGTACTAGACTCTAATAGATTTTCTAACTTTTCCCTAATATAACCTTGCAAATTCCAAACTACAAAACGTAAGCACGATTCACTATGGCCCTGTACTCCCTATTCTGGCAATTTTGACTGGTTCCCAGGCACTACTATATCCCTTCAAGTACGATGTTCCTGATAAAAAAAACCGGGGCTATCACTATCTGGCGAGGCGTCCCCCCCCCCCCTTTCTCGATTATTTTTATTTCGCGCCTTTATCCTGCTCTAAAGGGCTAATGTGCTTACTATTTCTTTTGCCCTGTCTCACACTCTGCTGAGCTAAATCCACCGCAGGTTCTTGGCTAACGGGGATATGATAGTGCCCACCAACAAAAGCAGCCCGGTCCCTCTCTTCTATACTAAATACAGAAGTAGCACTTCCAAAACTCTGACCACTAGCAGCAGAATTTACCGATCCACTTCTCTCACGTGAAATAATACGATTACTCTAATTTGCACGAGCATAAGATGTCCCAGGTTCATTAAAATCATTATGGGGGCTAGCCATCTCATCACGCGTACGTTTTTCTTTCTGAACTTCAATAACTGTCCCATGTGTGACTGATTTTTATCCTTGTTTACTGAGTAAAATTGCATTGTCCATTACTTGATTGCCCCTATGCATATTAGGATTTAAATTTAAATTCTGATGATCATGGGCTCTCATTTCCTTTACTGCTATAACCTTTTGTTGTTCTCGATCAATTTCTTTCACTTTACCCAATTCACTATCGAATGCAAAAAATCTTATCCCCCACGAAAAGACTCATACCCATCAGCTTTTAACTGGCCTTTGCATGTCAGCTTTTTAAATCAACTTTGCATGTAAATGACCTTCCGTACGCACGGCTTCAAAAATTGGTGTCAATTTACTGCGTGCCAATAAATCTGAAGAAGTGTAATCTGGGTGTACTGACAAATGAAACCTTTTAAAAAGTGCAGCCGAAGTAAATAGGGATTTTTTTTTTAATTCCATAGACGCTAATTTAATTACGACTGGTCTGACTTTCTAGTTTAAAAGCAAACGAAAATCATCTTTTATATCTGTCTGCATAAACCTGGCGCCTCTTACTATTTCATTTTAACATCTAAGAATGTCCTCCTTTAGACTAGAACTAAAGGTTTTGATCTTAGGATCAAAACTGTTGAGTATCACTTTGCAATTTTTTCTGATCCGCCTCAATTCTATCCATTATCATTTTATTCTTCGCAACTTCCATTTTCAGCTCACTAACTTCCACCTCTGTATTTTCCGATCTTTTTTCCACTTCACAAATTTTCTTATCCAGAGATTCCGAAATTGAAGAAAATTCCATAGATGATTTTTGGACCTTTTCGCACAGGGGATCATTTATTAAGCTCTATTGACATTTCACTTAATTTCTTTAAAATATGTAGCTGGACTTCTGTTGATTCCGTCATCTTGATGGTAATTACTAGTTACTTAAAATAGAAATTCGTACCTGTTTAAGAGTCAATTATTTTATCCATGCCGACTCAAAGCGTGCTGCTAGCTAAGCCGCCGTTAATAATGCCATGGCTAACAGCAATTCCGAGTGAACTTCTCAGTAAAATCTAAAGATAATTAACTTCTCGACAAATTCTGTAGGATATATATTTCACAAGTCAAACTAATTGAATGCTGGATCATGCAATTCACAATTTCAGTCATATATATATAATCCACTTTTTGATGTTCACTTAATGAGAACTAAAACTGAACTATGGACTAAAAACTAAACTAAGAACTAAAACTAAAACTTCATAGTCATCAACTGCAATAGATCTAAAACCTGTCAATCTAGCTTCAGATAAAGCCGCTATGTCAACATTATATGCTTGAAGAGTTCTTATAACACCTTCTATGCGACCAGGTTTTGTATCAGAGTTCACAGTGCTAAGGACATTCCAAGACGCAAGACAGAAAGGTTAGTTCGTTGTCAAAAATTGTGTCCGGGGGCGGTCGGAAGTCGATTTGGATGAGATCAAATTGGGTCCGAGGCTTTTCGTTGTCGTCTCATGAATCAGTAATGTTTTACAGGGATAGGGGATTAACCTTTCGCCCATCCCTCCTCCTTTCCTGGCTTTCCTAATTGCCATTAGGAATTCTCAAATTAAAAATGTACCAATTTTTAAATTGTGTGAACACTTCGTAAGATGATAAAGTTTAGGCTAGAAAAGTGTCATATCCCCTTCCCCTAAGTGTCGCAAACCCTTGTAGTTTTCTATTCTTTTGCCTAATTTAACCTGAATTCTTACAATTTTATTCTGTTCTTATTTTTTTTTATTTTTTCTTTTTTTTTAATTTACTTCCTATTTGCTCGAGTATTGCAATTTGTTCAAACGCAAATTAATAATGTAGTAATTAATCACCGAAAAGATTATATCTTCGTATGTATATATTTATATATATGCATATATATAAACTAATAAATGCAGGGCAGAATTTCCCATTCTGGTCATAACAAATATATTGCTTTGTAAATGGTGGGCTGCTAAGCGCTTGGGTAGAATGTTTAAATGATTAATCGGGCTAGTGATATATTTATATTAGAGCCTCATTTTGAACCATTCAAATGTTTTTTTTTCTTAAATTACAACTTGAAAAATATCCAAATCATTTACTAGCCCTGTTTTAAGTGCTGTGTTCAGTAATCTGAATCTAGTTTTTGAAATTTGTTTCTTTATGTAGAAAGAAGTGTTTTGGGCTACTAAAAAATAATTTCAATGGTTGATTATCACCATCCCCCCTTAAGGCTATTTTTTCTGCTTGATCAATAATAATTACTTTTTGATCTGTCTGAACCGCTAACCTTGTATCTTAATATATTTTTAAACTGGTGATTTTATCTCTTTTTTTCTTATTTTTAGGATATTTCAAAAAGCAAGGGTTTAGTATGGAGGTTCATTTGCCTAAAACCGTGTATGGTGGCTACATCAAAGAATATGAAGGGGCTACATTAATGGGATGTCAGCTAAATGCAAAAATATGCTATACAGAATTTGCTAATGTTGTGAGACTTCAAAAAGAGGTAAATAATAGTTTTTTTTTTTTTTTTTTTTTTTTTTTTTTTTTTTTTTTTTTTTTTACTTTCAAGTAAATCTCGGGGCATCGAATCCAATATATTCGGTTAGTTAAGGCCAAAAGCTTTAATTTTTTGTTTTGGAGGGTCTTTTTTACAGCGATATCTCTTTTCTGGTTGCTGGGAAGACTGGTAATATGATTCTGGAAGAAAAAAATGAAACAAAGAGGTAAAAGAACGGAACGATGTTGAGTATATGGTTTCATTTTCAGTCACCTTTCTTAAGGTTTGGATTGTTTTAGAAATTTTAATTTTTTTATTTTACATGAAAAGAACAGTTGAAGGAAAAGTCAATACTTTTTACTGTACAACCGATCAGGGGACTTGTCCTGGGGTTGGGCTCAACAATTCAAAGATATGGAGTTTTTATGCCAAAACCTCTCAACCCTTAAGTATCTAAAGCACTAATGGGTGATTCAAAATTTGAAACCAAACAAATTGTTTATTTAAGTATTCCTTAACAGAAGAAGCTTTTACAACCGGAATGATTTTCCGACTCCTTGCGTGGCTCTTTTAATTAGATCATTTGGATCTTTTAACATACAATACATTTCTCCCATTCCACGTAGCGTAGGGTGGTATGAGTCTCTCATTACTAATTATTTCCTTTCTTCTGTAAACGAATGATCGAATCATGTCTTTTTATATGGAATTATTTTCAGTTATCCAGGGTTAAGAAAAATGTAATATCAAGTTGCAATTCATTTGATAGTTTTGGTAACTTTGAAGTAAATTTTGTTCAGCTCATGATAAGATTGTGGCAAAATATCTTCATTTGCTTGCAAATGTCAGAATTTACAAAGAATGTAATCTATTTAGAAGCACTATACCAGAAGAACAGAATTAACCATTCCCAATAAAATATAACTTACCATAACCGGAATATAAATATAGGGTTCCAAACATTGACGGATAGTTTTAGTTTTATACTCTATGTATTGAAGCACTTCCAGAAGTGGATAAATTTAGTTCATTCTCTCTGGAGCTGTAGCATGTGGTACTGTGTAAACTTATGGGAGTTTCCCGAATAGATATTCAGCACTTTCCCGTCAGATCCTCTAGTAAACTATGTACAATTAATGTTATGGTTGACATTTGGCAATTTTTTTTGTATCTGCTGGTTTTTCAGTTACAATTTCCTTGGTTTGTGAGCTAATATATATTGTTACTTGGGAGGATAAATTATACACCCTTAACTGAGAGGAAAATCCCTTTATCTAACCTTACAGGGTATTTTTTCACGTCACTTGACTTTGACGCTAAATTTTGGTCAATATTCGGTTTCCCTTTTGTTTGTGCTTTTCTATTTACAAACTTGTGTGCATTTTAGATAGTCAAGCGTTTGATTGATCAAAAACAAGAAGAAATGTGTAAAGTATACCCAGGTTTGACGTGTTTTAAGGATGGAGTTAGACAGATACCGATTGAGGCAATACCTGGCCTCCGAGAAACAGGGTGGAAACCAGCAGATGTCATTTCAGTTGCACCTAATGGAATACCAAGAACTGCCCTTTCTGGTATTTTTTTTTTAACTTGTTTTTCTGCTTTTTTGTTCTGCCACCAAACCTGGGGTGATGTTAACCATATCCCTTCAGACTCGTGTTGTTCTAAGGCAAAAGCCTTTTCCCCATTTTGGTTGCTAAAATTTGTAGTTTAAACAAAAATATTAGACTCAATCAGAGTAAAATAAAAATATTGCAGCATTTCTGGCTGACCTAATTTGTTCAATCTCCAAGAACCTGCATATGATACTGCTTTATGAAACTGGTCACTGCTTTAGAATAACATAACTTAAATGAATTCTGTCTCCATTGGGTTAGTATTTACAAAAAAAAAAAAAATTTTTAGAGATTGAGAGATATTCGTCAAAGTATGTTGCTTGTCCTTTATAAATTGATCCATCAGAAAGATCATAAAGCTTTTGATTCTCATTTGATTATCGTATCTTAAGTCATTTTTCAGTAGTTGATTTGTAGAGATCTAGATATTTTAGTAGAATTATGAAATTATCCTATTGCATGAATTATGAAATTATCCTATTCCGGAAATAAAAATTCAGAGAAACAGTGAACGAAACCTTCGTTTTGCTTTCATTTGTTGTTTTCAGTTTTCAGCAGGAAGTCACGAAACTTTCCGTTGTTAAGGTTTGTGCTCCCTATGCAAGTTTTTGGTATGTTTTTTTTTTTTTTTTTTTCAGCCCATATAAAGTCTTAATGTTGCATCAAAAGAAAACAGTTCCGATATGACTCGATAGTGTATATTTAGCTTCATCCATGAGCCGAATAACCTTTTTGGAAATTTGCTTTAGGTTGTTTTTTTTAGAAAGAAAATATGTTGAAAAAGTTTTTCAGAAACATTAAACTTTTTGACAATTCTATAGCTGTAATTTATACAGAAAGGATAAAATAGTTGTTGCGTCGTATTCATCAGTTTAGATTTATCGATTCATTGAGCCTGATTTGTTTTATTGCTTAGATCTTTATCTTAGAGAATACTTTAAACTTTCTTAAAAGAGGGAAATATTTTACTGCTTGATGTCTGAAGCTTCACAAAAATCTTCTCCGAACAAATTTCAGGCGGAGAAACTTCTGGTGTGGCTGCAAGACCAGTGGTATGGGTGTTAAAATGGATCGTATGTAAGCAAGCAAAAGATGATGTCTTGTAATATATGAATTTGCCGTGTTCTCATTCAATCTTGGTTATTCAATTCGTTTTGTCTTGTCTAGAAAGCCTATAGAGCCGTTTGATCGTATGTAAGCAAGCAAAAGAGGATGTCTTGTAATATATGAATTTGCCGTGTTCTCATTCAATCTTGGTTATTCAATTCGTTTTGTCTTGTCTAGAAAGCCTATAGAGCCGTTTTGTTTTTTTTAGAGTCTGTTTTTTTCAAAGTTGATTACATGTCTGTATATCATTTATTTGCATACTGTTTTTGTCTATTTGTATTTATTTGCATACTTTTATTTTGAATTTACGCTAAGTACTGAAAATTTAGTCTAGAAACTGTTTTTATGATGGAATCTACTGTATATTCATTCTTTTAGATCTTGTATAGAATTTCAGGTAGATTTTTCGGAAAGCTGCTTAAATAGCTAACTACTATTTGTTTTGCATTTTAACGTTTACTAGCCTAATAACTATTCAGTTAATCACTAGCTAAACTTTAACGAAAAGACTGGGGGGAGGCTTACAGGGGTGGCAGCCCCTTATTCTGCAGAATAATTTTGGTTCATTTTAAGTTTCATGCCAAAAATTTTTTTAATTTGATCTACGGTAAGAAAAAGTTTATTTTTCTGAAAGTTAACATCGTTATATATGTCTTATGTTGTTGATGATAAAAGTATAATGTTAATTGATGAGTCAAATTCTTCTCAACGTTCGAAGGCCTCGGCCCTGTCCACATACCCCATAGTTTGTAAGTAAAAAAAGATTGAATTATGTTAGTTAATCTCAAGGTTTTGCGGTTTATAAAATGGGTCAGGTGCAAATTTTTAGGAAAATCTTGGGAGGCAAGTGAAAGACGCTAAGAACAACTATATAATTCTTCTTCGTTGCTTTTTAACATACAGTTCGTTATAGTGTATTTCGATTAAACAATGCAATGTAAAGAAATAAGTAAATTTTACAAGAGAACTCCCTTTTTGTCAAGATTATAAGCGAAAACATTTGCTAAGACCTGAATTTCTGGTAGGTTTTATTACCAAAGCTTATGTTTGAATTTCAAACAATTAAAGGGAAAAACCAACAAGAACACTCAAAAAGGTTGTGAAATTGAAATAAAAATTTTATCGTTGGAATTGCCGAAGTCACTTGTACTAAACCACATTATTAGAGGTTCCTACCTCTTTTTTCTAAACTATTATTTTTTAATCTCTTTGTGGGAATATGCTTCCGAAATTTGTAACGCCTCTAAGGAGCCATATTACACTAGCTTATCGGACGGGAAAGAAAATAAAAACCGAACGATAGTAGTTATATCATACAAATATTTCTAGTTTCTAGTTTTTCTAGTTTCAAGCTAAAGCTTTAGAAAAAGTCAAACTCCCTAGACCTCCTAGTTCCTCATTTCTTTTTTTGCAAACTTTCTTCCAAACGTTTACTATGCCCGTTCTACTGACCATAAGACCCAACTGAAAGAAGTCACAGTCTACTAGGTTTTGGAATCTGGTAAGAATGATTATAGCTGGTAAATTTCACTACTCTCATCCGGGCGTCTAGCCAATGGAACAACACAACTTTTTAACAAAAATAAGGACTGGAACGCAATCTAGTGAAAAATGTTCACCCAGCACATGTGGGTAGATACGTGTTAAATAAATGATTTCCTAAATTGTTTGTAAAGTCTTGTATGACAATTTTTTTTATTAGTGAACACTAAAGACCTTTTAGTCCCAGAGACGACTAAAAAGTCGAAAACAATAAATAGGTTTTTTTTCTTTTTAGCTCTTTTTAAAATGAACCAAAAAGTAGAAGGTTTTTTATGAATCTACGGAATATAAACGAAAACGATTGGGCGGTAAATGGATCGGAATTCACATAACTTGATTTTTTAAATTGTTTCTCTCAACTTTCCGACTCTTATTTTACGCATTTATAACTTAGACCAATTTGATGTATATGTTGTGTAAAGTCCAATCCGTTTTCGCTCCTAGTTTTAATTTATATTCATAGTTTCTTGAGAAAAAATTATTTTCTACTTTTTAGTGCATTTTGAAAACGATTTTTTTTTCAATTTTCATATTTATTATTCGTGTTTAAGTTCTGCATCCCCTCCACCCCCATACAGCAAATATCTGTGTCTATGCCTTCTGCAACTACTGTAAAAGTCATAAATAGGTCCTAATAATAAGTGTTTATCTTGAATACTAGCAGATTTTTAAATGGCAATTGATTGGTTTTTTTTTGTAATCAAAGGTGTCTGAGGAACTTTTTCAAGACTTGAATTTATAAAAAGCAATTGAGTTTGGATATGTATCAAGGACTATTTTTACTGATAGCTCATCAAAAGTGGTCACAAATGCAACGAAAACGACTCCCTGACAACCAAGTTGTAATTTTAAATTATATTTGCAGGAGCAGAAGAACCACTAGATATTGATCAGCTTCAACAAGCCATTCGTAACGTATTAAGTCAAGTAAAAAACCATGCATCAGCATGGCCATTTCTCAAACCAGTTGACAAGAATGCTGTGCCGGACTACTATGACCACATAAAATTTCCCATGGGTAAGGCAGAACTAGGAACAGCCCTTCTATGTTAGTTCAGTCTTCAAGAAAATGATATTATTACTCTTAGCCTTTCAGAATTATTTTTTCTAGTCTCTTCGAAAGGCTTAGTCTAAGAAATTTTTACCAGGGCACTTTTATAAGAAATGAACCAAAGAAATACTTCAGTTTTCACTTGAGAAATATTTATACTTTTTAGTTCTAAAATTCGTTACATATTGTCTGATTTTGATTGTCTAACTTGAAACTAAAGCTAGCTTTTCGTTATGTTTAAAAGTTGAAATTTCTCAGTATACGATATGTATACGTGCCTACTGCTTTCTTTATCTTCTGAGAATCTCTGATAAGGTTTGGGTATATTGGTCTCTTTAGTCTGGAAATCTTCCTCCCTTGTCTCCTCCAAATATCTCGTTCCAACTCAATTTCAAACTCCCGATTCCAAACTCAATTTATATCAACATTTTTCAGGTAAACTATTCACGGAAAGTTTTGTTTATTCAAAATCTGTTTTTACAGGGATTGTTTCTTCTTTTTTTGTAAAGGATTTTTGAGCGTTTTAAACTATTCTTTTGACCAGGTTAACCATCGAAGTTGATTTTTAGTGTTGGGGCAAATAAACATATATTTTTCCAACGATTTTGTGAACTACTCCTTGGAATGCATTTTTCATTTTTCAAACGACATAAAAAATAGGTAAAAGTGAAAGAAAGCACTGTCATATGTCTAACTGGACTCATGTCTGGACACGTTTTCGGACCAAAAATCGGAGCCAAGTCAGCTCCTGTTCAAATTTGAAATTTGATGCTTGACTGGAACCAGTTACATTCAAGTATCCACTTCTAAAACTTTGGGTCTAAGTGGATTATCTTCATCAACCGTGTTTGACAGCGGCGCTCACATAAATGTCAAGTTAATCCTCTTTGCCTTGGCAATTGGCTGGCTAGATAACAATGTCTAAGAATGGAAATATAGCTCGTTAATTTTTGGCTTTAAAAAATTGTTTGCTTTTGAAGTTTAGTTTCCCCTCCGCGTGATAGAATTCTTAATAGTGGGTCCCCTTCTACTGAAGCAGACTTACTGTAATCTCCCCCCCTCCCCCCATGTGACATTGGATGTAACGGCTGTGTTGTGAGCCCCATGCCGTACCTTCAATATATATATTATGTTTTACCCACTAAAAAGAAATTCCTACACTGGCTCCTTTTTTACTTACTAGTTAATTTAGAAATTTGCCAAATGATCATCAAAAAACTTTAAAATGTAATTTCGGAGTTTACTGTACATTAAATGCACACGAAGGCTCAGCCCACCCCCTTCTCTCAATATTTTTCCATATTATTTTTCGGTAAATGAAAGATTGTAGCCAAATCATATACTTTCTTTTGGTTTTGACCTCGATTGAAAAAAAAACCTTCTTCCCCTCCCTCTCAGGGGCCCTACTACCATTGATAGTGGAATGTTAATTGCACTTTTGGAAGCACATAGGAGTTCTCTATGTTTTGCTTATTTTTGGAAAAGAAGTATTTGTTCAAAGAAGGGTTAGTATTTTTTTTCAGTAACTCTACTGATGATGATGACCGACTGCGTCATCGAAAATTTAGAGTCTTTGTTTATATTTTTGTTTCACTGTATAATAAAAGTACCTATCCCTATTTGGAACTCTTATTGATTTCTTCAAAAAAGGAAAAAAAAAACATGCATAAAGTGCTTCACATACCTAGTAAAACCCGTTGATTTTATAATTGAAAAAAAGAAGCACTAGCAGTTTGATACCAAGCCTTGAATCTAGACAATAAATCTTAAAAACGATATTAAAGACTTAAAAAACGTAAGTTAGAGTAAGAAGGAATATACCTCACATGTACCCATCGTTTAAAAAAAACATCAAGACAAATTTAGTCAAAGTAATTTGTAGTTTAGAATATTTTAATGACTATCTGAGTTTCTCAAGTGCCAAACTAACTAATTCTATCAGACAAGCAACGGAGAAAATAGAAAAAGTACAGAAAGTGTTGATTTGTCTATAAAGTACCAATTTTGTAATGAAAAACTATTTTTTCTCGAATGTGTTTTAAGTACATTGTGCTTTTTTGTCAAATTGAATTCTAAATGAAAATATTCGCATTAAATTGCCAATTTTTTCATCATTCTGGGATATTAATCCTTATTTTGAAGGAATTTAAGGGATGAATTTATATAGTCAATAGTTAACCAATTCTTTAAAAGTAAAATCTGTAGAAATTTTAAGCGCAGTTTTTGGACTGGATTTCTGAATGGAGCATGTGCTTTTTGTTTATTGTTTTCTGATTTATTTTTTTTCTTTTAATTATTTTTCATGGTGTAATTGTGTTATAATTACAGATTTGAAGACCGTTGGCGATCGACTGAAAGCCAGATATTATGTTCATAGAAAACTATTCACATGTGACATGACGAGAATATTTGCTAATTGTAGACATTATAATGATGCTGAAACTGAGTATTACAAGTGCGCCAACATTGTGGAAAAGTTTTATTTGAAATGCTTAAAAGAAAATGGCCTTGGGGATGTCGCAAAACAGTCTTGAGTGTTTTTATGTATTGTATAGTTTTGGGAAATTTTTTATCGTATTTCTCGTTTGTCTGAGATGTGTCTTTAGTGAACTAGAATAAACTTGAACGCCAAATCAAACTCAGGAAATTACATACGTCGTCTTTCAGTGTCGGAGACAAATTGAGTTTTTGGGGGAAATGTCGCATTTTCGGCGAATGAAAGGAATCTTCTTGAGGGATGTGGGAGGGTTTTTTTTTCAAAAATTCTTATCCCTTGGGGATGGTAAGCAAATCTCAAGTATGGTAAGCAAATCTAAAGTATGGTAAGGCTTTAACCAAGAGTTAAATGGGAATTTTAGTAACATAAATCAACACTTTTCTTTCAAAGTACGAATAAGTATGTTTTTAGGTAATGTGTAGGCATGTTGTTTATTTATTTGTAAATGGTAGCCTAATTCAGGTAAAATTAATCTGAATGATCGGAAAAAAATCTTATTTCTTAGTTCTCTTTTGATAAAAGCCGTTTTTCATCTGTGTTCTAATTGTTTTTATATTCATTATAAATAAAGTAAAATATATAGTTCCTTTTCAATTTATTCTAATATGCTTTAGAGAATAGTAACCAAGTTTCGAAGAAGATTCCCAAAAATAGAATCCATTACGAAGTTGAGCGGATTTTGTTTTTATTGCATACTTTGCGGTGGCAGTCCTGTGTCACGGGTACCATATGTGATGCTAATTCTTTGTCCAGTCTAGGGTATTATGCATCTAATGAGCCTTTGCTTGAAAGAAACAACAATTAGCTTTTAAGGAATAATCTCCTAGATGGTTTCAGATGGGTGGCACAACATGAAACAAATCTGTTGTTGATAGTTACTTTTTAGTTATTTTTTCTTCGGGCAATCACGGCTAGATATTTGCCAACAAGTTTGTCTTGACACCTTCAAAAACGGGAATCATCGATGCCACTTCATACCTTGTTTATATAAGTTGAAATTCGTCCTTAAATCTTCCTGTTTCAAATTTTTACTCCAGGTGTCAAACCATCTCTTAATCTCCAGGATCCGCTTGAACAGTTAGAGAAGTGCTAGTAGAAATCTTTTTTAGCTTTAGATGACTGTTCATGTTGCTCACTAAGAAGTGTACAAAGTCAGTAGGTAGTTGCCTTCCATATCATTGGTAGGCGCAAGTAAAACAATGGGACCCAGGATACTCTTCTGGAGAACCCTAGATCAGCTGTCGAAATCCACCTTCACTTAAAGAAAGATTATTTTAAGCATGGTTAGCTGTCGTGGTCACTTAACGTGGCAGATAGATCTCTGAAAGATTCATAAACAATTCAACGTGGTAGCTTATAGATGCGTGGTTAATAGTTAACTATCAATGTAGTGTACAGGGTTTGGTAGGTTGTTTTCCTCCATATCATACATTGGTGTAAGCAAAACAGTGGCACCCAGAATTCTGCCTTTGGGAATCCTTACTCTCAGTATGTTGTTATGGGATGCAAAGCTGCTGAAGATTAATTTCAGTTAGAGGAAGATAATTTTGAGTAAAGTCAACCGTCCAATGGCGTAATTTCGTCAAAATCCTGAGTGGGCAAAGATAGAGTCAGTTTTCCCAAATCAAGTGGAAATGACAGTAACAACTGAAAAATTAGCCATTTGGTACCATGAAAGTACTATAAAGATACTTTTTAGCACTATAAAAGTAAATATATACTAAAGGAAACTGACCTGTTTCTTTTGATCCTTGAATTATCCAGGCTTATGTTAGTTTTGACAAGATTTTTGAAACAATTAAATTTCAGCTTAGGGGGAAAACTCAGGTCGGGGGGGGGGGAGTAAACGGAGGTCTGGGAGGGGCAGTTGCCCCCTTGCCAAATAGCAAATTACGCCCCTGCAACTGTCGTGGTAGATAGTTATCAAGGCTCATGGACGTGTGAAAGATAGACAAAAAAATTAATATGATGAATTATTGATATGTGGTTGAAAGTTAACTGCAAACCTCGTTGAATGGCGGCCAACAGACTGCATAGATATAGATATATTTCTCGCAAAAGCCCCATGGACCATGGATATTACAAATACAACAAAACACATAAAACATAACTAGTTCAAACACTTTTGAAAATAACACTACGATAGAAAACCCTCTCTATGACTCATCCCCACACTCACAAAACTTCCCAAATTTTTTTTTATCCACTTTGCAACTACTTCCTATTATATTTTCTAAACAACTTCTATGCCTCAAATCCCTCCCAAAAATTTCCTTTCTAACTACCTTCAGTTCTTCACAATAACACATAAAATGTTCTAAATCTTCAGACTCCCCGCACATCGAATAAGTGTAGGGACCACTCCGTATCTTAACCCTCCCTAAATACTTTCTTCTCCCCCTAAGCGGCATAAAAGTCTTCCTTACTAATATACCCCATTTTAAAGTATAGTTTTGAAGCCCAAATTTAATATATATTTCTTATCCCCGGGCTTCTCTAATTTTTCTACATATTTCAAAGGATTCTGGGTAAACCTTGTCTTCTTGCCAAACCTGATCTCTTGATCTTCGCGATTTTATGCTCTATCTTGAAGCACTTTCCACAGCTTTTGCAATCAATCCTGTTTCCACCTCAGGTCAAGTGCCATCATTCCACCAGCCTGATATCCACAATTGTCTAGTACACTCTTAATTTGTACAGGTCAAGAATCTTTTATCCAATAGCATTTCATTCAAAGCATTTTTTGTTAACCGATAATGTGACATAGCAATAATTTTTTTCCCAATAACCTACCATGCGTACTAGCCGTTTATTTCTTAAGCTAAAAAGACCCAGGTTACCCTTTATAACAATGCTATTAAACTTTTTATCTAACCCTATTAATCTCTTAAAATAATGAAGCTGTATCTTTTTCATTTCTGCCCCCCTTTCGTGTCCACATATCTCTGCCCCATAATGTATAACAGGTTCTATTCTACTTGCAAAAATACGCTTTTTGTAGCTTGATATCCTTCGATCCTATATCCTTAATACAACTCTTTAAGAATACGCTCATTAAACTTTAATACGACTCGTTAAACTTTTACCTTTACTTGACACTAGAGCTGTGTTTCTTGTCCACTTACCATTTGAAACAAGTGTAGAGGCTAGGTAACCATACTTCTTCACTGCTTTTATAACTCTCCTCGCCTAACTAAAATTTTCTTCAGATGTCTTGGCTCCCCTTGAAAAAAAGCATTACTGCTGACTTCTCTAGATTTAAAACCAGTCTCTTTTCCTTAAAATATTTTTCTACGCTCTTTAATGCATTGTTTTACCCCTAACCTGCCAAATATTTCCCTCGATATTTCCTTACCAACCTGCACTAAAAACATTACCGTCAAATACATCTGTATTAAAATTCTTTCAAACTGACACGGTAATCCTAAATTAATCAAACAATGCATAAGAATTTCCCTATTTACACAATCGAAAGCACCTTTTAAGTCCAAAAAGGCCACAAACACATTATCCTCTTTTTTCCGGGTATATTTCTTAATTAGACTGGTTAAAATAAAAATTTGATCTATAGTGCTATAATTTTTGAAAAATTTTGCTTGCATTTCAATAACTATCTGTGATTTTTCTAGCCACTCATCTAATCTATTCCCCAACACTTTTGCAAAAAGCTTGCATAGACCATTGCCCAAACTCAACATACGGTAATTCCTGAGATTCATGCTATCCCCTTTTTTATATAACGGTATGGTGATAGTTGTATTCATTTGCTCTGGCCATTGGGGGTTGTTGATAATTGACGAAAATGTTATAGCGATGATTTGGATGACCAATACTTTTGCCCATTTCCATAGTTGCATTGGGATTCCGTCTAAACCAGGAGATGAATTACCCTTCACTTTTTTCATGTTCTTAACTGTTTCATCCTCGGTGACAGATTCCAACAATTTGCAGTCCTCTTCCTTCAGTGGTCTCTCTATAATTTCTTCCTCAAACATGTCCCCGCTCATTAAATCTCCATTGGATATGAAGCTGCTGATTTCTTCTAATTCGTTTTTTTCTAAGTAGTCCGGCCATCTTGCTGCCTCGATTGCACCTTTTACTTCGTTTGCATTCCCAGTTGATTCTTTTACAAGCTTCCAAAAACTCTTTTGATTCATTCTTTTGTAGCTCCTGAACAGCCGGGGAATTTAAACTAGTCCGTATAAATTAATCCGAAGTCATGCCAAGTTCGTGTACTGCCAGGTTGGAACTCAGATATAATCCTAATACGAGTGCTCTGCTCGAAAGCTGAACTGATACATATGATTTGAGCTTCTTTTATGGACCTCTATGCCAAGCTGTTTAAAATAAATTTAAACGTTAAGAGACAGTAAGTAGCTTTATGTCGTATTCCTGAGCAAGAAACTGTTGTCCTAGAGTTTTTGAGATTATCCATTTATTTTGATGTCTGATGGAAGACTTAAAGCTAAAACGATTCTATACTCGTATGATTTTCACCTACTTCAAAAAGTTGGGCAAGACAATCATTTCGTGTTTCCTTAATTCTGCAGAGCACAAGCACAGTCAAAATAAGGATGATAAATGTCCGCCTAGCTCAAATCACTAAAGCCTCCGGAATATTATGAGATGATCAATGAATAAAGAACCTAGACTTTTTTTTTAAGGCAAATTTAGTGAAAATATCACATGGTCAGTACTGAACTTCAAACTTTTTTATTTGATATGTTTCAACCTTGTCTTATCAGCCTAGGTTCATTATAGCTTGGATGCGTTGTGCTTAATTAGGTCAATTTGAGAATAGAATGAGAAGATGATAGATCCTAATGTAAAACTTGGAAAACAGAGATATGGTATAACTGTGTAAGATTGCCCTATTTTAAGTACTAGAAACTAAGTCTGATTTTTCCTTTAAGCAGGCTCTGGGTAAATCTATCCTTTTAAACGATCCTCTGAAATTATTAAATTCTATTTATAAGCCTTTTTGCCCAGAGTTCTTAAAGGGATAATCACTCAATTTGGTAGCGTGATAAACTGAGGTGATTTAGTTCTTTTGTACTATAAATTTGGGGACAACTAGACTTCATTATCAAATTCAATAAAAGAGGAGAACCGTTGTATTTCCAATTATTACAAACCGTTCTGATGGCTATATACTGAGCTGACTTGTTTTGTATTTTGTGTGTGTCCGTCGGTCCTTGAGGTCTCCTCTATTGTCCACGTGCCGTTCACCGAAAAAAGGGATTATTTTATGTTTAGGGCTACTGAAACTAATTGAATAAATTACACTTGGATAATTTGTTAAGGCTTGGATATTTTGTTTTAGAATCTTTAGGTCTAAAATATCTAAAATAATTCTGCTAATATGGTTAGAAATGGAAGCACGACTGTTACGAGTTTTGTTTGATTAATTCAAGTGTTTCGAGAAAGTAAATCGAAGGCTTCTAAGGTTGGCAAAACTCGGAATAACCACACTTGATTGGACACTCATACATCAGTTTAACCCGAATCAAGGTATTATCAAATTATGTCTTGTAGAAGGGAGTTAGTGTTCCTCGGATCTAGAGTAAATCTCAAACTTCAATAGGAAAGATCTTTGATTGAATTTCCCTCGACAGAAAGGACTTAAAGTTCTTAGTTTGAAAATATTATTCCCCTTTTTCCCTAGTCCCTCCTTGTAACATCGAGACCGTCTATCTGTATCTACAGGTATTATAGGATTAGGGAAATGAAAAAACGACCAAAAAGGAGATAAGGCTCTCTTCCGTATAACGTTAGAGAATCCACAAGGAGATAAGCAAAATTATTGTCTAGGGAACTCCAATTTCTGCGTGTGATCTATTTTATAGATACTGTGTTTTGGTTCCATGAAACACTAAATTGGGAAAAGACATACGGCTAATAAAGTTCCCACTCCTTGGTGTGGGATTTTCTACCTTAACCCTTAGGTTATTCTAAGTTTATTCCGCCAATTTTATGTTTCTGGGAAGAAACTCACATAAGTTGTTAAATTTAATTAATCTTAAATTATTTATCCGTCAATAATGTTGGTTTTTAGACAGACTTAATCTTAACTACAAAGGGAAATATAAAGACGAAACTATGAGGTCCACAACCAATTGGAAGAAAAATCTAACAAGAATTTTGATTTATTTACAAGGGTGATCTCCCCCCTTTGTTATAATCTAATAAATTTTAATTAGATCACGTATCTCTTAATTAATCAGAATAGATCTTTTCAAGGGGGAAAATATCGCACTAACTAAAGTTAGGGCCAAAGGGTCTCAAAGATTTAATTGATAACTTAGTGCAACACCGACAGAGGATATTTTGGGTTTTAGACGAAGTTTATACGGCTATATAGCTTATAGTGACAGAAAGGGAAGTTAAGCTATGCAAACCCAATGGGTTTTATTTTTTTTGACTAAGAATAATTTTACATTTGTTTGCTGGATTTACACAATTTAAGGTTTTGTTATATTTACAGAAATTGCACAAAATAAGGCTTTCTTACAACTGTCTTAACAGTACTGAAGGAAAATGTGCCAATGATTGACAGCTTTGTCAGTTGAAATTGTAATTATGATCTTACGCCTTTTTACCTTTTCACGTGACATGGATTTATGAAATCTATGAAGAATTGTGCAATAATAATTATCATTGTTTATAATAATAATTTTCGTACATAATATTAATTATTATTCCTGTAATACGGTGTAATATAATAAACTATACCTAGACTTAAATACGATCTAAGATTCAGTGAATATATTTTTCAAAATAAAGAATAATTCAGTCAACTTAAATGCTAATATTTACAGAAAAATCTATGCAACACCACTCCTCCTAAGGCCAACACAGATGCATATGCTCCCCTGTTTAACCCCCATCCATTCGAAGCCTCATTTTTACACTCTTTACCACCCACACCAAGTTTCAATATTTTTGTTTTATTTCGACCTGTCTTTTCTTCACCTGATTTGGAGAACATCTTCTTTTCGTTTGTCCCAGAGCTGATGATCAAAAAGCAGATATCTTCAGCAATCGGTCATCCTGCATCCGCAAAACTTTACCTAGACACATTAGTCTTTTTCATTATAGCCGTAGAAAATAATATTGAACCAGGTTTTTTGTACAGCTTAATGGTTGATATATTGCCAGTCAAAACTATCCTGCAATAATTCTTCTGGAAAATATTACCAAATTTTCCTCAGCCTTTCATAGCGTCACATTTCTGAGCCGCATTTGACCACTGTCATTACCGTGGCTTTAAATATTCTAATCTTGGTCAGCACACTTAAATTCCTATTCTTAGATAATTTCTTAAAACACATTGGCCTGACATCACAAAAAGAAATAAAAACGAGCAAAATTGGGTTTTTTTATAGGCCAAATGAAAGTACTGAAAAAACACATCGCGGATATTGGCGAATAACTTTCTTTTATGGTTGTTAGGTATTTGGTTTTAATTCTTTTAATTTTTGGCTTTTATTGAATTTTATTCATCTTTTAAGTTTTTGGTTTTTTCTTTGGTTTTTTGGTTCTTTTCACATTGACGTTCCGCGTTTGTTTTTGTTGTTCGGCACTTTCCTTGGATACATTATTTCGTTTCGCGCTGAAGAAGAGAGGCGTTTGTTCTCTCGAAATATTCGCTTTGTTGTGTTTTTTCGGTACTTTCATTTGGCCGATAAAAAAACCCATTTTTGCTCGTTTTTATTTCTTTATTCCTATTCTTGCAATTTTTTTTTCAACTGCGAAAAAAAAATGCCTTGTGGCTAGGCCGTCCTACTACTACTACTAAAAGTGAATCACTACTTTTTACATCTTTATTGTATCCACCTTTAGCAATTTTGCTGCTAAGATAATTGTTTGATCAACTTTCTTGTCACCTACCTTCACCTTCATTTATTTCTAGTTCAAGTAATCTACTCTTCTTAACATTGATTTTCAAACCTATTCTTGCTCCCAGAATCCTCAACAACTTCTTCATTTTGTTAAATCATATGCATAATCGAAGTCTAGGAGAGTTTTACCTTCACACATAATACCAATCTTCTCTTACAGCCATTTTTGCCGCATTCCTTTGAAAAATTCCAAGAAAATAATCCACCTAAACCGGAATAGAACATAAGCCTGTTTTACTCATAATGTCAAACTGAACCATCAACTAACCTCACTTCATGTCTTAACCCTAGGAATATAATCCTTGTACATAGCATCAGTCACTTGAATGTACCTATTGGGTATAGTAAACAATGATACGATCTTCACCAAAACTTTTTTATCGGTTAACCAAATGCTCGTTCATCAAACAGTTCATGGTAACGAGCTGTAAGTAAAATTTGCTAGCTAGACCCAATATTAATCAAAACTCTTAAGAACAGAATTTTGATAACAACAGATACATCAAAAGAATTGGTTTTTGTGCTGATTCCAAACATGTAACATTTATTAAGTTTAATTACCATCATAAGCTACGAGCTTGGCAAAATTTGTCTGATTTAAGAAAAAAGGGGTGAAAACCCAATAATAGTAAAGTGATCTTAGTTAAAATCACACCATCCGCTTCAGCAGAGAATCCTGTTGTAGAGGTCTCAAGCTCCTATCTACAAAACTGTGGAATTTGCAAAAATTTTTTTGCCAGAAAAAAGATCACGTATTTAGGCCACACCGTTTTTTTCGGCGGTGAGTTAGGGAGAACAGACGATAAAAAAAAAAACAGCAAATAAAACGAGTCTCTTAAACCCTTGTGGAACTCTGAAGGCACGTACCACATAATGACACACGTAAATTCGAGGAAAACCCAACACAAGCAACAACACTCCAAAGTGTGTAGGATAAAGAGTCTTTTTTCAGACTTTTTAATCTCTTGCTATTAAATAAGCCTTAGCTTTAGCTTCCCTCCTTGTGTGTGTTTTCATGATACCTTTTGTTCCACTAAATGAAACCCAATAATCCTAGTCAACCCAGTGTGTTGTCTAACCCAGTGTATCACAATAGTGAAGTAGCCTTTGTTCTTCGTGTGCTGCAGAACACAGAAGAATATAAGGACCGAGTTTGCTTGGGGAAAGAAAAAAAAACAACAACGTTTTGTAAATATCTTATAGCATATAAATTTGACCCAGTTTGGAGGCCTTAAGTAGGACCAAATTTGAATAATTGAATGCGCAATGCTTGTAAAAGCAAGTGTATGCTGTCTATCTTCCTTCTAGTAGGCAGGGGCGTTGCAACATAGGGGGGGGGGGGTACACCAAATTCTTTGACATTTGGTAAAATTTGAACCAAAAGTCCAAAATTGTACTGAATCCAAGAAAAAATGGAGAAGATATAGCAGAATCTCAGAGAGTTCAACTTTCAGATTTTCATACCAATTTTAAGATCCAGTAGAGAATGTCCAAAATTCAGTAGTATAATCTGTAAATTCTGCAAAAGAAGTCCTCTTAATGATATATGTAGCTATTAAATATAGCTAAAGCCGAATCAAAATCTAAAATCATTCTGAAAATTTGAAACAAAAAAGTTGTGGATTTTGTTAAATTTCGCATAAGATTTTAATTTAATTACCTCTTCTTTCCGACATCCAAGTGAATTTTCTAGGACGAATATGGTAAAATACAAAATTCGTTGACTTTATATTTTCGTAGTTTAGACAAATCGGCCTAATTTAAATAAAGAAAATAAAATCTGTTTCTGACCGAAAATAAGCTGTTCGTTTGCCGAATTGACTGCTTTTGAATTGGTTTGACTTATTTTATTTTTCTCCTTTTTTGGCCAAAGTTAAACATTGAGCAAAAAATTAAGCAAAATACGGTCATGGTTGCAAGAGTTCAAGTAAATACTTTCAACTCACGGCTTCTTAGAAATAATCGTTTATCTGAGCTAAAGTTTTCATCTGCGTTTTAAAGCAACTAATGATTGACGATATTATCCCCCCCGTTTTCAGTATCCGAAATTCAAAGCAAATCAATTGTTGACGTTTTTTCAATACTATCATAGATCCAAGCAGTTTAAATATTCTTTTAATGCATGAATTTGCGGGGTCGTTTTATGAAGGTAGAAATGTTGACAGAAAAGGAAACTTTGTAATCGCCTAAATTACAAATATTTTGCTACTTCTTGACATACTGAGTCACTTGAAATATCGAAACTGATGATTATTAATTCCAAGACTAAAATAAAAGAAAAAAAAAAATGAAATACGTTGGAAACTAGGACGCAGGGATGGAATGATCGAGGGAATGACAAATTACGGTTCATATTGCGAAATAGATCTCAAAATCGAATAATATTAATAGATGTATAAAACCAAATGAGATTTGCAAAGGGGTAAATTTTTATTGCTCTGAGCCCCTTCAAATTAAATTATCAAACTATGCTGCATGAAATCAAGAGTACTGCTACCAGTAGGAAAACAATCTCTTTAAGAAAGGCTTGTGAAATTTTTGGGAGACCCAGCCCCCCTTAAATACGTCACTACTTACTTATCAATGTTGGTTCAAATCAATGTTGATACTACTTACCTATCAATTGATTACAAATCATTCTTGATAGACTTTTACAAAGTCACTTGTAGTCACAGTACAAAGTCACAGTAGTCCCATTTTTACAAAGTCACAGCAGGCTAGCACGCTAGCCTACTTATCACATCGAAATCAACAAATCGCTGCAAAAACATAAGGCTAAATATAGACAGACCTACGGCACGCCACCGAAATTTTTCTCCACGCTGGTGCATTTTTTATTGGTAACGCGCCACCGATAAATCGATGTGGCGTCAGGGTTTACACATGTCAGCTTGCCCTACTTATCAGGGCTAAAATTTGGTAGCGTGTTATAACTGAGGCGTTTTGGCAAGAATCGGTAATCAAAATCCAGTGACAACTGATATTTATTATTAAATAAGTTGGAAAAAATGAAAAAAAGGGAAAAATGTTGTAATTCTTATGATTCTAAATTCTTTCAATATCTCTTCTGGGTCTGCTAATCATATATTGCGTGTATCCGTTGTTCAATCCTCGTTGTTTAGCAGGAAAAAGGATTATTTTAGTTCTAGGCTATCAATACTTCTAATTGCAAGCGTTACACTTGAATAGTTGGAGAAGGCTTGAGTACTGAGGCAATTTAGATCCTTCACTCCAAATTATTGTTTCTCTGAAACTAGGAATAACCGTATTTGATTAGATCTCGAATTATTTGTTTAACCTAAACCAAGCTATTATTTTATGTCTTCTAAAAGGGGTTAGTGTTCCTTGGACCTTCGATAAACTTAAACTTTCCGACGGAAGATTGAATCTATCTGAACAAAAAGGAATTGAAATTCTTAATTTGACAATATAATTCCCCTTTCTTCCCTAACCTATCTGTATAACATCGTGGTCGCCTTTATATAAATCGTTGGCACGGTTTATCGAGATGAAAGAGTGGCTAAAATGGGGAATGAGGCCCTCTTCCGTATAACGTCTGAGAATCTACAAGGAGGTAAGCAATGTTATTATCCAGGCAGTTCCAGTTTTCTGGGTGTCAGATATTTTATGAATAATAAGCCAAGTTCCAAGAGACACTAGGCTGGAAACGGGAGGCACAAAAGCTCTTCTAACGTTGACTCCTTGGTTAGGGTTTTTCCCCCTTTTCTGAACCTTCGGTTATTTGAAGCTTCTTCTACAAGTCTAAGTTCTGTGAAGAAATTTATTTTAGCTTATTTTAACCCTTAAAATGCTGTACTCTGTCTAGATGGCCCAAGCCTTGGCTAATTACGGTATACTAACCGAACTTTAAACCCAATCACCAAATATAATAAAAACTAGAGTTCTAGGCTATTTGTGAGCGTATTTTCTGTTTTTAATATGTTCTAATTAGATTACGCATCCTTTAATTGATAAATTCTATTGACAACCCTCAAAAGGAGATTTTTGCCCTGACTCCAATTTCAGTTTAAACGTCTCAAATGTAAATATTAAACTAATTCAGCACAAGACCTGAGTCTAGCCCAAGCGACAGAAATCTTTCTGAAGCTTATTACCTTATTTCAGTATTATTCTCAAAGGAAGTTTATACAGGCTAGTAGTAGCTTTTTATCCTAGTTAAAAAAGAACTTCACTTACTCATGTTCCTAGCTTCCGAGGCTAAACTACCCCGATTTGTCTCTGATCCGTATGTTTTATTCAACTTGGTACCGTACTTAATTCGCTTAGCGACCTTTCCCCCTTTCTTTTAGCCAATCACCAACCTTTTCGTTAAAAAGTAGTTTTTTTCAGCATTTCAAGGCCTTGATTCTAAAGCTTGAAATACTATAGTCTTCAAATATTTATTATTTGAAAAAAACTACGTTTTCTAAAGAGTTAAAGAGGCTGAGTCACAAGTTCGAACCTTAAAACGTACAGGGATTAGGAGGTGCATCTGGGGGGCTGCCGCCCCCCAAACCCCCGCTTCCGTATATGAAAGGGGCTGTGCCCTTCTCAACGCCTCGCTCTATACGCTAAAGTTTGACTTTCTCACAACTCCTTTTTTTAAACAATAAAAACTAGCGTAAAGAGCGAGGCGTTGAGGAGGGCACAGCCCCTTTCATATACGGAAGCGGGGTTTGGGGGGTGGCAGCCCCCAGCTGCACCTCCTAATCCCTGTACGTTTTAAGGTTCGAACTTGTGACTCAGCCTCTTTAACTCTTTAGAAAACGTATTTTTTTTTTCAAATAATTTCTGCACGTTTTTGTACATTTTATTAATTATTATTGCTTGAATAACTTTTCGCTGTTCGTGTCTGGAGTTAATGTGTGGGGGCTCGACCCCCCAAAACCCCTCGCGTTTGAACATTCTTCTGTTAAGGCTTTTAATTCCTGAATACTCAAATCAAATGCACAGTAACATTTTCTTTTTTCAACTTCTCTTCGACCATGCGGATATACGGCATGTTATCAAAGCAGTGGAGACTTACCTGTAACCTGAAGGCCGACTGTGATATTCTTCTGGAGACGCCTGTTGAGCCGAAGGATTTAAGAGATTGGATTTAAAAAAGAAACTCAGTTTATTTTTTAAACTTTAAATTCATTATATAAAAAAATGTCTCTAACGAGGAATCAAACTCGGGTCTTCCGCCTGAGAGTCAAGACTAGCGACCACTGTACCAAAGAGACACTATACATTATTTTTATTCTGTGACATGTATTTTTGAGGCAAGGAAATACCCACAAAACTTGAGCTTTGGTTTTTGGAAAACAAGGAAGGGGTGATCGGATTGAGCTGAAATTTTGAGGATAAGCTGCCAGGCCCCAGGAATACTTATCCTCTAAATTTCAGCCCGATCAGACAACGTTAAAGGGGGGCTGTGGTTGGAAAAATTAACATGGGCTCTTATAGGAAAATGAGGTTTTTCGTAAATGTAAATTCGGGGGATAATTTTTTCGGTCTGAAAATATCAAAAGGCCCTGCTGGGTCGAATTCCGGTTTGAATGAGTCCTCATTCACCCGGATCCGTTGCCAACTGTGGCCTGTAGGCGTGGCTGATAAAAAAAAGAGAAATGAACTTTAAGTGGCTATATTTGTTTTTTGGAAAACAGGAAAGGAGTGATCGGATTGAGTTCAAATTTTGAGAATAAGCTCCCGGGCTCTAGGAAAGGTCAACTTCTAAATTTCAGCCCAATCGGACAACGTTAAAGGGGGGCTGTGGTTGGAGGGTCAAAACTTCCGGCCCACTTTTACCCATGAAGATAAAGTCGGAGGGGGGTGAAATTTTGCACGTTTCTTAGTTGGAGCTTGGGCTACAAAATGCAATCACCGCTGTCTCTCTGCAACCGCTAGGACCGGAAATCGCTTAACATTGTGGTGGGTCGCCTCTTTATAGAGGCACAAGTGTGCCTCCTTGATTACGGGTTCAAAAGTCGTTTGATACTTGAACAAAGAAATGTGACTACAAAATTTATGACTAGTTATGCAAAGGGAAGTTATTTTCAAATTCAAGCTAATTTGAAGTTGTCACTTTATTTCTTTTCTATTGGAGCAAAGGGTATTCCAAATTTTACTGAAATTGAGTTACCAAATTTACACAAAAATAAGGCCTCCTTACGCACGGATGCATCTTTATTTGTTTGTTTTTCCCAGGGATGATCGTGTCAAATCAAGGGTCCTAAAAGATCGACAGAGGACTCATTTGAGCGGAAATCAAAGTTCTAGTGGCCCTTTTCAAGGGGAAGCAAATTTTAACCTGTTTTCAACAGAACCTGTTGCAATTAATTCAAATTAATTGTATTAGCCTATTGATTTAAAATAATTACTGTAGCACATTAAAGACAGTTTGAACTTCAGAATTAATTTCTTACAAAAAATAAATAATAGAAATATCTTTTACGCCCATACAAACATTGAAACTAGCCAAAAGATTGCTAGCTTATGCTAAAAGTATTGTAATTAGTTTATTTGGTGCGAGTTAGGCAGCTTACCTTAAATTGCAACTTGGAGATATCTAAGGAGTTTTCCTTGTGAAGCTCCAGAGTTTATGATCGAAACTGTTTTCAGTGCTGTTTAGTGACCCAGTGCAATTGCATGATCAGTAGCTTCCCAGTCGAGTTTCCACTCCCTTAAGGACGACTTAGCCTTAAGCCTTCGTTTGAAAATATCAACAGATTCAGCAGTAACTGTGTCCACAGAGAATTTTTTTCAATAGTTGACCATTTTTGGGGAAAAGGATTGAGTTCGGACTCTGGTTAGGGTAGACTATTTTACAAGTTTCGGCCGATGACCTCCGGTTCTTGAATTAGGACCAAAAGTAAGAAATAACGCTGGAAGTATGCGGGCCTTCATTAGGTTGTAGGTTAGAATAGTATCACCATTTCGTATCCTGTATTCATATGTTGAGTGTTTCAGTTTAAGTAGTCACACAGGATGAGAAAGTTCCCGCATGTCAGAAATCATTTTGGCGGACAATCTCTTCACGTCTTCCAAAACTTTTATGTTTTTTTTTAAAATAGTAGGCCTACTGGCTATCCTAGCTAGCGTTTATAATGCATTTGTTGTACCTTATCTACTCGCCCTTGCACCGTTTTGGTCTCTTCTAAATACTTCGGATATTAAGAATATACGGAAGTGTTTCTACATATTTGCAAAATATTTGCTACGGCTGCCTCTCTCGACTAACAACAGCTCTCTATCCTTGCGGTACGGAGCTGCTACTCCAGCATCCGGGGTGCAAAAAAGAAATGAGAGATATCGGAGGCAGATTATTGATGAAAGCACCTTTGAAATTTCCCTTCGTTGATCGTGCGTTTGTTCCTATATATGACTGCCGTTATTTGTATTTTTTCTTATTAGTTCTGCTTTTCTTTGACTTCAGTGTGATGAAGCTAGAAATTCTGCAACTTTAATTGATATTGTTTTAAGTTATATCCGTTTTCTAAATCCTTTTGTTGCTGGTATACTTGTTTCTGTTCTTTTTGACCATTTCTCTATTTTCTTGTCTTTCCTGGTGTGAGAAGGCTTGTTTGTCCTAGTAATCAACGAACTAAAAACTTTATTATACCTACCTGAGCTTATTCTAAAACTATTATTTCTATTTTCAGTACAGAACTTTCTTTATGTGATTGGGGCAGTATTTTGGAGGAGAAGAATGTGGACTGTGTAGCTGTAAGATTTTAAGCTCGACTTAAATATTTGGCGGATAAAACATTTCCGGTGGTGAAACCCATTTCCGGTGGTATTAAGTTACAACCGAGGGTCCCCCAGCTGACTAGGGGGATTATATAGATCACGTTAAGTAAAGCAAAAATATATGAGCAGGCTTTACGGAGAGAATACCCGTCCGATATTGAGTGTAATAAGCGTTATGAAAATCACCTCACTACTCTCATTCGTGTATCTAGGAAACGGCATTTTTTTTCCAGGATTCATGATTGTCGTCGTAACCTTTGAGGTTTGGTCCGTCTTCAACCAGGCCATCAACAGAAGGTGGACAGGAGAAAAACTTCCACGTTGTTTCCGTTCTGGACAGTCCCAGTTCTCAACAGAAGAAGCTAAGATCTTTTAATCTATTAATAGATTTGATAAGATCTTTTTAGATTTATATGTTCCCCTAGTTTCACCTGAGCCAGCGATTGATTTAGTATCTGTAGTGGAATCTTTATTCATAATTCCTTACTATTCAAAAAAGGTACAAGAGTAATTTCTAGTTTTAATAGTTCCAGGAGTGAGGATACAAGTGAATTGTGTAGCTTTGTTGTGAAACAACCTGCTTCGACAATATCTCTTCCATTGTCGCATATTTTCAACTTATCATTCGCTTCTGGTTATGTTCCAGAAGTTTGAAAAATTGCAAGAGTCGTGCATCTCCACCACAAAGCTACTCAGGCAGTTACGTGTTTTTTTTTTCAGGCAGTTACGTGTGATGATGGCAGCCCCGTATTAACCGACCCTCAGTTTGGCTTTAGAGCTGGATTCTCTACGGAGTACGTGCTAATTGATGCAACTGAGTTCATAAGACGGAACCTTGATCTCCGACTTAAGGTAATCGGTATTTTGTTGGACTTTTCTAAGACTTTTGACATGGTCAACCATCCGTTGCTGTTGCGGAAATTAGAAAGGTATGGAATAAGAGGCCTGTCGCTCCGGTGGTTTGAATCATTTTTTCAGATCGTTTTCAGTATGTAGAGATCGTTGGCATCAAATTGCATAGTCTGCCTGTAAAAAGTGGAGTTTCCCAGGAGTTGATTCTGGGTCCGCTACTGTTTCTTCTCTTCATTAACGATCTCGTAGAAACTGGTATGTCGGAAAGAGTGTGATTCGTGGTTTTTACCAATGAAACAAGCACATTTGTGTCTGCTGAAAATGAGGTAAGCGTAACATCATTAGCATAGAGTGTTATCCACAAATTTAGCTCGTGGTGCCTCGCAAACAAAATGGATGTTAGTGCGTCGAGAAGTGGTAGAGTAATGTTTACGGCGGGTTATCACTCCCTGGTTGATTTTCCTTGTATATTGAATGGGTATTTTGATAATGTACTTATTCCACAAACTCAGGCAATTAAAATTTGGGTGTGATTTTGGATACTAACCTTCCTTATACGTGTCGTATCTCCTATCTCCAGGGTATCATTTCCCACCAGGCTGGTGTCCTTCACAGAGTTTGATCCTTTCTTCTCACTAAGGTATTGGTCTCACTGTATTATGTGTTTTTCAATTCTCGGCTTTCTTATTATTGTTCTGTTTGGGGTGTGGCATGTTCTTCTTAACTAACTTTTAGACACCTCCAGAATAAAGCTGTGAAAGCTGTAGTTAGCCTTCCTCCAAGGTACTCCTCTGCCGATTTATATAATGATACTGGTATTAAAATATTTGATTCTCTGGTAAAAAAAAGATATGTCTCTTCTTAGCTTATAAACTATTACATTGTTCCCTTCCTACAAGTATGTGTAGTTTTTTTTTCAAAAAAGTTCCTTCTTCGAATCTTTCCTTTTCCCTTCGTAAGTCCCATCTATACAAAAACCTTCCACTGTTTTGAAACGCCTTTTCCTAGAATTCGTCAGTTTATCTAGGTACTAAGCTATGGAATTCTCTTCCCTCTGATATTTTATTTGAGAAGTCTTCCCATATTTAAGTCTGCTTGCAGGTTTATTAAACTGGAGCAAAATTTTCGCATTTGGATCTTTACCCGTATTTTATTTTTGTCCGCAAGTTTTTGCCACTTTTCTGTTATGTGTAACATATAATAGAAATCATATGTAATATAATCATAAAAATAAAAACAAGCAATGGTATCATTTGGGGAGGAAGGGCATTCCTTCCTCCCACAGATTTCGAAAATAACTTGACATTTTCATGCCATTGAAGCTGTTTTAAATTTAAGACAAGTCGGTATCAAAACTCGTTCGTTCCTTATTTTATGGAACTGTATAACAAGTCGTAGTGATTTAATATATGTATACGTGTTATTTGTTTTATTTAATATTAGATGTAAATAAATCTATTTTATACTAGGTGTTTTTCTATTTTTTCCGCATTTGTAATGTTGCTGTATTGATTAAGCCCCCTACAAGGTCAGCTTTTGGAGCTGCAATATCCGCCATGTATGTTTTCTTTTTCGTTTTACTCTTTTGTTTTTTGTTTTATATTGTTGCATTAGAGTTAGATTTTACAGTATTAAAAATATTTTGTTTGTATTTGTCAGATTTTTTTGTTTCTTTTCCTTTTCTTTCTTTATTACTCCATCAGTTTTGTACTTTTACGTTTATGATGGGCAATAAATTTATAGATAAATAAATAAAAAGTAGCCAAACGTAGCTCTGAAATTATTACAAAATGGTTCCTTTTACCAACAGATGTTGAAATTTAATTCTTAATAATAAGGTCTGGATTACTGAGTATTACAGATTTAAACATCCCCTACCGCTCAAGTTGTTCATTCACTTACGCATTGCAGAACCAGTTTGTAGTTAGTTTCTTTCAGCTTAGTGTGAGACAAGATAAGGAGAAGTAACCAGTGGCATCCCGAGACTCATTTCATTGGAGGGGCGATCTTCGTAAATTTTACCGAATCGCTACCTGATTTATGTCGAATTTTCTGCAGAAATCAAGAATTTTGCTAAATTTCAGGCAATTTTGCAAAATTTTTGCCAAAAATGTTGGAGGGGCGGTGCGCCCCTCCCTGCCCCCCTTCGGGACGCCCTTGGAAGTGACAGAATAAATGGAAAACATATAATTTGGGTATATATTTGCATAACATGCAGAATAACTTTGCCTAACAAATTAGGCATGCAGAACCGCTAAACTTTACCTCCACCCTCCCCTAATACGTAAATATATAGCCCAAATTTGTTTCTAAAGTATTATATTTTTATCATACTAAGGTATATTTCATTAGGACTGAGCGTCAGAAAAAAAATATTAGAAGAATATTAGGTAGGGGGTATTTCGTACAAGTACCCAGATCAAGAACGTTAGAAGCTATACCGTCTCTAAAACGAGTTGGTTGAAATATTACTTGACAGAGAGTTTTAACAGAGAGGAGACAAAAAAGGAGAATCTTTACCGCAAAAACTGGATCTATCAATCCAAAGAAGGTCAGGAGGATTAAAGTTACCCAGAAGGACAATTTTAGACCCCGGTGCTTCCGTTTCAATCTTCAATTCCCCATTCATGTACATAGTCTATAGCTAAGTTTTGTCTCGATAGAAACTTTTTTTTGGGGGGGGGGGATAAAAAATTTTCAGAAAGAAGATTGTATTTTCTTTAACCTATCAGGAGCTAAAAAATTGTGTATTAAATATTAAGAAATTGTATCTAAAAATAGCAAAAAAAACAAAATTCTATAAAATTACGATTCAGCTGTCGCAATAATCTGTTGGCTGCCAATTTCAAAATCCAACTGAATTTGTATAGTGTATGCGTTCAGTTCAACTTAAAAATAAAATTTTTGACTACGAATGATGTAAGAATCTTAAAGAAATTGGGAAACTGCATTCAAAATGGTTTAATCTCATCAAACAGTTCGTGGTAACGAACTATAAGTAAGGAGCGACCCGGCTCAATAGTAACGTGAGACTCTAAAAAACGAATACCAATTTTGATACCGATAGAATCATCAAAAGAATCGGATTTTTATGCTGATTTCAAATATATAAATGTCATCAAGTTTAGTATTACCCATCAGAAGTTACGAGTATGATAATATTTATTTAGTCTGAAGCATAAGTGACCTCTTATCTGAGAAAAGCTGACGACCGGGCTTTGTACAGGAAACTGATCCTGGAACGTATGAAGGAGATGGCCCCAACACGACCCTTAAGGACGTCCGGGACATAAGTCAAGTTAAGTCAATGTTTGCCTTATTTTCGAAAAAGGGGAGAATCACCCCCTAAAAGTCATAGAATCTTAATGAACATCACAGCATCAGATTCAGCGATTCAGATAACCCTATTGTATAGATTTAAAGCTCCTGTATGCAAAAATGTCGAATTTTGTAAATTTTTTTCTGCCCAAAGAAAGAATACGGATGCGTGTTTATTTGCTTTTTTTCTTCCCATGAGTGATCAAATCGACCCAGTGGTCCAAAAATGTCGCAAAGGACTTATTCGAACGGAAATCAAAATTTCTAGTGCTCTTTTTAAGTGACCAAAAATTGGAGGGTAGCTAGGCCCCCTTCAACGCTCATTTTTTCACAATTTCACCGGATTGAAATTTTGAAATAGTCATTTTGTTCAGCATAGTCGAAAAATCTAATAACTGTGTCTTTAGGTGTAAAATGACCCGCCACAGTCCCCGGGAGAAGGGCTGCAAGTTGTGAACATTGCCCATTGTTTACATATAGTATTTGTTATTGGGAAGCATACAGTCATTTTGTTTGGGGGGGGGGGGGGGATGCCGGGGATGGATTTCTAAGGGGAGACTCTTCCTTTGGGATGGAAATCCCTGATGAGTAAATATTCTAGGGGAAATTTTACACGGAGGGGACTTGAAAGAATTTCTATATGAAATTATTTTTAATTGTCTTACATTCTTTTTGCCAAATCAGTTTTTATGTGAAGATGTTCCGGGGGAATTATCCTGGGGCTTTTTTTCCGCGCGTTTTGTTTTCTTAGAAATAATTTCCACGGAAGGGGGAATTTCTGGAGTGATCGAGAAACCGATTAGAGATTAATGTCTCATTCCAATGAAAAAATGCTAAGGAGAATTTTTCAGGGTGAATCATCCACAAGAAATTTGACCGAGAGGGGGGAGGGATTCCCAGCGGGGAGGGAACTGTCTGAAGGGAATTTGACGGAGGAGAGGGTGCACTTTACGCTGATGAAATTTCAACGGAAGATTTTTTGTGAGGAGGAGGGGTATATTTCATAAAGGGTGAGCCAGATTTACCGGCATTATTTGAAAAACAATCAGAAATTATGCCATATATGAAGGGTTGCCCCCTTTTCAATAGCTTATTCTTTACGCTAAAGTTTAACTATTTACTAAAATTGAAATACAGAGGCTGTTTAATTAGGATAGGAAGATTTTTTAAAAGTGCTAACAGCTTTAGCATAAGGAGCAAGGTATTGGGGAGGGGGCGAGCCTTTATAAAAAACGTTCAGAAATTAAATAAAAACAAGTTTTCTTAACTCAAAGTAAGGAGCGACATTAAAACTTAAAACGAAAAGCAATTATTCCGTATATGAAAGGGGTTGTCCCCTACTCAACGTCTCGGTCTTTACGCTAAAGTTTTACTCTTTTTCATCACTCTACTTTTTAAAACAATAAAAAAACTTTAGCGTAAAGAGCGAGGCGTTGAGTAGGGGACACCCCCTTTCATATACGGAATAATTACTGTTCGTTTTAAGTTTTAATTTCGCTCCTTCTTTTCATTTAATTTTTTTATTTAATTTCATAAAGACGATACCTTTGTCAACATATGAAGAACCGTGTATATTGCAAATGTATCTGTCCGGTTTATATGCAAAGTAACACAAGAGGCGAAAATTAACGAACAAGAGAGTAGTGAAGAATTATGGTAAACAAAGTAATATTTGGAAGGGATAGTCACAAGTGATAAATCACTTGGGGTGGGACCGTGATTTTCGGGGATTTGGGGAACCAATTTTTTTTTCGGGGTGACATATAGATTTTCGGGGAAATCCCCGAAAATACGGGGATAGTGCAAGCCCTGCTTGATTCTTAATCAGGAAAATCCAAATACTTAACCACACGAGAAAGGAAAAGCTCCGACTTTGCGGTTGACGCAATTAACAATTACCGCAAACTTAATTCAAAGTCAGCCGAACGCCGTCACCTCTACCGGCGGTGGCGCGCGCAAGGCGTGCCGGCGGCGTTGCGACATTTCGGCGGCAGTTGATTGGGTCCCTCATTGGCGGCTTTCGGTCGATGCGCCGGCGTGGCGTCGGGGTCTAGACAAGATCATAGCGGTTAAACAAATCCAACGTTTAAAATCTAACGTAACATCTTAATTGCAGAAGCCGTTCGAGGTGGAAACATCGTCTGGTCCTGCTGAAAGAACCCTGCTAAATAAAAATTCCAAGAATTTTTCAACTCCATGAGGAAGAATTGCAGCTTATCGAGCTTTGGAGCACAATAAAGCAAATAATAAATATTAGTTTCAGTATGTTTCAAACTTACAAAAATCAATTACACGAAATAGGCAATATGCTTATGACTTACAATTCACGATTATCGATGTCTGAGTCTGATAAATTGTCGCAAATGTTTTAAAAGATGCAGCACGCGCTAAAAGAGAATGGAAGAAAACAAAGATAGAACAGAAGAATACCAAGTTAGCTGTTTTGTCTTAGAAGTTTAGATAAATCCAATATTCGTATTTTTACTCCTTACAATTGTTCTTGACCTATTGAGGGAGCAGGGCTCATGATGAACAAGGAAACTGCAAAGTCTTGTTTAGGTCAGGAAGGTAGGCCTATTAGTAATCAAATGATAGTTGCTCATTTTCTGACTAAAAAGTGCAGTTTATCAGGCATAGGGTAAATATCTACCAAATCATATTATTGACTTATGCATAAAGTGAAGGTAAAATTCTACTTTAGTTACTTCTGGCTATCTTGGAAAGGGGTTGGGTTAGGAAAATGAAACTTTCGGGGATGGATGTACATGCTAAGGTTTGTCCCGGGAAGGTACTTTGAAGTACCTACCTCCACTCATCCCCCCCCCTCTATATAATGGTAAATTACTGCACATTACTAGTTGTTTTTAACTCCTATTTCATCCTATATTACTATCATAAATATAAATCACTGCTTACCATACACAACTTCTGCTTTTAACCTTGTTCACTAAAATATATTCCAAAATCCTATTTAAATCCTAAGCCATTTAATTTTCAACCCATGCTGACTTTCTTTATGGTATATGAAACCAGGCTTGTTGTGATGTTACACTTATCTTATCAGAAACCCTTGAGGGTAGCAGGCACATGCCAAACACCTCTGTGTTGATAAGACCTTTTTAACTGTATTAATTAGGGAAAGGATTTGACAAGAGAGACCAGTAAAAATAACCTAATCCTTTTTAGAGGACAAATTATGTCATGGGAGGATGTTTTTGAAATCCCTCTTCCACCCAAACTCAAAATTTTTTAAAATTCTACTTTAGAAGCTTTTAAAGTATTTCTACAGTACTAAAAGATAGAGTGCTAAAAACATCAGAATCAGCTTCAGAGGAGACGTTATGTCACGGGAAGAGGTTTTTAAAATCCCCTTTCCCCCCAAACTAAAAATTTTCCAAAATTATACTTTAGAAGCTTTTAAAATACTTCTAAAGCACTAATAAATACAGTGCTAAAAACATCAGAATCAACTTCAGAGGACACGTTATATCACGGGAAGAGGTTATTGAAATCCCCCTCCCCCCAAACTCAAAATTTTCCAAAATTCTAATTAAGAAGCTTTTAAAATATTTCTAAAGCACTAATAGATAGAGTGCTACAAAAATCAGAATCGACTTTAGAGGACAATTTATGTTATAGGACGATTTTTTTGAAATCCCCCTTCCCCCCAAGCTCAAAATTTTCCAAAATTCTACTTCAGAAGCTTTTTTAAATATTTATAAAGTGCTAATACATAGAACGCTACAAATATCAGAATCGACTTTAGAGGACAATTTGTGTCATGGGAAGATGTTTTTGAAATCCCCCTTCCCGACAAACTCAAAATTTTCCAAAATTCTACTTTAGAAACTTTTTAAATATTTCAAAAGCACTAATAGATAGAGCACTAAAAACATCAGAATCGACTTCAGAGGACAAATTATGTTACGGGAAGATGTTTTTGGAATCCCCCTTCCCCCCAAACTCAAAATTTTTTTTAATTCTACTTTAGAAGCTTTTTAAATATTTCTAAAGCATTAATAGATAGAGTGCTAAAAACATCAGAATCAACTTCAGAGGACACGTTATATCACAGGAAGAGGTTTTTAAAATCCCCCTTCCCCCCAAACTCAAAAATTTCCAAAATTTTACTTTAGAAGCATTTTTAAATATTTCTAAAGCACTAATAGATAAAGCGCTACAAGTTTCAGAATCAACTTCAGAGGACACGTTATATCACGGGAAGAGGGTTTTAAAATCCCCCTTCCCCCCTAACTCAAAATTTTCCAAAATTTAAATTTAAATGATTTTTAAATATTTCTAAAGCACTAATACATAGAGTGCTAAAATCTTCAGAATCGACTTCAGATGACACGTTATATCACGGGAAGAGGTTTTTAAAATCCCCCTTCCCCCCAAACACAAAATTTTTCAAAATTCTACTTAAGAAGCTTTTTAAATATTTCTAAAGCATTAATAGATAGAGTGCTAAAAACATCAGAATCGACTTCAGAGGACACGTTATATCACAGGAAGAGGTTTTTAAAATCCCCCTTCCCCCAAACTCAAAAATTTCCAAAATTTTACTTTAGAAGCTTTTTTAAATATTTCTAAAGCACTAATAGATAGAGTGCTAAAAACATCAGAATCGACTTCAGAGGACAAATTATGATACGGGAAGAGGTTTTTGGAATCCCCCTTCCCCCCAAACTCAAAATTTTCCAAAATTCTACTTCAGAAGCTTTTTTAAATTTTTCTAAATCGCTAAGACATGGAACGCTACAAACATCAGAATCAACTTCAGAGGACAATTTGTGTCATGGGAAGATGTTTTTGAAATCCCCCGTCCCCCCAAACTCAAAATTTTCCAAAATTATACTTTAGAAGCTTTTCAAATATTTCTAAAGCACTAAAAGATAGATTGCTAAAAACATCAGAATCAACCTCAGAGGAGATGTTATGTCAGGGGACGATGTTTTTTAAATCCCCCTTCCCCCCAAACTCAAAATTTTCCAAAATTCTACTTTAGAAGCTTTTAAAATATTTCTAAAGCACTAATAGATAGAGTACTAAGAACATCAGAATCGACTTCAGAGGACACGTTATATCACGGGAAGAGGTTATTGAAATCCCCCTTCCCCCCAAACTCAAAATTTTCCAAAATTCTACTTTAGAAGCTTTTTAAATATTTCTAAAGCACTAATAGATAAGAGTGCTACAAAAACCAGAATCGACTTCAGAGGACAAATTCTGTTATGGGAATATGTTTTTGAAATCCCCCTTCCCCCCAAACTCAAAATTTTCCAAAATTCTACTTCAGAAGCTTTTTAAATTTTTCTAAAGCGCTAAGACATAGAACGCTACAAACAGCAGAATCGACTTTAGAGGACAATTTGTGTCATGGGAAGATGTTTTTGAAATCCCCCTCCCCCCAAACTAAAAATTTTCCAAAGTTCCAGTTTAGAAACTTTTTAAATATTTAAAAATCACTAATACATAGATCACTACAAAGCTCATACTTGACTTCAGAGGACAAATTTTGTTACGGGAAGATATTTTTGTAATCCCCCTTCCCCCCAAACTCAAAATTTTCCAAAATTCTACTTTAGAAGCTTTTTAAATATTTCTAAAGCATTAATAGATAGAGCGCTAAAAATATCAGAATCTACTTCAGAGGACAAGTTATTTCAAGGGAAGATGTTTTTATAATCCCCCTTCCCCCCAAACTCAAAATTTTCCAAAATTTTACTTTAGAATCTTTTTTAAATATTTCTAAAGCAATAATAGATAGAGCGCTACAAGTTTCGGAATCAACTGCAGAGGACACGTTCTATCACGGGAAGAGGTTTTTAAAATCCCTCTTCCCCCCTAACTCAAAATTTTCCAAAATTTTATTTTAGAAGCTTTTTAAATATTTCTAAAGCACTAATAGATAGAGCACTACCAATATCAGAATCGACTTCAGAGGACAAATTATGTTACGGGAAGATGTTTTTGGAATCCCCCTTCCCCCCAAACTCAAAATTTTACTTTAGAAGCTTTTTAAATATTTCTAAAGCATTAATAGATAGAGTGCTAAAAACATCAGAATCGACTTCAGAGGACACGTTATATCACAGGAAGAGGTTTTTAAAATCCCCCTTCCCCCCAAACTCAAAAATTTACAAAATTTTACTTTAGAAGCATTTTTAAATATTTCTAAAGCACTAATAGATAAAGCGCTACAAGTTTCAGAATCAACTTCAGAGGACACGTTATATCACGGGAAGAGGGTTTTAAAATCCCCCTTCCCCCTAACTCAAAATTTTCCAAAATATTATTTTAAAAGCTTTTTTAATTTTTCTAAAGCACTAATAGATAGAGTGCTAAAAACATCAGAATCGACTTCAGAGGACACGATATATCACGGAAAGAGTTTCTTAAAATCTCCCTTCCCCCCAAACACAAAAATTTCTAAAATTCTACTTTAAAAGCTTTTTAAATGTTAATAAACCATGAATATTTATATTGCTAAAATAATCAGAATCTACTTCAGAGGACGCGTTATATCACGGCAAGAGGTTTTTAAAATCCCCCTTCCCCCCAACACAAAAATTTCCAAAATTTTACTTTAGAAGCTTTTTTAAATATTTCTAAAGCACTAATAGATAGAGTGCTACAAACATCAGAATCGACTTCAGAGGACAATTTATGTTACTTGGAGATTTTTTTGTAATCCCCCTTCCCCCCAAACTCAAAATTTTCCAAAATTCTACTTCAGAAGCTTTTTTAAATATTTCTAAAGCGCTAAGACATGGAACGCTACAAACAGCAGAATCAACTTTAGAGGACAATTACTGTCACGGGAAGATGTTTTTGAAATCCCCCTTCCCCCCAAACTCAAAATTTTCCAAAATTCTACTATAGAAGCTTTTCAAATATTTCTAAAGAACTAAAAGATAGAGTGCTAAAAACATCAGAATCAACCTCAGAGGAGATGTTATGTCAGGGGAAGATGTTTTTTAAATCCCCCTTCCCCCCAAACTCAAAATTTTCAAAAATTCTAGTTTAGGAGCTTTTAAAATATTTCTAAAGCACTAATAGATAGAGTGCTAAAAACATCAGAATCGACCTCAGATGTGAAGTTATATCACAGGAAGCGGTTTTTTAAATCCCCCTTCCCCCAAAACTCAAAATTTTCCTAAATTCTAAATTAGAAGATTTTAAAATAAATAGAAATGCGTAATATATAGAGGGCTACGAAATACCGCCTAACCTTCAGAGAACAAATTATGTTATCGGAATATGTTTTTGAAATCCCCCTTCCCCCCAAACTCAAAATTTTCCAAAATTCTACTTCAGAAGCTTTTTTAAATTTTACTAAAGCGCTAAGACATAGATCGCTACAAACAGCAGAATCGACTTTAGAGGACAATTTGTGTCATGGGAAGATGTTTTTGAAATCCCCCTTCCCCCCAAACTCAAAATTTTCCAAAGTTCTACTTTAGAAACTTTTTAAATATTTCTAAAACACTAATAGATAGAGCACTACAAATATCAGAATCGACTTCAGAGGACAAATTATGTTACAGGAAGATATTTTTGGAATCTCCCTTCCCCCCAATCTCAATATTGTCCAAAATTTTACTATATAAGATTTTTAAATATTTCTATTGCACTAACAGATAGAGTGCTAAAAACATTAGAATCAACTTGAGAAGACCTATTATATCGAAGGACGAGGGATTATAAATCATAATTCCCCCCAAACACAAAAATTTCCAAACTTTTTGTTTAGAAGCTTTTTTTAATATTTATAAAGCGCTAATAGATAAAGCGCTACAAGTTTCAGAATCAACTGCAGAGGACACGTTATATCACGGGAAGAGGGTTTTAAAATCCCTCTTCCCCCCTAACTCAAAATTTTCCAAAATTTTATTTTAAAAGCTTTTTAAATATTTCTAAAGCACTAATAGATAGAGTGCTAAAAACATCAGAATCGACTTCAGAGGACAAATTACGTTACGGGAAGATGTTTTTGGAATCCCCCTTCTCCCCAAACTCAAAATTTTCCAAAATTCTACTTCAGAAGCTTTTTTAAATATTTCTAAAGCGCTAAGACATAGAACGCTACAAACAGCAGAATCGACTTTAGAGGACAATTTGTGTCATGGGAAGATGTTTTTGAAATCCCCCTTCCCCCCAAACTCAAAATTTTCCAAAATTCTACTTTAGAAGCGTTTCAAATATTTGTAAGGCACTAATAGATAGAGTGCTAAAAACATCAGAATCGACTTCAGAGTACACTTTATATCACGTGAAGATGTTTTTTAAAACCCCCAACACCCCAAACTCAAAAATTTAAAAAATTATACTTTAGAAGCCTTTTAAATATTTATAAATCACTAATAGAAAGAGCGCTACAAATATCAGAATCGACTTCAAAGGACAAGTTCTGGCATGGGAAGATGTTTTTGAAAGTACCCTGCCTCCCTAACTCAAAATTTTCCGAAATTTTAATTTAGGAGCATTTTTATTATTTCTAAAGCACTAACAGATAGAGTGCTAAAAATATTAGAATCGATTTGAGAGGACACGTTATATAGCAGGACGAGGTTTTTAAAATCCCCCTTCCCCCAAACTCAAAATTTTCCAAAATTCTACTTTAGAAGCTTTTTAAATATTTCTAAAGCACTAATAGATAGAGCGCTACAAGTTTCAGAATCGACTACAGAGGACACGTTATATCACGGGAAAAGGTTTTTAAAATCCCCCTTCCCCCTAACTCAAAATTTTCCGAAATTATATTTTAGTAGCTTTTTAAATATTTCTAAAGCATTAATAGATAGAGTGCTAAAAACATCAGAATCGACTTCAGAGGACACGTTATATCTCGGGAAGAGGTTTTTAAAATCCCCCTTCCACCCAAACTCAAAAATTTTCCAAAATTCTACTTTAGAAGCTTTTTAAATATTTCTAAAGCACTAATAGATAGAGTGCTACAAAAACCAGAATCAACTTCAGAGGACAAATTATGTTATGGGAATATGTTTTTGAAATCCCCCTTCCCCCAAACTCAAAATTTTCCAAAATTCTACTTTAGAAGCCTTTTAAATATTTCTAAGGCACTATTAGATAGAGCTCTACAAATATCAGAATCGACTTCAGAGGACAAATTATGTTATGGGAAGATGTTTTTAGAATCCTCCTTCCCCCCAAACTCAAAAATTTCCAAAATTCTACTTTAGAAGATTTTTAAATATTTCTAAAGAACTAAGAGATAGAGCTCTAAAAAAATCAGAATCTACTTAAGATGACAATTTATTTAATGGTAATATGTTTTTTTAATCCTTCTTCCCCCCCAACAAAAAATATTCCAAAATTTTTCATTTTAATAATTTTATATATTATCTATATAAATAATAGATCTAGCGAAAAAAGATTAATAATCGACGTCCGAGGACACGTGATATCACAGGACAATGTTCTGATAATCATCATCTCCCCCTAACTTAAAAATTTCCAAAATTCTACTTCAGAAGCTTTTTAAATATTTCTAAAGCACTAATAGATAGAGTTCTAAAAACATCAGAATCGATTTGAGAGGATACGTTATATCGCGGGAAGAGGTATTTAAAATCCCAATTCTCCCCAAACTAAAGATTTTCCAAAATTTTTTTTAATACGAAATTTTTAATATTTATAAAGCACTAATAGATAAAGCGCTACAAGTTTCAGAATCAACTGCAGAGGACACGTTATATCACGGGAAGAGGGTTTTAAAATCCCTCTTCCCCCTAACTCAAAATTTTCCAAAATTTTATTTTAAAAGCTTTTTAAATATCTCTAAAGCATTAAGACAGAGAGAGCTAAAAACATCAGAATCGACTTCAGAGGACACGTTATATCACGGGAACAGGTTTTTAAAATCCCCCTTCCCCCCAATCACAAAATTTTCCAAAATTCTACTTTAGAAGCTTTTTAAATATTTCTAAAGCACTAATAGATAGAGTGCTACAAAAACCAGAATCAACTTCAGAGGACAAATTATGTTATGGGAATATGTTTTTGAAATCCCCCTCCCCCCAAACTCAAAATTTTCCAAAATTCTACTTTAGAAGCCTTTTAAATATTTCTAAGGCACTATTAGATAGAGCACTACAAATATCAGAATCGACTTCAGAGGACAAATTATGTTACGGGAAGATGTTTTTGGAACCCCCCTTCCCCCCAAACTCAAAATTTTCCAAAATTCTACTTTAGAATCTTTTTAAATATTTCTAAAGCACTAATAGATAGAGTGCTAAAAACATTAGAATCTACTTCAGAGGACAATTTATTTCATGGGAAGATGTTCTTTAAATCCTCCTTCCCCCCAAACTCAAAATTTTCCAAAATTATACTTTAGAAGCTTTTTAAATATTTCTAAAGCACTAATAGATAGAGCGCTACAAATTTCAGAATCGACTACAGAGGACACTTTATATCACGGGAAAATGTTTTTAAAATCCCCCTTCCCCCCTAACTCAAAATTTTCCGAAATTTTATTTTAGAAGCTTTTTAAATATTTCTAAAGCACTAATAGATAGAGTGCAAAAAACATTAGAATTGACTTCAGAGGACACGTTATATCATGGGAAGAGTTTTTTAAAATCCCCCTTCCCCCCAAACTCAAAATTTTCAAAAATTTTACTTTAGAAGATTTTTAAATATTTATAAAGCACTACAAATATCAGAGCGCTACAAATATCAGAATCGACTTTAGAGGATAAATTATGTTATGGGAATATGTTTTTGGAAATCCCCCTTCCCCCCAAACTCAAAATTTTCTAAAATTCTACTTTAGAAGCTTTTAAAATATTTATAAAGTGCTAAGACAGATAGTGCTAAAAAAATTAGAATCGACTTTAGAAGACACGTTATATCACTGGAAGAGGTTTTTAAAATCCCCCTTCCCCCCAAACTCAAAAATTTCCAAAATTTTACTTTAGAAGCTTTTTTAAATATTTCTAAAGCACTAATAGATAGAGCAATACAAATTTCAGAATGGACTTCAGAGGACACGTTATATCACGGGAAGAGGTTTTTAAAATCCCCCTTCCCCCCAAACTCAAAATTTTCCAAAATTCTACTTTAGAAGCTTTTTAAATATTGCTAAAGCACTAATAGATAGAGCGCTACAAATATCATACTCGACTTTAGAGGATAAATTATTTTATGGGAAGATGTTTTTTGAAATCCCCCTTCCCCCCAAACTCAAAAATTTCCAAAATTCTACTTAAGAAGCTTTTTTAAATATTTCTAAAGCACTAAGAGGTAGATCGCTACAAATTTCAGAATAGACTTCAGAGGGCACGTTATATCACGGGAAGAGGTTTTTAAAATCCCCCTTCCCCCCTAACTCAAAACTTTCCAAAATTCTACTTCAGAAACTTTTTTAAATATTTCTAAAGCGCTAAGACATAGAACGTTACAAACCTCAGAATCGACTTTAGAGGACAAGTCATGTCATGGGAATATTATTTTGAAATCCCCCTTCCCCCCAAACTCAAAATTTACCAAAATTCTACTTCAGATGCTTTTTTAAATATTTATAAAGCGCTAAGACATATAACGCTACAAACATCAGAATCGACTTTAGAAGACAATTTTTGTCATGGGAAGATGTTTTTGAAATCCCCCTTCCCCCCAAACTCAAAATTTCCCAAAATTCTACTTTAGAAGCTTTTTAAATATTTGTAAAGCGCTAAGACATAGAGCGCTACAAACATAAGAATCGACTTTAGAGGACACTTTATGTCATGGGAAGATCTTTTTGAAATCCCCCTTCTCCCCAAACTCAAAATTTTCCAAAATTGTTACTTTAGAAACTTTTTTAAATATTTCTAAAGAGAGCGTTACAAACATCAGAATCAACTTTAGAGGACAATTTATGTCATGGGAAGATGTAGAGGACAAATTATGTTATGGGAAGATGTTTTTGAAATCCCCCTTCCCCCCAAACTCAAAATTTTCCAAAATTCTACTTTAGAAGCTTTTTAAATATTTCTAAAGCACTAATAGATAGAGCGCTACAAATATCAGAATCGACTTCAGAGGACAAATTATGTTATGGGTAGATGATTTTTAAATACACAGTACCTTTCATCCCTTTCCCCCTTCATACTCTAAAATCTGGTTGATAATTTGAAATTTGAAAAGCCTTATTTTCCACGGGGGTATTTTGATTTGGGGGGAGGGCGATTTTAAAAACCTCTTCCCGTGATATAACGCGTCCTCTGAAGTCGATTCTGGGAAGGGGGATTTCAAAAACATCTTCCCATAACATAATTTGTCCTCTATAGTCGATTCTGATGTTTGTAGCGCTCGATGTCTTAGCGCTTTACAAATATTTAAAAAAGCTTCTAAAGTATAATTTTGGAAAATTTTGAGTTTGGGGCCAAAGGGGATTTCAAAAACATCTTACCATAATATAATGTGTCCTCTAAAGATGATTGTGATGTTTGTAGCGCTCTATGTCTTAGCACTTTAGAAATATTTAAAAAAGCTTCTAAAGTAGAAATTTGAACAATTTTGAGTTTGGGGGGAAGGGGGATTTTAAAAACCTCTTCCCGTGATATAACATGTCCTCTGAAGTTGATTCTGATGTTTTTAGCGCTCTATGTCTTAGTGCTTTAGAAATATTTTAAAAGCTTCTAAAGTAGAATTTTAGAAAATTTTGTTTGGGGGAAGGGGGATTTCAAAAATTTCTTCCCATAACATAATTTATCCTCTAAAATTGATTCTGATGTTTGTAGCGCTCTATGTCTTAGCGCTTTAGAAATATTTAAAAAAACTTTGAAAGTAAAATTTTGGAAAATTTTGAGTTTGGGGAAGGGGGATTTCAAAAACATCTTCCCATAATATAATTTGTCCTCTAAAGATGATTGTGATGTTTGTAGCGCTCTATGTTTATAAATATTTAGAAATATTTTAAAAGTTTTTACTGTATAACTTTAGTAAGTTTTGAGTTCGGGGGGAAGGGGGATTTAACAAACCTCTTCCTGTGATATAACGTGTCATCTGAAGTCTATTTTGATGTTTTTTAACAATCAATCTATTAGTGTTTTAGGAATATTTTCTAATCTAATAAGGTATAATTTTCGAAAATTTGGAGTTTGGGGGGAAGGGGGATTTCAAAAAAATCTTCCCATAATATAGTTTGTCCTCTAAAGAGGATCCTGATGTTTGTAGCACTCTATGTCATAGCGCTTTAGAAAAATTTAAAAAACTCCTAAAGTAGAATTTTAGAAAATTTGGAGTTTGGGGGGAAGGGGGATTTTAAAATCCTCTTCCCGTGATAAAACGTGTCCTCTGAAGTCGATTCTGATTTTTTTAACACTCTATCTATTAGTGCTTTAGAAATATTTTAAAAGCTTCTAAAGTAGAATTTTGGAAAATTTTGAGTTGGGGGGAAGGGGGAATTCAAAAACATCTTCCCATAATATAATTTATCCTCTACAGATGATTGTGATGTTTGTAGCGCTCTATGTATTAGCGCTTTAGAAATATCTTAAAAAGCTTCTAAAGTAGAAATTTGGAAAATTTTGAGTTTGGGGGGAAGGGGGATTTTAAAAACCTCTTCCCGTGATATAACGTGTCCTCTGAAGTCGATTCTGATTTTTTTAGCGCTCTAAAAAAGTGCTTTAGAAATATTTAAAAAGCTTCTAAAGTAGAATTTTTGAAAATTTTGAGTTTGGGGGGAAGGGGGATTTCAAAAATATCTTCCCATAACATAATTTATCATCTACAGTTGATTCTGATGTTTGTAGAAATCTATGTCTTAGTGATTTAGAAATATTTAAAAAAAACTTCGAAAGTAAAATTTTGGAAAATTCTTAGTTTGGGGGAAGGGGGATTTCAAAAACATCTTCCCATAACATAGTTTTTCTTCTGAAGTTGATTCCGATATTTTTAGCACTCTATCTATTAGTGATTTAGAAATATTTAAAAAGCTTCTAAAGTATAATTTTTGAAAATTTTGAGTTTGGAGGGAAGGGAGATTTCAAAAACATCTTCCCGTAGCAATATTTGTCCTCTCAAGTCGATTCTGATGTTTTTAGCACTCTATCTATTAGTGCTTTAGAAATATTTTAAAAGCTTCTAAAGAATAATTTTGGAAAATTTTGAGTTTGGCGGGAAGGAGGATTTTAAAAACCTCTTCCCGTGATATAACGTGTCCTCTGAAGTCGATTTTGATGTTTTAGCGCTCTATGTCTTACTGCTTTAGATATATTTTAAAAGCTTCTAAAGTAGAATTTTAGAAAATTTTGAGTTTGGGGGAAGGGGGATTTCAAAAACATCTTCCCATAATATAATTTGTTCTCTAAAGATGATTCTGAGGTTTGTAGCGCTCTATGTTTAGAAATATTTAGAAATATTTTAAAAGCTCCTAAAGTAGAATTTTAGAAAATTTCGAGTTTGGGGGAAGGGGTGATTTTACAAACCTCTTCCCGTGATAAACCGTGTCCTCTGAAGTCGATTCTTATTTTTTTAAAACTCCATCTATTAGTTCTTTAGAAATATTTTAAAAGCTTCTAAACTAGAATTTTCGAAAATTTTGAGGTTGGGTGGACGGGGGATTTCAAAATCATCTTCACGTAATATAATTTGTCCTCTCAAGATGATCATGATGTTTGTAGCGCTCTATGTCTTAGCGCTTTAGACATATTTAAAAAGCTACTAAAGTAGAATTTTAGAAAATTTTGAGTTTGGGGGGAAGGGGGATTTTAAAAGCCTCTTCCCGTGATATAACTTGTCCTCTGAAGTCGATGCTGATGTTTTTAACACTCTATCTATTAGTGTTTTAGAAATATTTTAAAAGCTTCTAAAGTAGAATTTTGGAAAATTTTGAGTTTGGGGGGAAGGGGGATATCAAAAATATCTTTCCATAGTATAATTTGTCCTCTAAAGTTGATTGTGATGTTTTTAGCGCTCTATGTCTTAGCGCTTTAGAAATATTTAAAAAAGCCTCTAAAGTAGAAATTTAGAAAATTTTGAGTTTGGGGGGAAGGGGGATTTTAAAAACCTCTTCCCGTGATATAACGTGTCCTCTGAAGTCGATTCTGATGTTTTTAGCGCTCTATGTTTTAGCGCTTTAGAAATATTTAAAAAGCTCCTAAAGTAGAATTTTAGAAAATTTTGAGTTTGGGGGGAAGGGGGATTTCAAAAACATCTTCCCATAACATAATTTATCCTCTACAGTTGATTCTGATGTTCGTAGCGCTCTATGTCTTGGCGCTTTAGAAATATTTAAAAAAACTTCGAAAGTAAAATTTTGGAAAATTTTGAGTTTGGGGGAAGGGAGATTTCAAAAACATCTTCCCATAACATAATTTGTCTTCTGAAGTCGATTCTGATATTTTTAGCGCTCTATGTATTAGTGCTTTGGAAATATTTAAAAAGCTTCTAAAGTAGAATTTTGGAAAATTTTGTGTTTTGGGGGAAGGGGGATTTCAAAAACATCTTCCCGTAACAATATTTGTCTTCTGAAGTCGATTCTGATGTTTTTAGCACTCTATCTATTTGTGCTTTAGAAATATTTTAAAAGCTTCTAAAGTAGAATTTTAGAAAATTTTGAGTTTAGGGGGAAGGGAGATTTCAAAAACATCGTCCCATAACATAATTTATCCTCTACAGTTCATTCTGATGTTTTTAGTGCTCTATGTCTTAGCGCTGTAGAAATATTTAAAAAAAACTTCGAAAGTAAAATTTTGGAAATTTTTGAGTTTGGGGGAAGGGGGATTTCAAAATCATCTTCCCGTAACATAATTTGTCCTCTGAAGTCGATTCTGATATTTGTAGCACTCTATCTATTAGTGCTTTGGAAATATTTGAAAAGCTTCTAAAGTAGAATTTTTGAAAATTTTGAGTTTGGGGGGAAGGGGAATTTCAAAAACATCTTCCCGTAAGAATATTTGTGCTCTGAAGTCGATTCTGATGTTTTTAGCACTCTATCTATTAGTGCTTTAGAAATATTTTAAAAGCTTCTACAGTAGAATTTTGGAAAATTTTGAGTTTGGGGGGAAGGAGGATTTTAAAAATCTCTTCCCGTGATATAACGTGTTCTCTGAAGTCGATTCTGATGTTTTTAGCACTCTATCTTTTAGGGCTTTAGAAATATATAAAAAGCTCCAAATTAGAATTTTAGAAAATTTTAAGTTTGGGGGGAAGGGGGATTTTAAAAGCCTCTTCCTATGATATAATGTGTCCTCTGAAGTTGATTCTGATATTTTTAGCACTCTATCTATTAGTTCTTTAGAAATATTTATAAAGCTTCTAAAGTAGAATTTTGGAAAATTTTGAGTTTGGGGGGAAGGGGGATTTCAAAAACATCTTCCCGTGATATAATGTGTCCTCAGAAGTCAATTCTGATGTTTTTAGCACTCTATCTTTTAGTAGTTTAGAAATATTTTAAAAACTTCTAAAGTAGAATTTGAGAAAATTTTAAGTTTGGATGGAAGGGGAATTTCAAAAACATCTTCCCATGACATAATTTGTCCTCTAAAAAGGATTGGGTTATTTTTACTGGTCTCTCTTGTCAGATCCTTTCCCTAATTAATACAGTTTAAATGGTCTTATCAACAGAGTTGTTTGGCATGTGCCTGCTACCCTTAAGGGTAAGGGTTTCTGATAAGGCAAGTGTGACATCACAACAAACCTGGTTTCATATACCATAAAGAAAGTTGGTATGAGTTTAAAAGTAAATGTTTTAGGATTTAAATAGGATTTTGGAATATATTTTAATGAACATGGTCAAAAGCAGAAGTTGTGTATGGTAAGCAGTGATTTATATTTATGATAGTAATATAGGATAAAATAGGAGTTAAAAACAACTAGTAATGTGCAGTAATTTACCATTATATAGAGGGGGGGATGAGTGGAGGCAGGTACTTCAAAGTACCTTCCCGGGACAAACCTTAGCATGTACATCCATCCCTGAAAGTTTCATTTTCCTAACCCAACCCCTTTCCAAGATAGCCAAAAGTAACTAAATTATAATTTTACCGAAATGAATTTCAGCCCCTCCCTATATATGCTAATTCAGGGTATATATTTCTACATTCGGGGGGGTGGGGGCAAACTTTTTTTATGATGTAAATGGGAGGTAAGTTTAAACTTTACCCCACCCCCCTAATGTAGAAATATATACCCTGAATTGGCATATATAGGGGGGGGGGGGGCTAAAATTCATTTCCAATAGAATCAATTATTATATTTGTAATCAGTATAAAAAAAGGCATCAAATGGTGTATTCAATTTATTCCTAACTCAATAATATGATTTGGTAAATATTTACCAATAAATTTTACTTGTAGGCCTATGTACAGGAAAAAATAGACAGGTGTCAGGTAGAAATATAGCCTAGTGTTTTTATTTGAAGGTTTTAATTCCAGGTCAGCAGAGATTAGAATAGATGGTATCAGTGCAAAAATTGATGGTATCAAGTGCAAAAATTGCACTGAATTTTGCAATTTGAAAATTTGTCTTTGTTATTTTGGCATAGAAAAGAAAGGTAAATTTCCTGTAGGCCTAGGCCACATAATTTTGCTAAGATGAAAGGGAAAACATAATTTGATGCCTTTTTATGCCCTTTCACAATTCAAGAATTGCTTCTGGGGGTAGTTGCATCTTGAGCCCCTAAAGGGCCCCTAAGGTAGGCTATTTCATTTTTTTAACCACGCAAAGAAGTTTTCAACATTTCGTATTTAATTGAAAAGTGTTTAAAAACATACCATTAGTTTATAAATAAGTTTTTCAAGAGTAATATATTCCAAAAATACTTATTTATAACAATTCAAACCTCATTTACTAGGTGACTCAAATATAAAAAAATTTCAAGCATTGTCAACAAAAATTGCACTGAATTTTGCAATTTGAAACTGCTGGCAACAATTCAGTGTATATATTTGCACATTAGGGGGGCAGGTAAATTTGCAGTGGGCCATCTAATTTAGCTTGGATGAATGTGAAAACATCATTTGATGCTTTTTATTATCTTTCATTATTCATATAAAATACATTCAGGGCCCTTTAAGGACTGAAGATACAATTAGCCCCCAGAAACAATTCTTAAATTATGAAAGAGCATAAAAAAGGTATCAAATGACATTTCTACTTTCATCTTAGCTAAATTATATGGCCCACTGCAAATTTACAAAAAAAAGCAGTAATGCTTATAGACTGTTGAAGTTTTATAGGTATAATAAAAATTATTTAAGTGATCAATATATGACAATATGAATTACAGAGGTGAGAAATAGAGACCATGCATAAAACTGCTGAAAATCTAGAAGATACAGCAAGACTGTGTAATAGTAAAATATTGTACAGACATGCTAATAAATTAAGAGGGAATTATCAATCTGGACTTGTCCCAGTTAAAGATGGAATTAGAATCTTTATCCCAGACTAAGACAGTTACAAAGAAAGATTTAAAGAAAGATAGGCTTAACATATTGATAATGTGTTAAACTATGATAGAATTACAGGAAAAGATATAGAAAAAAATAAAAAGTTTTGACTGTTTTGTATATGAAAAAAAATTTTAGTTTGTGAGGAAGAATTACTGACACTATTAAAAGGATTAAAAAATAATAAGGCCCCAGCACTGATAGTGCATTAGGTTTTTTTTTAATATGGTGGTTATGAGAGATAAGCTATTAATGATTGTGATTATTATTTTGAAAAAAAGAGAAGTACTTAGTAATTTTAGGAAACTCAAATTAAACCCCTCTATAAGAAAGATTATAACAGTGAGTATGGTAATTATACAGGCATTAGGTTGGTCTCTATAGGAAGCAAATTGCTTAGTATGATCACACTTTTTGGATGGGAAGGCATCATAACATCTAACTATCAGGACATCCACAAAATCTGTCATAACATCAACAAAAAAAATCTGTCAGAACCAGTAACTGTCATAACATCTAGAATTTTAAAACTTTAGCTTTTTGGGGTTTGGGGGGGGGGGCGGTACCTAAGTTAGGTTAGGTTACATATTTAACATATGCTATGCTCCACCCCCACCCCCCGGATGTGCAAATATATGGCCAAAATTTGTTTCTAAACTATTATATACTTATTACTATTATATAAACTTATATAAATTTTTTTTCAAGTCTTTGACATTTAGTGGTTCTGACAGATTTTCATTTTAGATGCTATGATGTTTAGTGCTTGTGATGGTTAGTCAAAATGGTAGCACCCCTTTTTAGACTTATAGATGCAATGGATAAATTTTTAAGAGAAGAACTGTGCAGTGTTAGGAATGGGAGAGGGTGTGTCAACCAGATTTTCACTCTTAGATTGATAATTAAGATGTAGGCTACATGAGTCATTAAACCCCTTTAGTCCTCATTTCTATAGATTATGAGCAAATATTTTATTCAGCTGAAAGTGAAGCTGTAGCTAAGGTCCTATCCATGTATTGCATACCAGATAAATACATTAAAGTGATTAGGCTATGTGTGAAAAATCATTGTTCTGGTTAAGGTAGGAAGTAAGCTTAGTAGCTGGTTTTGTATGAAATTTGGAGTTAAGCAGGGTTGGGCCCCATTTCAGTTGACCATTTTGATGGAGTATATCCTAAGGAGCACAGAAAAGCCAATGGCAGGACATGGAATCAATTAAGAAAGTAAAACCCTCCTAGACTTAGGTTATGTTGATGATTCAAGCATCCTAGATGAAAATGTTAGTAAAATGAATGAATTATGGGAGGTTTTGAGGGTTGAGATTGAAAAGATAGGTAAGAAATTGATTTTAAGAAGACCAAGTTGCTAGGACTAGATATAGGTGGAGGTGAAGAGGTAATGTTGGGTAACAAGAAGATCAATCAAGTGGACAACTTCACTTACCCTGGTAGCACTATTAGCAAAGACAGTGGGTGTAGTGAAGATGTTAAAAGTAGAGTAGTCAGTGCTCAGGGTATTTTTCAAGGTGGGAAAAACAGGAAGATAAGTCCCCAAACCAACATCAGAACATTGGAAGCTACAGTGATGACAGTGGTCAAGTAGACTATGGTTCTATAGCATGGGTGCTCCAAAACATAGAGTAAGGTTTGCAAAAATTTTGCAGAAAAATTGCCCATGGATTCAGATTGTTTTGGGTACCCAACTGACTGACTGTATCTCAAACAGTAAGCTGTACAAAAAATGTGACTCAATCTTGTTTTATGTTGCTATAATGAGAGAAAGGTTGAGATTACCTTAAATCACATTGTCCAGCAAAACAAGAATTACATCTTGTAGAATTGCTGGTTAGTGATGACAATGGCTGGATGTGTCAATGGCATCCCACTTAGTTCTCCATGGCTTTGATGACCATTCTCCATCAACAGCTCTTTTGAAGGCAGCAGTACTGAGGGTAGTGACTAGTTCTTGGGTGAGCAAATTCCACAAACTCACTATTCTATTAGTGAAGAAGTTGTTGTGTAGTCTAGTGGCAGCTCTCTTCTGATATAGTTTCTATAGTTTCTGACTGTCTCCCCTAGTTCTGGCAGATTGGTCAAGTTGGAATGGCTTATTTAATGGAAAGTTAGAATTCAGGAGCTTGTGTGTCATGATAATATCACCCCTTTTACATCTGTAGACCAGAGTGGGGAGTTTCAGTCTCTTCAGATGGGATGAATAGTTTAGATATTTGCATCTGTCAATTGCTTTTGTAGCCTATCTCTGAACTGATTCTAACTTCCGCTGGTCACCTTTGTTGAGGGGGCTAGTGACACACATGTCAAACTCAAAGTTTGGCCTCACCAATGCCTTATATAATTTATTCATGACCAAAGGTGACCTACTAGAGATTGTTCTTTTTATAATGCCAAGGGTTTTGAGTGCTTTGGCTACAGCTGTCTGTGCGTGCATAGTGAATTTCAATTCTTTATCAACTGTGACCCCCGAGTCTCTCTTCACTTCAGATAAAATGATACTCTGTCTTGATCTGTCCATCCCTAACATATAATAAGGGCATTTGTCATTTTTCTTTCCAAAGTGGATTGTTCGACATTTGTTTACATTGAATTCAAGCCTCCACAAAGTTGCCCACTGGGAAAGTACCCATTGGTCATTCTGCATAGAGGCTCTTATTGGGTGTATCAACAGGTCCAATGAGTTTGGAGTCATCAGCATAAAGACTTGCTTTATTTTTGGCTGTGGTTGGTGTATAATTAATATAAATATTGAATAGTGTTGGTCCCAAGATGGTTCCCTAGGGCACTACTTAATACATCCACTTCTTCTGAAAAGGATACCTGTCCATTTTTTCCAAATATTTTCATTCTTTACTTTCTCCTGGAAAGAAACTGAAGCACCCACCCTACAATTTCATTATGCATTCCAATTGCAAATAACTTGGTCCTTAGTCAATGGTGACATGCTTTACCAAAGGTTTTTGCAAAATCCAATAGAACCAAGTTGACAGGGATTGCTTGATTAGAATCAGGTGTCCGACAATTTGAGTATTCACGATTCCTTCTAAGGTTTTACCAGCTACAGATGTAAAACTAATGGGTTGATAATTAGGAATGCAAAACAAAAATAATTTTTCTGGATTTTAGTCTTCATGGTTCTGGATATGGACCAGGATGACAATGATCATCAAACCATTGGGATTTCCTTTAAAACAGCACTAGTGCTACTATCTTGTCCTTAAAGTGCTTAGCACATTTTGCTAGAGATAAGTCATCAGATCATTCTTCAATTTTAATGTCCAGAAGAACAGCATAGCTGCTTGATGACAGGATGGCTGTTTCAGTTGGTTTGTCATCAGAGTCTGAAGAGGACAAAGAGTATTTTTTTATCTATTTGATGTCATCTTTTAGATCTGAGAGGTTGATGTTACTCTCACCAAGCATTCCAGGGGCTTCATCCAGTGAAATGGCAAGAAAGGAATTTGTTCAGTAAGTTTCAAATCAATAGGCTGTTTTATGTTTAAAAATCAAACAATCAATAATTCCTATTATTTCTGTTTGAATCCAGATTCGGACAGTAAAAACTCAATCTATGCTTTTTGTCTTGCATTTTTATTACCTGTTTCATTCCTGGATTGTTCAGGAAAAATGACATAGTCAGAAATAAACTCTATGAAAAATTGTAGATGGCATTTCAGGCACAAAAAACCTGTTAAAACATTCAAAATTTAGCTAGATGCCATATTCTATACACATGCAAAAAAAAAAAAAAAAAAATCTGTATAGGAGATGTCCCTAGAGCTGTTCAAAGGGAGGGGGAGTCAACCAGGACAGGTGCTCTTGGTGCTATGACTGGGGTTTCCCCACTTTGATCCGATTTTTCACTTTGATTCTGCTTTTTTTGCTTATATTTAAGTCAAGAGAAAGGCACTGTAATTAATTTTTCCCCAGGCACCACTGACAGCTCTATGTCCAGAGACAGGAACGCCCAGTCTGAGCAGGCTCAGGCTGTTTAATTGAATTTGATAAAAACCACCAAAAAAAAACCAAAAAAACTTAAAGGCTGGGCTTTTGGGAATAAGTATTCCATGAAAACTATGAGTAGTCAAAGGTCCACAGAGCAAAGACAATTTGATAGCTAATGAATGGGCAAACTAAAATCTATTATGTTATTATTTTGCTTGTAAGGTTTGACAGCTTATTTCATGAGAAAAGTTGGATCTCTACAGAATATGTGCCTGGCATTGTTAACATTTCCAAAAAAAGGGTCAAGAAATGTGCCTGGCATTGTTAACATTGATGATAAAGGGTCAAAAAATTTGATAATGGAAAGAAATGGACACTGGGTCTTGCAATTTTGAAGATATAAAATTCTTTGGTAGATCTACCAATGGCCATTGATTTTGTTGCAACAGACATAATTTTCAAATTAATCCATTTGTTTCATGGAAGCCAATTCCGAGTTGTTGTTTCATTGGCATCTTTCCAGCGAGTTTAGACTCCCATTTTTTCATGTGTATCTGCTGTTTAGTTTCCTCCTTAGAATTCTTCAGAAGGTTGGATAAAACCTGGGAGCTGGCATTTTAATATTTCTTAATTGGTCTACACAGATTTGTTACCCCTCATTATTTAAGTTTATAGGAGGGTGTACTACATTACTACCAAATGATATGCTTGTTTTATCTCATCAATAAAGCCTAACATTGCATTGTCCATTGTTCAAAACTGAACGCCTAGTGCAGGGGTGGTCAACGCAAATTATTTTGCGGGCCACTTTGGAAATGCATCTTTATTCCATGGGCCACATATAAAATTATATATACCCATATTAGATTTAAACCTATTATAGATATTTTATGGAGTGACAAATTGAAAAATAATAAATTTTTATTTATTATGTTTGCTGTTATTTTTACATATAAACATAGATAATATAATAATAATAATGATACTAAATACACATTGTAAAAAATATATAACACTAAAAATAAAAAAAAATAACGAAATAAAAAATCAATTGAAACATATTTATTTCACTAGTGTGATTGTTTCTCCACTTTTTCACTTAGCCTTTGCAAGTTGGTCTCAATTTGGGTATTTGTGCATTGTAATTGGTGTTGAAGGCTAGCGTCCATTATGTTTGAGCTGTTTTGTGTTTGTTCAATTTAATTTTCGAAAAAAGGTTCACAGGTGTAAGTTGGACCAAAAGTGCTAACAGCTTTTTGTGCCAAATGTCTTGAATTGGATAATTTGTCTTATGTGAGATAAATGTAAAAAAAAAAAATCTATTTTTGATTCTGAATTTTCGAACATGCATTTTAATTCATTATTACACTGTATGCCAATCAGATTCATTTCGAGATATTCTAGGACAGACTTAATTTCAACATGAAAAAGAGATGAATATATTAAACAAAATTGGTGTTTTTTTTCCAACTCTAAATTATTGAATTGACTTACAAAAGCATCTGCAAGTTTTCTTATTTCTCCCGCATATTTTATATAATTGTTACATTTTGATTTCTTAAATTCTTTCAACATATGAAAGTGGCGAGCATTATTAATTTTCCATTGGGATCCAAATAACAACAATTTCTTCGGAACTGCTCTGATGTGATTAAATGTATTGACTATGAGGTTATGTTTTCCTTGCATTGATATATTTAATTCATTGAGTTTGTTGACAATATCCACTAAAAAGCATGAATCTAAACCACTAATCATTTCTTAATTTTGGCCTAGACCCTAGTTTGTCATTCATAAACAAATCAATTTCTTCTCGTAAATGGTAAAATCACTGTAAACATTTTCCATGACTTAACCATCTGACTTGACTGAAATACACAACGTCACCGTATTCTGAATCTAATTCTTTCTGAAATTCCTTAAATTGTCGATGCGCTAGTGCATGTGATCGAATGCAATTCACTGTTTTTATAACTCTACTTGCATAACATGATACATCAATAATACTTGGGCTATATACATTGATAAACAACATTGTTAAGAGTGAAACATCAAATCTGTGATGTTTCAAGATGTGCGCGCATCATGAGGGCGCAGAATATAAAAGTGCGATGAATCTCACGGGCTGCAAACATGTTTACGGCGGGCCGCATGCGGCCCGCGGGTTGTTCACTCCTGGCCTAGTGGCTTATGTTGTCTCTGGCATGAACTTCGCCACCATTTATATTCCTTTTACAGATTCCTTATCATCATGGTTATGTGAAGGCAATTAACTAAGCAACAGAACAGGGTTTATAGTGAAAGAGTCAGCTTCTGTGGGTCAAATGGAATTAGTTCCCCAAAGGCAACTTTACCTGAGAGTTTAACCTTTCCATTTGAATTTTTCGTTTAGGTATTGGATATTGTGCCGTTAATATGGTGACAAGAAAATGAAATAACAAGAGAGCTTGTGATAGGCGTCTTCACTTGCTGGCCTAGTATTCCCAGGTTTTGTAGTACATGGGATGTAAAATGTTCATTCTATCTATAAGGTGTTTGAGCATACCTGTTTGCCAAATATCCTCAAGATACATCTTCATGACCACATATCTAACATGGATATACAGCAAATATGTGGAATCAAGAGAAATGTTGCCCTCACAATCAAAGCACGCTGACAGAAATGGTTGGGCCATGTTTTATGGAAGAAACCAGAGTACCTGCCTCGCAGAATCTATCTAGCTGAGCCCCTCAGATCGTAGAAGAGACGCCAATGAGGACAGCGAAAAAACTGGTTGAAACTGCCCAAATCAGATCTTAAACCTCAGAAAATTTAGAAATAGATGAACAACCCAGTGGCTCCCGCTTGCAAAGCAGCTGGTAGCAGACTGTACTACACGGACCAACAAAGTCTCAAAGATCCTTGATGTCGGGTAAGATGTAAACGCCTGATTCCCACCACAAGTATAAGCACGTAAATTACTGATAGGAATTTCTGAAATTGTAGGTGTTGATTTAACTCATGATAAACCTTAAAATCTCAGTTGAGCTCCAAGGCAGAGCTGCAGCGCTCTGCTTTGTAGTAGAATTTATAAATTAAATGAAAACTTACCAAGCTTGAAAGTGTGGTTGTAATTCTAGTCCAAAGAAGGAGTGACTGCTTCGCCGAGAGTTTATGTTAGTTTCAAGTATTTTTTAAAGATTTAAGTATTTTTTAGCTTATCCACGAAAAAGAATCCTTTGTATGTTTAAGAATGTTTATTGAGTTCACATTATTTTTTTTTAGCGTTTGAAAGCCGCATTGCATTATTCAGTTGGAAAGCTATGTGAAAACTTGGGATCCAAGACAGGAGTAACTTTCTCCAGAGAAGTAATAGCAACTATGTCAGAAGTTGCTGACCAACAGATACAAGTCTATGGAAGAGACTTGGAGAAATTCTGTAAGTAAGTAGATATTCAAGGAAATTGGAATGTTGTTTTCCCCTCTTTAGATTCTAGTCATTGTAATCAGCCTACACATGGAAAGAGGAATGAAACATCAATTGTTCGCTTTTAATATCCAATTAATATCTAATTTCCTATTCATAAATTATATTATAGTAGCCCTAATCTGAATCATCAATTATTATGGTAGACTATTTATCGAAATAATAACTATGTAATGTCCGTGATGTTGTGATATAAACTAAAATTGGTAGTCAAGCGTAATCAATTTTCCGCTGAAAATTCTGGGCTGGTATTTATGAAAACCAAAAGCTTAGCAGCTGCAGCCAATAGCACTAGGAATTGCTCCCCCACCCCAATTTAAGTGTTTTTTTTTTAGTTTTATTCTTAATCATAATAGAACTTTAATCGTCAGTCTTCTTTTAATGTTTATATCCAAGTAATAAAACTGACGAAAATCTATTTCATATGTGAAGTTCAAAGTTTTTTATAGCATTGCAGTAAAAAAATTAAGAATAATAGCAAGAAATTCTTTAAAATATAATGTCCTAAACATCTAGAATTCTTATCCTTCTGTTTTCAAAAAGTTGGATAAATATTTCATGATGTATTATCTCCCCCCCCCCCCCGTCCACCGCAAAAATTTATGATGCTCCTGCACGTATTAGAAGACTAATGGACTGGATAACCAGTTTGTTTCCTACTAGAATCTTGGCTTTCGAGAGGAAATAAGTTTGAAATCATCGGCCATTAAGACTGACGGTAAAATTGTAAAGTGTTGAAATTGCAAAAATTCAATTAATAAAAAAAGACCCAAATTCATTGTAAAAAAATAAAATAAAGCTATTAAAATTTCAATTGTAATTTTTCAATGTACAGCCCAAAATTGTCAGATTCTAGATTGAGTAGGCGATGGATGGTAGGGACAGGGTTCGACTTACTTCCTTGGACCAGAATAAACAGAGGAGTTGAATGCATATATTATTATTTGATTAGTGGAGTGAACGGTGAAGGAAGGATTAATAACTGTGAGCAGAAAACAGCTTTCTCAAGCCCTGACAGTGCAGAGAGATAAGGAGTATGAAGCAATAAATGGTCTATCGAGATTATTGTTTGTTTATTTTCGTATCCCAAAGCCATTAAAAAGTCAAATTTTGAGATCCATTTTTAATCATAATGCAGAATTTTAAGACTTTTACAACTTCACGGCACACTGATGTTTGGTTTAGTTATTTAAAAGAGAGAAAATATTTCTCTCGAGACATGATGTTTCTCGAAAGAAAATACTATTTTTTCCCGCTTTAAAAAAGGCATTTTCACAACTCCCATCCTTTTCATTTATCGTTGGCCTAATCACGACTTAAGGTTCGTTTTTATCGCCTTACCTTAAAGAAAATGGGGTAGTGACGATCATTAGTAGGCAAAATTTAGTAAAATAAAAAAGGAGAGCGTCGTTTCCCCCTTTAAAAAAGGCATTTTCATAACTCCCATCCTTTTCATTTATCGTTGGCCTAATCACGATTTAAGGTTCGTTTTTATCGCCTTACCTTAAAGAAAATGGGGTAATGACGATCCTTAGTAGGCAAAATTTAGTAAAAGAAAAAAGGAGAGCGTCGTTTACCACTTTAAAAAATGCATTTTCAAAACTCCCAACCATTTCATTTATAGTTGGCCTAATCACGATTTAAGGTTCGTTTTTATCGCCTTACCTTAAAGAAAATGGGGTAGTGACGATCCTTAGTAGGCAAAATTTAGTAAAAGAAAAAAGGAGAGCGTCGTTTCCCACTTTAAAAAATGCATTTTCACAACTCCCATACTTTTCATTTATCGTTGGCCTAATCACGATTTAAGGTTCGTTTTTATAGCCTTACCTTAAATAAAATGGGGTAATGACGATCCTTAGTAGGTAAAATTTTGTAAAAGAAAAAAGGAGAGCGTCGTTTCCCACTTTAAAAAAAGGCATTTTCAAAACTCCCATCCTTTTCATTTATCGTTGGCCTAATCACGATTTAAGGTTCGTTTTTATCGCCTTTCCTTAAAGAAAATGGGGTAGTGACGATCCTTAGTAGGCAAAATTTAGTAAAAGAAAAAAGGAGAGCGTCGTTTCCCACTTTAAAAAAGGCATTTTCACAACTCCCATCCTTTTCATTTATCGTTGGCCTAATCACGATTTAAGGTTCGTTTTTATCGCCTTACCTTAAAGAAAATGGGGTAGTGACGGTCCTTAGTAGGTAAAATTTAGTAAAAGAAAAAAGGAGAGCGTCGTTTCCCACTTTAAAAAATGCATTTTCACAACTCCCATCCTTTTCATTTATCGTTGGCCTAATCACGATTTAAGGTTCGTTTTTATCGCCTTACCTTAAAGAAAATGGGGTAGTGACGATCCTTAGTAGGTAAAATTTTGTAAAAGAAAAAAGGAGAGCGTCGTTTCCCACATTAAAAAAAGGCATTTTCATAACACCCAACCTTTTCATTTATCGTTGGCCTAATCACGATTTAAGGTTCGTTTTTATCGCCTTACCTTAAAGAAAATGGGGTAGTGACGATCCTTAGTAGGAAAAATTTAGTAAAAGAAAAAAGGAGAGCGTCGTTTCCCACTTTAAAAAAGGCATTTTCACAACTCCCATCCTTTTCATTTATCGTTGGCCTAATCACGATTTAAGGTTCGTTTTATTGCCTTACCTTAAATAAAATGGGGTAGTGACGATCCTTAGTAGGTAAAATTTAGTAAAAGAAAAAAGGAGAGCGTCGTTTCCCACTTTAAAAAAGGCATTTTCACAACTCCCATCCTTTTCATTTATCGTTGGCCTAATCACGATTTAAGGTTTGTTTTTATCGCCTTACCTTAAAGAAAATGGGGTAGTGACGATCCTTAGTAGGCAAAATTTAGTAAAAGAAAAAAGGAGAGCGATGTTTCCCACTTTAAAAAAGGCATTTTCACAACTCCCATCCTTTTCATTTATCGTTGGCCTAATCACGATTTAAGGTTCGTTTTTATCGCCTTACCTTAAAGAAAATGGGGTAGTGACGATTCTTAGTAGGTAAAATTTTGTAAAAGAAAAAAGGAGAGCGTCGTTTCCCACTTTAAAAAAGGCATTTTCACAACTCCCATCCTTTTCATTTATCGTTGGCCTAATCACGATTTAAGGTTCGTTTTATTGCCTTACCTTAAATAAAATGGGGTAGTGACGATCCTTAGTAGGTAAAATTTAGTAAAAGAAAAAAGGAGAGCGTCGTTTCCCACTTTAAAAAAGGCATTTTAAAAACTCCCATACTTTTAATTTATAGTTTGCCTAATAAAGATTTAAGGTTAGTTTTTATCGCCTTACCTTAAAGAAAATGGGGTAGTGACGATCCTTAGTAGGTAAAATTTAGTAAAAGAAAAAAGGAGAGCGTCGTTTCCCACTTTAAAAAAGGCATTTTCACAACTCCCATCCTTTTCATTTATCGTTGGCCTAATCACGATTTAAGGTTCGTTTTTATCGCCTTACCTTAAAGAAAATGGGGTAATGACGATCCTTAGTAGGTAAAATTTAGTAAAAGAAAAAAGGAGAGCGTCGTTTCCCACTTTAAAAAAGGCATTTTCACAACTCCCATCCATTTAATTTATAGTTGGCCTAATCACGATTTAAGGTTCGTTTTTATTGCCTTACCTTAAAGAAAATGGGGTAGTGACGATCCTTAGTAGGTAAAATTTAGTAAAGGAAAAAAGGAGAGCCGTAAAAGATCAATAATATAAACGCTAATATTTATTGTTCCAGAGTGACGGACACGCGTACGCTAAAGGCAAAGGCATTACAGAAGAATTTATAGGCGAGAGCAGAATTTTTCAGTATTATTTTGGGCAATTCGGGTGAGCTTTACACGTTAAAATCTTGACAAACCTCACGAGTGATTTCAATGCGGTTTTCATATGAGTTTCTTGGTGCTTTCATTGCAGTTCAGGTTTTGTAGGAACGGGGTTCAACTTGTAAGTTTTACCTTATTTACACTAGATGGTGACTTCTGCTGGATTTTTCAATGAAAACTTTATCAAATGGCCTGAAGTTTTTATATAGGTTAAGCGGGAGGGGAGTGGGGGATGGCTTGTGTTCTTCGTTGGAACTAAACTCTCTAAGTTCTCAAAGTGAGTGGTGTCTGAGTGTAATCAATTGGGTTGCTTCAAAATGAATGCATAAAATAATTTTGTTCTAGCTCTCGCCCGGACAACTGTAGAAGTTCTACCGCCGGAACTCCAACGGATAAAGTGGGTGTCCGGTACTCTAAAACACAATAGCAACTTTTGAAGCAGCTGGAACAACTATTCAGACAAATTTTTACAAACACTCGTCAAAAGTCCAGCTTGTACATTGGATGTTCAGTCAGTTTTTCTACCCCATGCATTTGTTTATATCTCATTTTCCCTGACAGGGCCCTACCCAGCCAAAGTTAAGTGAGTACCCTCAAACAAGCACCAGTGAAATTTAAGTATTTACTTTTTCTATATTTATTATCATACATTGACTCACCGCAAATTCCCGAGATCATTAAAAATAGCCATCATAACCCCCTTCTTCAAACCAAATAAACCCTCAAATGATATTAAGTCTGAAAAACCAATTTCAGTGCTGGGAAAACTAGGGGAAAATGTTGGAACGAACAATTTTATTTAGGCTAGAATAGTTTATCGAAGTGGATATTTTTTATCCTACTGAACAAACGGGATTTGGGAGGCATCATAGCTCGCTGGAGAATATATAGAATCAATCAATAAATAAAGACCATTTTACTCAAGTCAGCTTTCGTCACCTACAAAAAAGGGCTATATTTTCTAGTTATATTGTTGATTTGAGGAGGGTTGAGCTGAATGGGTTTGAGTTGCATGGATATTGCATTGAGTGAGGGTTGAGTTGTGTTGGGGTTCAGTTAGATGGGAGTATAGTTGTACCATTGTTCCGTTAAGCGGGGTTTTAGTTTTACGAGGGTTCAGTTGAAAGAGGGTTGTGTGAAACGGTGGCTGAGTTGCTTAAGGTGCACGGGGGTTCAGTTGCGCTAGGGTTCTGTTAAACGGGGGTTGAGTTGCACGAAGGTTCAGTGAACGATGGTTGAATTGCATGAGGATTCAGTTGCACGATGGTTCGGTTACACGGGGCTCAGTTAAACTAGGGTTGAGGCTCACGAGGGTTCAATTAAATGGGGTTCATTTGCACGGGGGTTCAGTTGATTTTGAATTAAAACAAGTATTTTGAGGCATCAAGACGTGGCTAATTTTAAGGACACCCTAGACGGTCAAACATTTTTATCAAAAGGTTCCGTCAATCAATTGTTAAAGCATGATTGACCATCTAGGAACCTGTTTGACGCTTGAGTCAAGCGTTGGCGGTGATTGATGGAAAGTTTGAATGACTCAATCGGTTCCTAGACGGTCAATCATGCTTTAATCAATTGATTGGCGGAAGCTTTTGATCTAAGCGATTGACCGTCCAGGGTGTCCTTTAGAAAAAGCCGAGACAGATATTCCGAATGATTGAGAGGCCAAACTGGGATATGCCCTTTTTAGGATTGTATAAAAATGATGTCATTTCATTAAGAAAAATGCCTTTAACCATGTTTCATATCAGATATGTTAGGGTGATTTCTAAAGAAATCACCATCTTCATCTCATTCTTTTCCTTTATTTTTTTTCTCCGTCCATGCTGCGTGACTGGTTCTCCACAAAATCATTCATTCATAAGTAAAGAGCCTACTTGGGGGAGTTCTCAGTGGTGTCTATTGTGCTTGGGACTTTTTTCCCTTCTCCTCCCAAGTAAGAATATATAACCTTCCTGGTCATGAAAATCTACAAGAAACTCATAGGCGATTTTGAGTTTAAAAATACTAATACTAATAATACTTTAGTGGTGACCATGTGTTAACTTACCAATTGCTGCTTAGGTACTTCAAAAGTGTGTGTTTTGCTCAGAGGTGCGCATTTTTACAAATTTTAACGTGTATCTTGATGTTTTATCGTGAAGAGGGCCGTTGAGAATTATCTGGTGGAATTTTATACCTTATATCCACCATTTTGACAATTAAAAAAATTATTGTTAATACAATCATGTTGTTATTTCAGACATGGAAAGAGAAGTACAATTAACGTTGACGACGTGAAGCTGTTGGCAAGGAGGAATCCATCTCTTGTAAGTTATTATAGAGCCTCCTTTGTACATGTGTCTGTTTTGTAAACTAAGTTTGATTTAATAATGTCGGAATATTGCTCCCTCGGGGGAATGATGTCAAAGCTTGTCTGTTCCCCCGACTCTTAAGTATGTTAAGATCGCTTATGCGCCCTGTGATAATAAAACATCAGTATGAAATCATATAGCCAGCCTAGTGTGGGATATCGAGTCCAGTGCGAAATAAGACTTTATAATTTCCTTAACCCTAATCGGGAATCAATGGATTACCAGTGGCTAGAATGTGATTTCAGGCTATGAAGTATGTAACCACTCTTTCACAATTTTTCCTCCACGATTTTAGAAATCATCTATTCAGTGGACTATAACCTGTTGGTACTCTTCTGTAGCCTTTTCAGTACTCTCACAAGTAAGAATCCAAAGCTGCAAAGTTAGTGTTTTGCAAGCCATGCTAATCGCCCCTTGGTACTCTAAATTATATTCACACACTTGACTGTTGGTTGAATTTGGAGTTTTCCTTAGGCTACAATATCCACATGGTCAGTAGCGAGTTCATGAGCACTTTGCTTCAAAAGAAACTACCAGATTTATTAATAGTAACCCGAAAGAAATTTTTTTTTTTTTGAAAAACCTAAGCAAGACTGACTAAGTGGGATCATTATGGGATGATAACACGATATCTGGCATCAGTTGTACTATGTCAGAGTAGACTATGTCAATTGAATTTTGGGAACTTGGAGATCGTCTGATAATAGAAGGATGTCGTCTGCGTAACAGAGGTGGCTGGCATCAATGTAGGGCTCAATCAGGAATGGAGGAATATTTTAGTAACGTTTCAGATGGCATTGTTGAAAAGAGCTGCACTACGCACAGAGCCGTTTTTCACACTTTTCATAACGTTCATGGAGCTTCTGAGCTGGTTACCTAGCCGCACCCGTATGGACACATTGTCATGTCCATTCCATAAGAGACCGCAGAGAAAAGGGTTTATTCCGCTTTTCAAAAGAGAAAGAATAGCCTGTAAATAAGTAATGCAATCGAACGGCTTTGAAATGTTAATTGCACGCATATACAGATTTTTTTTCAACATCTGGTACCAGTTTAAAATAGCCAAAAAAGTTGCGTGTGCCTTTTGCACGCCCAAGCCTTGGCGGAATCCAAACTGGTGTTTGTACCCTATCGTATTCATAGGGTTTGTCAGGTTTCATTAGACGAATGTGGGTATGGACCTCTGATCCGGTGGTCATGTTTCGACATATGGTGGAGGAGAACATGCTTATGGGTAGCTTCAACTGGACAAGGATCATTGGAAAAGCAAGGAAAATGTTTTTCCCACGCAGCGACATCGATCGGGTTATATTGCGAAGACGAATTTGTTGTCAGCTTCGAAACTCTCATCTAAAGCTGTCTGGGGTTATTTCTTATCTAACGTGTTGCCGTTGGAACTTGTCTATTTTTCCAACGGCAGAGAGCTTTTCGGAGCTCACGTTTAGTTGACTTCACTATCGAAAAAATAACACCCGAGTGGGGATGATCACAGTCAATCTAAATCCGAAACCAAAACTTATGACGAAGCTTGGTATCTTGCAATTAATCATCCTCTTTCCAACAATGTTTCTGTGTCCCTATTTTGACCCCTGTCGAAGGCACAGATACAGAAGAAGCAACTCTAGGAGCATACGTCAATTCAGCTAGAAAGCAATCAAGGTCTAGAGGGTTCCCTTTCAGTGTCGTAGACAGAAGGTGGAAAGGGATTTTAATTTTCATCAGCAAAGAATCAAATGTATACTGAAAGGACGATATATTTATGTGTTCCCATGATACTTCTGTAAACCAACGGTATTTTTTTTAATTTTGTGAAGGTGACATGCCAATGGTGAACCGGAGGTCTAGATAGTCGCTTAATAGGATGTCACCTGGAACGATAATAGTGGTAGATTGAAGGTCTGAGCGATCAGACAGAACAAAATCTAGGTTTGAGGCTGACCCGGAATTGTGAACATTTATGAGAAAGGCTTAGATGGTAGGACGGATATATCAAAAGGAAGTGACGACAGAAGCAGTTGTTTAAGTGGCAGTGAGGAATTATTCAGATTCGTGATGAAGTCACCATAAATGACAAGCCATCTGTTTTGTAGCTTCAATTTTACGGAGAATCATTGATAGTGACCGGCAAGCTGATGCGAACTTTCTAATCTGAAACGTGGTACGATAATTACTCGGCATATAAATACACAACAATACAAAACATCCTAGCTGAACAGTAATATAAATATTACTGAGATTTAACAAAGAATGAACTTTTATCTACCGCAATGGCTATACCACCCCAAGGTCTGCCTGTTGTGATATTTGCTGGCCGAAGAAAAAAAAACAGAAAATTAGGCGAACGCGCTAACAAAGACACATTATTTTCACTTAAAAGGTGTTCAGCAAGACACACAATATCAAAACTACTATACAGATTTTCCGTAATTCCAAGTTTTTCACAGGCACCATTTGTTTTCTGATAAAATACTGACTTATACATTTAGTGTCCTGGAGCTGTCACATTATTTCTTTGGCCTTGAGCAGGAAGTTACTTTTTTCATTTCTACACAAATCTAGCTGTTATTCGTTTGGGTTTTCACACAGTCTCGCAATTTATGTCTGCTTAGCACGCTTGGTCCTTATTACTATAATTGCCCGTGCATCTAATACACTTGTTCAAGTTTAAATCTTCCCCAGTGAAATGTCCAAATACTTTGCAGTTGAAACACTGCTTGGGTTTTTCAATCGGTAGAGTGACACGAAATAAAAATATTCATTCTTCACTCCAAACTTCAATGCATGATCAAGGTTGTCCTTTTTCTTAAACTTTAGCTGCACAACTCTTGAATTTCCGAAGCCTGTCGCAGAAATTAAACTTAGAACAAGTACGCAGATTTGAGAACGATCAAAATCAGTGTCCATTTTAATAATACCGTTGTGCTCGTTTTTTTTTATAATCTTAGCCGGAATTTCATACTGCTAGGTACAGTGCTTTCCAGTGCTGCAGCTGCAGAATCCTCGTCCACCATGTGTACTACCAATCCATTTCGGCGACTCACTATTTGTTTCACCCTGTTGGCACTGCCAAGTTTCTTGACAAAATCACACTGATTTGTTTGATTGTGTATATTTATATTGTCAGGAGCACCTGAAAGTAAGCTGGCGCCGATAGCCAGATAATCGGACTTGGACTCTGCAGAGACGTCTCTTGTTTTTCAGACAGGAAAATTAGCATTCGGACGCATTCGTTGAGGCGCGAGGTCGCTCTTGTAAGGGGGTCCGTTGGGAAAGAGGCACGTCTGATGGATCAATTATCACAAACAGCAGCAAATTTTCATTCTGCTCTTTGAGTTCGCATAGCAGCTCCGAAATGTCCGACAAAAAAATTAACGCTGAATGTGATCCTCTTTTCTTTTCTAGGATGTCAACTTTTAGTACAACTTTGCTTGTAGCAATTGCCTGCTTAATTTCATCTTTTGTGAAAAATTGAGCAGCCACCTTTATCACCGTTTCTTTATCCTGGGCGACGGACCGCTTCAAAAATTTCAGCACTGGACAGACATGAATAGAACTAGCCATGTTAATAATTTATTATCCGGATAGTTAACATGAAGCGCAGTCAATAACCATCGTCCATATCAAATGCCAATTTTTCAGGAAGTACAGGTAAACAATAGATCAAGTCCGTCCAGGAACAAGGGAAGCGTAAGGGCCCATTCACGTATTCCCAGCAATTTTAGGGTAACTAAATACCGGCGGGTTCTTACGGTACTTGCGACAGGTTCTTTCCCCTCTTCTGCTTCTTGCCAGAGAGACCTGCAGAGCACTGCTGATTCACCTTACCTTTCTCTTACTGCTGACGCTCCCTAAGACTACCGAATGTAGATGGGTTATACCACAGCAATACTTGGAGGGTGAGGGAAAAACCAATCACACCACAAAACAATGTTGGTAGAGGAACTTAAAAGATATTACAGCACCTTATGTGAGAACAAAAATATCCGATCTACAAGAGCAAAATGCCCAGACACAGTAAATTTAGAAGCAATTAGATGACGCACTTCAAGAAGCCGAAGCCATTTTTTGGACTCAATCACGATCAAACATTCTCCTTTTCGCAAAGATAAAACCTGTACACTAGCAAAGAGCAAATTACATAATTTACAACCCTTACCCCGAAAGCTGTGGGGGTTGGTGCCCAGGAGGCATAGTTAGTAGACCTTTTGACTATTTTGATTTTTTTTCAAAATTTCGATGAGTGTTTGGGAGGGAGCATCTAAATAAGGTAAGTGGGGGAGGGGCTTAATACCATCTGATCACTTTCAAACATCCTCCTAAAAGTTTTAGCCTAATGTACTAAGCCATTCTGGAGATATTGCTGATTCCCTAACTAGTACGTTTTGATTTTGTTCAAATTCCCCGTAAGAAATTCCTGAATGTTATCGTGATTAAAAGTAGTTGCAATCACAAGCAGTTGTAGTTACAGTCGTGAGTTATCACTGTCGCAGTTGCAGACACAGTTTTTAGACGTTGTAGTTGCCCCGAAAATTTCAAGTTAATAGCCTCACCCGTTCCTCAGATACCGTAGATACGCCTTTTTGGTAACTTGAATGCAGATAGTGTCTTTTGATTTAGCTCAACATACCACTCAACATTCCCCGAAATTTTTACCTTAATACTCTTAGCCTTTTTGGACCCGCCCAGGATCAACATTCCCCCCTTCCCTAATAATAAATCTTGCATGTAAAAGTAGACAAATTGCATAATCTACATTCCTTGCTCTGGGAGCTATGAGGGCATGGTATCCCTGTAGGCATAATAGTTTGACCTTGTGACTATTTGGTTAAAGTTTCTATCAATGTTAAGGGGGACATCTAAAAGAGGAAGAGTTTGGGGGGGGGCGCTGGGTGGACATTGATCCCTTTTCAGTATCCCTCTTAGCACGCGTCTAAAGTTTCAACTTAATACCCTGAGCTGTTCCTTAGATATTGCTGTTATGCTCTTTTGACAACCCTACTGTATATTTTGATGTTTAGATTTTGCATGACACCCCCCTCAACATTTTGCCATATCTTAATACCCTTTGATTTTTTGGACTCAGGATCATACATGCCCCTTTCCCCAATAACCAGCTTTCAATATAAATAATGGGCAACTTATATAAGTTGCGGGTTTTTCATGCACGTTTTTTTTTAATTTGGCGCCTGCTGCTACCAAAACTGCATAACTGCTTATGGATATCTTTTTTATTAAAAATTGAATTTCCGGTTTTCCTAATTTTTAAAGAAGTTTATGTCTGTTTAAGCTTCCATTGAATCAATTTAAAGTTAGCTTTTATTTTTACTATTCTTAGTACTTTAAAGAGAATTTTAGGAATAAATGTTGGCGGTAAGGTAGCAGACACAACTTTATGAAAAATTTGGTTTGATCCCACTCGTTATGCATCAAATAAAAGAGCGGCGTGATTTGGTTTTGCCCTGTGATTGTAATCACCGAACCCGTAGAATAGTTTCTGCAAGATGCTTCAGATGCGGCCAAGACAGATGCTTTATACAGGGTAGGATGGGAGAGTGGTTATTAGTTTATTATCTGTGGCTTATCGCTACGACGAGTTTATATTATTACTTATTAGTATTAAAGTAGATGAAGTCCAGAAAATTGATTCTCGATACATGGTTATGATTATGTAGGACAAACAATGAAATGTAATGTCCATTTGGTAGAAGTGTGATAAACACAAAGCAAAAACCGTTTCATAAAGAATTAGCAGTAAAGTATATGTAACGGTATTATGTAATAACGCTGCAAATTACTTTTATTTGACGTTATTTTTTGCCAAAACAATTGTTAAACCTTTTGTACATTTTAGCTCTCTCGTTTGGATGATATTGTAAAGGTAACTACTGAAGACAAAAAGAAGCTGAAAAGAAAGAGCAAGCCTGCTGAAAACTCAGCAAAAGATCAGACTCCAGTCAAACAAAAACGTAAGAGAATCATTAAGAGTCCAGAAAAAGATGAAGATAAACTTTCTGATGATGATATTATCACTTTAACCGATAACGAGGATACATGATTGAATTTTTTTTATTGAAGCTTATGAGTTGTGTTTCAAAATTATTATTAAAAGAGATATACACTTCAGTAAGGCAGCTCTTCAACATCAATCCATAGTTTAGTATTGGGTAGCATGGCTATTGAGTGCACACTTCGTATAATGAGAAATATTGTTCAGGAGGAAATAAACTAAATATTTCATGGTATTTTATTAAACAACAAGTGGAACAATAGGTAAATTTTTTATTTAAGACAGTGGAACGCAACTTTAAATGAATATTTCGACCCTATATCCAAGGGCTCAGCTAAACAAATGAAGAAAAAACCAATATAAAAGAAATCACATTAAAATTCAATCTTTAAAACTAAAATATTTTCAAAACAGCCCTAGCATCATTACTTCAATGAAGTTCAACCAGGACTCCTTTATATTCGTTTTTTTTTCTTCATTTGTTTTGCTGAAGACGGCCCTTGGATATAGACTCGAAATATTCATTTAAAGTTGCGTTCCTTGTCTTCGTCGCTATTCACGGTATTTTATTGTAGATCAATTTTTGTTCTTGCTTATATAAACATTAAAGGTTGAAGTTTTTCATTACAGCCAGACGATGTGGAACAAATAGTCTCGGATGTACATAAAATGTAATTTCTGCAATAAATCAGTATCACGAGATGCGCACACAACAGTTGGAATAGAAATGTGGTGGTCAAATTACCGCATCACAAACAAGAAACCCTAGGCTGATTGGGAGGAATTGAGCTCAACAGATCTGCCTTGAAATGGGTTTCGACAGATATTTGTTTGTCTATTTTGAGGCATCAGCTAAAATTAACTGTACAACCATTGTTGCTTTGATTTTTATCAGACATTATTTTTTCTCATGCGTGCATAAGATGACTTTGTCACTTTTGTGATAAGATTTTCAGTTCCACATGGTTTGCTATGGTTGCGCAGACTATTTCTGACTAACTTTGACACTATTAAAGGTCGTTTCGATCGCAAAAACACTGTTTCACAGATTTGGCTCTCTTAGGGGATACTCTTATAGATAAGTCAAAATAATGATAGCATCGACTTCCCATTGTTGTTATTGAGAAAAAAGTGCTGCTATTTTTGCTGTAATTTTTTTTTTGTTTTTCCTGCAAAATCTCTGGGTAATCTTTATGAATTTAAAAAAGCATTGAATAGACACTGAATGCTTGCCACTGCATTGCCTAAGACGGCTAAAGGCTGTGATGATTTTAAAGTAATAGTAATAGTCATTGATGCTTGTGTTAAAATAGCATCTATGTACAGGAACGCATGGTAGAAGGAGCCTTTCTAGAAGTTTCGTAATGGTTGTATTCTCTTGGGAACCTTGGTCTTATGGATGGACTTCCCCGGAAACATTTACTTAGAGATTTTAATCCCTGGATGTTATACCAAGGAAACTTTGAGATCCTGTTCTGATCTTATTCAGGATGATCACTATTTTAGTTTATGTGCTTTTGCATGCTATCCTGGACAGGCTTCAAACTAATTCGGGATAAGCTTAAATGTTGGTTTAGTTGAAAAAAAGAAGAAAAAACCGGCGTTGTACCTTCAAGCACGATTGTAGGTACATTCAAGCAAGAAAAATTTGACGGTGTAGCAGTTGTTCATATAATTTTTTTTTTTTTTTAATTCTTTCCTTATTTAAAGGTGCGATTGCAACATAATCAAAAATGAAACAATTATGTAACAGATTTATTAAGCAAAATAGGGCTTTATATGGCACGCAAAAGATCAATAGAAAAGATAAACCACAAACGAGAAACAAACATATAGTAAACCTTACCAAGTAGAGCAAAGCAAAAAAATCAAACGCAAGATGAAAGAAAGAAAAAAATCGGCTAAATAAAAAATTTGGAATAAATTTTGACATAAAAAATTTCAAAAGCACATGATACGCTTAAAACAAGCGCCTGGAAAATTATGGGCATTCGTGATTATTTTCTTAATCCATACATCCAAATAACTTACTTTTCAATAAAGAAAAATTATTTACCAGAATCCTAATTGCAGTTCTAAAAAAAGGAAATACTACAGCAGTATCTATCCTGCGATGCTTCATACCAGTATTATGAACCTAGAGACTTCGTAATGTGAGGTAAAATGGGAGTTAAGAAAATATTTTATGCTGTGGTAGCTATCAAGGAAGACATCTAAAAACAATAAACGGCCAAAAGCTTTGAAATATTGTTTTAGACAGGATATTTTTATCCTTCATTAGCATTCCAGCTAGACTCTGAAATTTATTACAACCGAAAATCATTGGAACACCGAGAAAATTACCTAGAACTAAGTTAACAAATAAAAAGGTGAAAATACTCTCGTAAACAAGATGCATACCCATCAATATGAGAAACAGGCAAGGATCTATCGCTCATGTGCTCCAAGAAAATTAAAATATTATAATCGTCTGCTACCTAATTCACGGAGAGAGTTATTTCAAAATCTTCAATTCTGGATCTGTTGATTGTTATGAACCATGTCATCTAAGTGATCAGGAGTCGTCAACGTTTTTGAGTTCACATGAAAACTTTTATATTATAATAAAGGGTGTTGGCTTTCTAAGCAAAAGTTTCTGGAGCGACTTGGACACTTGAAAGCAGATGTATTTGTGTTCTTGGAAGTCCAAAAAGATCTTTGGAATTTTCTCTTCATGATGGGATTTGTTGGCATGAAGTTCAGATCTCCTCATATTTGTTTGAAAAGCTGGATCTTTTAATTTAAGTTTTCAATGTCCAGCCATGAATGTCGTCGAGCCAATGTCAAGAATAAACCATTTGGAGAAAGATTATCATTGTGAACATCTAAGATGTAAACATCTGATTGTCAATAGATCTCAGTAAAAAAAAAAAAAAAAAAAAAAATGCCCGATAGAACTTTAAGCACCATTGACGAACTTCAGAATTTACTCAAAAGCTACTTTCCATCGCCTTCGTTTAGCCGATATGAATGGCTTAGCCAACCCACTTTTAATTTGCAAAACACAAGATTTGACAACAATAGAAAAAGAATAGCCCATCGGTTTGAAAAATAACAGGATTTGCCGTTCAAGTTTTTTTTAGATTAAAGTTAGACAGGTTTTGGCGTAATATCGAAAATTTGAACTTTGATGAGCTTGAAAGCTATTAAAATGTTTTATCTTTCATATCTTCACAGTTCTATACATTTAGTTTTCAGAATTGACACGAGTAAGTCCAAAAATCCATAAAAACTATAGGACCGTCAATCTAAAAAGATAGAACAAAACTACTTTAGATTTGAGCATTGTACACTACCAAAAGTAGCCAACTTTGACCTGTAAGTTCTAAGCTCATTACTAAGTTTAACAAACAATAAACTACCACACCTCATTACAAAGATATTACCAGAAATAAAAGATACCTTATACCGTTCATGTTTACTTTTGAAAGCTTTTGTAAAAAACGAATGGTAAAGTAAAAGACGTTTCTGTAGACAGCTCCAACAGCAATTAATTGTGTTATGCTTATGCAAAAAAAATAATCAATTTTACATCTCGTTGATCCACTCCTAAAGCAGAAGAAAATGAAGGGTTAAAAAAAAAAAAAAAAAAAAAAAAAAAAAAAAAAAAAAAAAAAAAAAAAAACAGCTTTGAATTAAGATTATTTTGAGCAATAGACTATTTCCTGAATAATAAAACACAAATCAGACATTTCACAAAGGAAACAAACACTTAAGCATGTTAGATTAAAACCAAGGAATTGGAAAGCGGGAATGGGTAGTTTCAAAGTTCTGTTGACCCAGGAGTTGTTAATGCTCGTATTCTTTTACAATTGCAATTCTTGCATAAAACGTGGCCATCTAACGGGTAACAGCCTCTTCCTTCCGCTTCCGAAGATAATACTAGACCACAATCCTAAAATTAAAGCAATTGTTTAATAAAGTGCACTGTGTTTAACCTGCTATAAGCATTCAAAGTCTACGACCCCCTTAAGGCACTTTTCCCCCAACTATTTAGGAATAGAAATTATCTTTGTGTTTTCCCCCCAAGTTTTGCTGGAGGGGTTCTTAAGACCAATCTTAGGGTAGATCCCACCTCCCCTTCGTTTAGTATTAAGATAAATATTAGTACATTGGCAAGTTTTGTATTCAAGGAACCCTTTCCTCAGTACGGACCCAGCTTTGGCTATGTGTACCATCGCTTAACACTTGTTTCAAACGTTTTTAAACTTGATTCAAACGTTTTTAAACTTGTTTCGTCATGACCACTGAAACATCCCTAAGGTCATATTATTAACCTTTTTCGTGGCAAATAATCTTTATTAACCTAAAATTGGATTTAATTTGCATTAATGAACTATTTGAAAAAAACAAATTCTCAAGTTGTCCTTTGCCTTCTTTTGGAACTTGCTCTCCAGAATGGGGAATTGTTCCTCTAGCAGGGTTTATTAGCCTTTTGATGACTTAAGTACTCCTAACGGACTATTGGATCTAGTCCCATACCCTAACCTTAACCTTCAGAATACTTATGAGGGTTACTTCTCTTCGCTAGCCACATGTACTAAGTCACCCAGTGCAAAAGCTCATTGACCGAGTTCCGTTCCCCGAGCGTTTGGTTCACATACACACAACGAGCATAAAAACTTCCCAGTTAAGAAAATTATCAGCCTTCAAATGCAGACTTATTTACATGGTTAAATACATGAAACTTCCTATCAATTGGCGATCATGAAACTTCCTATAAGACTTTATTTAGTTGGCGATTACTATGAATTATATTATTGTGATTATAAAACGCCAAATTAGTCTATATACAGGAACTCCAAACAGTGATTGACCAATTTAGTTTTTTTTGGATTGTTAGGCCTGAGCACTAACAATTTATATTTACCTTTTAGGGGTTGATTTTTTTTTTAATACTGAAACCTCAATTACTTTTTGCTATGGCTGGAAGGATTTATATTTTAGCTTTGACTTTTCTCCATTTTGGTAAATTTTTTTTTGCATCATCCATACGACTAGCAGGTAAATCCGGTATATTTTTTTATTAGTTGATTTTATTCTCTTTGGTCTGTTTCAAGTATTTAGACAAATAAATCAAACATAAATGACATATGACTTCAAAGAATACGGAATTTACAGTCGTACACCCTCCCTTCCACTACTTCACCATTCGGCGGTTAAAATAACGCACCACCATCTATAAATTATATTATTACGGACCATTTTTCAGTCTTGCACACCCGAGAAAAGTATTTAAAGAAAACTGTAATCGGTTGCTGCATTGGTTTCGTTCAAAAGGAATTTAATTTAAGAACATCTGCTGAAAATCACAAGACAACTTTTTAGTTTTCAATATTGGATTTTTAAGGGAGTAGCAGTAAGGAAATATAGTCTCAGCTAGTTAACAATGAAGACATGTTTTTTTTTTTACATTTTCCAAAAAACTTAATTAATGTTTGTTATGAAAATCTCCGATCATGTGTAAAAAATTTATTTTCTTTCGCAAAGAAACAACGATTGGAAAGGAGTGCAAGACATCCAACAGATCGGGGCACTAAAGAGGAAAACATTTCAGAGGTTGAAATTCCACAAAAAGAGTCAATAGACTTCTTTGAAGAGCCAAAACACTCAAAAACTCTATAAAAAAAGAATAGGATATGAAGTCTGAGCATAAATGTTTGATTCAAAGGCTGGTCGACAGTTTGAAGCTGGTCATATTGCATTTTAGTTCAGTATTGGTACGATTTTGACTAAGTATTTGAGCAACAGAAAGATTTTTCACACCAAAATGTTCAGAAAGATTCATTTATCAACATATCCAAAATCACTTCAAATCACCCGTTATGAAGTTTCCCTGGTTTTAGGGAATAGTAGGGGGGAATTCTCCAATTTTGATTTCTGCAATGCCTTCTGGATTGAAAGGCTGTTTCCCATTAATTCTGGTACAAGAAAGCTAAAGATGACATTAGAATCAAAGAATACCATCATTCAGTGCCACTTTCCCACCTTAAGCGAGGCCAAAAGAAAAGAAAAAAATAATCGAATTTGTACAGTATTTTCTGGATTTAAAGGTCTTTTCCTACTAATTGAAGTCTGTTGAGATTAGAAACGGACACCAGAATTGAAAAATGTAATCATTCACTGTCCAATTTCTACCTTAAATGAGGTGAGATGATTTAAAAAAAAAAAAAAAACTTCTTTGTGGCCTACTGACAACGTTATTTTTGTGTCGAAAGTTTGTTCTTTTTCTCAGTGCTATACTGTGCAAATTTTAGCAGAAAATTATCCTCACAAGTGATTTGACTCTCCCACTGTTACCTTACTTTTCTCCTCACTGTCTAGCAGTGAGGGGGGGGGGGGGGAGAGAATATCACAAAGTTATCATCTTTAACTTCATTCTTGGGTTTGGAAAATTTGCTTATCATTCTGAAAAAGTAAAAAAAGAACACACAGAAAAACATCAATCACAAGTTCATTTTCAGTTACAAGGAACAGTGAGAATATCACAACTTTGTTTTCGACAACTCGACTATAGAGCAAAATGTAGTACTTGGCTGAATCACAAGGGGCATCGTCAAAGTGATCACAATGGTCCGAAGAAACGTCAGCCAGCTTGTCCCATGGTAATGGCTTCAAGCAATAGTACAGAAAAGGTCACTCTTTTTGTAAATACGTTGAGTGCCATCATAGTCACCTTTACTGCTGCCATGAATCAGTTGAAGAAGCCTTTCTGGAGTAGAAGATACATCAGTCGTGATCATTACATATCCGTTCGATGGAAGCCTCCATCTCCAGTCTTTGGGTACAAGAGCTATCGCTGAACATGTCCGTGTCGTATTTGAAAATAAACACCCAGATAGTGGTACTTTGCAACAGCCGGCGTTAACTAGTTGACAATGGAGAATGTATTTTTTTTTACATTTTCCAAAACTGCTATTTTTATAGTATTATAAATATTCCGAGTCTTATACCGAAAAGAAAATAATATATCGCAGTATTATGGATGTTTATTGCGTTTTTTCTTTTTTTTTTTATCCGCGGATGTAAGAAACAAGTTAAACATTCTAATTAAAGCTATTTTGGTCGTGATAAAGATTTCTAAGCACGTGTGAAGAATTGTTTTTTTTTTGTAGAAACAACGAATGGAAAGTAATGTAAGACATCCGAAAGGTCATAAGAGAAAAAACCGAAAGGCAGCATGAGAAAATACTTCAACGATTGAAATTCCACGCGAAGAGTAAAAAGACTTTCTTTAAGAGTCAAAAGACCCGAACTATATAAAAAAAGGGTATAAATTTTTTAATCAAGGGTTGGCGAGCAGTCATTGACGCTAGCCATAATGCATTGTGGTGTTGATATTAGCCAACTTCTTAGAGTTGATCGTGATGCTAGAGGAGAAAAGTAGAATGAGCGAAAACTTGTGCAGTTTTTAGTATGGATTTATTGAGATTCAGCTTCATTCTTAAAAGTAGTTTGACCCATTTCACTTCCATAGTTCTCCCCCTTCAGATACTTGTTTAAACATCTAGACAAAGAGACATGAGCGTCTCGTTATTCTCAAACTAAATTCAATTGGACAATATCTATTTGGCCTTAAGAAATAGCTTCTTGTCAACTTTGTAACAATCAATCGAAAATAAAATGAAAATTCAAAGTGAGGACGCTTTTAAGGTGGTCTGCCTATGAGATTGTGCATCAGTTCTTGTTCAACTGGTTCAAGGTTTCTTAGTCTCTTTCTTGATTGCTGAAATTTGATTAATTACCCTAATTTGAATCTATTGTCGACGCATGAGCCTTGAAATTTTCAGTTTCTCAATGGAACTGCTTCAGTGTTCATTAAGGCGTTTGTCTCAGTGTACATTTTGAAAACATTCACTCTAACATAATTCAGCCCTAAAAAAAACATTCAAGTTGTATTTTTAAAACAAAAAAAAAGTAAATTTTAGGTTTCTATTTATTACTGAGATATATTCATTACTTGGATTTTAGGAAAGTCTCTTGAAAAGAGCATGTTATGAACATTTTCTTCGACCCCCCCCCCATACACACCCTTGATCATATCTCTGGTTAAAACATGAGCTTGAAAGGAGAAAAGTTTAGAAAATGGTGTACCTCACATCTATAACACTGAACATGGAAGCTTCTATCTAAAGCCACAACTCGAATTGTTTCATCTTTCCCTGGCTCTGGCATGATTGGCTCTTTACACACGGAGCAACGTGGAGCAAATTTCCTAAAATTAAATAGGTACTTATGAATAATATATTTATTTATACAAATAACCTTTCTTTAACTTTTGAGTGACTAAACTAAATAATGACAATTTGCCGTTATGCTCCTCACGCATTTTTCAGGTTAGGTCAAATTGCCACACTTATGATACTTGCATGAAGAAAAAACTGCCAGCTCCACTTGCCATTACTGCAAGATCTAACTTCTCTATTTCTTGAGGAAAAAAATTATGAACAGTAATGATAAAAAAAATTAAGGAAATAAAAAGGTTCGGAGAATTTAGATAAATTTAAGGAAAAATGTATTCTAATTATGAGTTCTAGTTTATTATTATAATTTTTTGTGATGGTTGTTTAAGTATTTGAAGGAGTATCGTGAATTTTTTTCATAATTTACTTTTATCATTATTATTACGGTTACTTCAGTAGCAGCTCAATGGGGAAAGAAATATGCTTTGATTTGCGTTACTGGCATTGATTGAGCAGTTAGTTCATAAATATAACCAGTCTTGATGAGTTTTTATTCCTGGCACAGCCCTGGGACGACTTGTTATTGCATCTTCTTGGGCAGGCCAGAAGATTCAGTTGAAATGAAGTTGTGTTTCGTATATATATATATATATATATATATATATATATATATATATATATATATATATATATATATATATATATATATATATATATATATATATATATATATATATATATATATATATATATATATATATATATATATCTTTAAACAAGCAAAAATTGTATACTATAATTTATGAATTGTTTCTCGAAAACAGTTCCATATTTTTATATATGCATGTATATTATATAGTTATAGAATATTAGAAAAACTTAACTAATTATATATATATATATATATATATATATATATATATATATATATATATATATATATATATATATATATATTATATATATATATATATATATATATATATATATATATATATATATATATATATATATATATATATATATATATATATATATATATATATATATATATATATATATATATATATATATATATATATATATATATATATATATATATATATATATATATATATATATATATATATATATATATATATATATATATATATATATATATATATATATATATATATATATATATATATATATATATATATATATATATATATATATATATATATATATATATATATATATATATATATATATATATATATATATATATCTTTAAACAAGCAAAAATTGTATACTATAATTTATGAATTGTTTCTCGAAAACAGTTCCATATTTTTATACATGCATGTATATTATATAGTGTACCATGATATATTTAAAATACAGGATTCTTTCCTTCTAAAGATGATTCGGGCAGAAATTAAACGTCCCCTAATTGAGTTCAAATACCGCTTCCATGAGTCTAAATTCTTAATCTGCAAAAAGAGAAATTGCATTCTAGCTTCAGTTAAACAACGACGCTAGTCGTTTAAATTTCACCAAGATAATCAGTAGCTGAAAAAATGCTATACACAATATTTCTAAGGAAGTTTAAATGGCAAAAACCGTGTGAATGCTTGAATCATCGAAAACATTTAAAAGAATTCATTGGACGAAAGATTTACATCCTTGGTCCTCTTGGGCCAATGGCGAGCAGTCCTTACAGCGCAGGACGAAAGAACTGCGTTTGGTAGTGGGGTAGATGTGCTTTTTAAGATTATTCGTAAATGAGATTTGGAAGGATTCGTAATGTAGATTCAGGACCATTCAGACAGAAATTCTTATATTCTTTCATCGTTGTCACCGTTATTGTCATTTGAAGTGACCCGTTGCTGTGCAACTAAGCATGTAAGTTCAATAAATATATTGTCTTTTTATTTGTGTTTATTTCCTTTTATATGTCTGCATCTAGTCTGATAATAGGTAATTAGTTCGTATGTCTCCAAGGTAAATGCTCCCGAGGAATCTGATCTCCAGATAGCTCGAGAAAGAAGAGGCCACATGTTTTCATCCCTACAAACACCAAAAGTCGTTATCGCCACAGCTTAGAAAAATGTTTCTAACCCCTGTTAGCCTATAAGTATTCGTATCTCTGAAGTCAGATCTGGTCGTGCCGTGGAAACAAAACTCTGAGACGTCAAATTTCTATCACCACAAGTACAAATATTATTATCGCTACAAATGGCGCGAGTCGGAAATTGGAGAAAAATTGCGAACTAATTACGCTATAAACTTGTAATTCGAATTTAATTGTTGGGAACGATACAGACATATAAGTAAATTGATTAGGCCTATTGCCGCTAAGCTACGATAGGAAAACCCTTATATCTCATTGGAGATAGTAGCATCCTCCAAAATAGATTAAGTAAAAATAAATTTATTTTCAATTGATTAAAAAAAAAATGGAAGAACTAAACGAGTTATTAATAGTGCAAAAGTTAGTCGCAAAAAATATAGTGATAGCAAAATCTATACAGAGTACAATGGTCAGTCAGATATTGACGAATTTAATATCCAATTGACCCAGTTTGTACAACTATCAAAAACAGACGTTGGAGCGTTAAAAGACATGCTTCTACTACGATTCAAAGGCAAGGGCTCAACTTTTCTAAAACAGATCGAACTGACCATAGGCAATAACGCCAACTTGCCAATAAATACGGTTGATGACTTGTTAAAAGCATTCAAAGAGAGATTCATGGAAACCAGTTCTATAAATGAATAAAAACACGGAGTAATGAACTTTAATTTTTCACAAAATATAAGGGAATATCTTGATAAAAACGCATTTCTGTAGAAGCGAAATACGGAAGTGGTTCTGGACAACTATATGAAAAAGTCATACTAAATATATTTTTGCAAGGGCTACCCCCAAAACTATGTAGAGTAGTAATATCTAAAAATATTCAGTCGTTGGATCTTGCAGTTCAAGAGGTAGAGCGACTAATTGAAGTTGATAAAATGGTTGCTAATCATAGTAATGCAAAAATAAATAGCCTAGGCGACTCAAACGCGAACCTAATCTTCAAGGGCGATCAGGCATTCCCCAATTTCTTTTCAAGGGATAATTCCCCAGTGGCACAAAGAAATAAAACGCCAGAACCCGCTAGGCAGAAAACAGTACGTTTTCAGCCTATTAAACAATCTAATTACGGAAATAACCGTACAATAATAAGGTGCCATAATTGTAATCGTGTTGGCCATATCGCAAGAGAGTGCCACTATATCAACAATCCTATACCAAGAATTGCTGTCGGTAATACACAAAATTACGGCAACCATTTGTTCAGAAGAACAAATTTTAGCACCGGTCGTGCAATAAGCTTTAGCCAAGGAGGATTGCGCCAATCAGTACCTTATAATGCATACCAACCAAATTTGTATAACCCTCCCCCAAACAGTCAAATTAATTATCGGTTTGAAAACCCAAATACCCGCCAAGGCCAATATAATGCGAGAATGCAATATAGAAATCATGAAAATTTGCCGATGAGAAATGAAAATTTTGCAAGCCAACGGTATTGGCAGGCAACGCCAGCAAACGGCACTGACAGACGAAATCCACATTACCATGATAATACTTGGAGAAGACAGACAGAAGTAAATCCATTAAATATGCTTAAAGAACCAAATACCTCAAAATACCTATTACAGGAACCAACACATGAAAAAAAATCGCCAGGGAAACATGTTGGGCCCCTCAGAAATATAAATTGGATCCTGAGGGTGCCAGGAATATTTAATAGGTCCAAGATAATATTAGTACCTTCCTGTAGTGATATTATTAACAAGTAACCTATATTTAATGATTTTTGTGTAGAAAATGTTTATTTTAAGGCTTTGAGTTGACTGCAGGTGCAACAATTAGTATCATAAACTCTTGCGTATTCAATATGTTGCCTCTTCATATTAGGCGACAGAGGGACCCTAATAATCCCAATTTAACAAGCGTGACAGGTCATAAATTAAATGCAAAAGGGTCAATTTGGCTAAACTTAAAAAGAGACAATAGAACCTTTATGACAAATTTTATTATATGTGATAATTTCCCATATGAAGCTATTATAGGGGCAAATATTCTAAGGTCTAATAGAATACTATTAGACGTAGCCAACGAAAGGCTTGTATACCCAGCTAACGTAGGGGAAGAAATTTCTACCTAAAGAAATCCTAACAGAGGTTACGACGACAACAAAACAGTAAACAGAATTTCTAGTGGTATAATGTCAAAGTATTATGAAACTCATGTCTCGCAAAGATATGGCATAATTGTAAATTTGTTCAATTACCCTAAGAGATATTGCAGAAATGAGGTATATTTAAATAATACAAGTATGGAATCTGCGAAAATAAAAATAGGAGATATGCGACAGTACAGATCAAATGAAATTAAAAAAATAGCGGAATTATGGAAGAACATAATACAACCCAACGTGACGCCACAAGATGGCGCAATGGCGCAGCATAGTGCCAGTATGAATCTAATAAATAACGAAAATAAAGAGAAATATTACGAATTTGCGATAAGGAAAACGAAAGTCCCTCCCAAAACGATGCAAAAAATTCAAATATCACAGATGAGCGAGCCAGTGGCTAGCAAATCAGAAATATTGTTTGCGACACCGTCTGAAATACCCGAAAATCTGTTTTGCGAGGAACAGATTATATGTTATGACAAAGGGGAAGGTTTTATTTCGGTAACCAATAACCATGAAAATGATACAATTACAATTAAAAGGGGACGTGTTTAGTCCAAATCCAGGTTTTAACGGAAAATGATTTATATACATGGGAAAATTCTAGAAGAAACCTAGTTAACGGTATTAAAACTTCAAATAACAAATATCCTTTAACTAAATCGCAATTTTTAAACAAATTTAATATGGATGATATTACGGACTTGGAACTTAAGAAAAAATTATGCGAATTATTATGTAATTTTATGTATGTTTCCTCTGAATCTGAAGTTGACATAGGGATAATACAATTTTACGAGCATTAAATTTTAACGACTGGTAATCGTGTTGCAAAACAGCCATATCGTGTACCATATAAGCACAAAGATTGGTTAAAAAATAAAATCCATGAATTAGAAAAAAACGAAATTATTCACCCAAGTATAAGTCCGTATGGTGCACCAGTGATCTTAGTACCAAAAAAGAATGGAGATATTAGACTCTTAGTAGATTATAGAGCCCTCAACAAGCAAGTAGTTAGCGATAAATTTCCTTTACCAAGAATAGATGAAATTCTTGACTCAATTTCAAGCAAAAACAAAATTTTTACTTCTTTGGACCTTACCCAAGGCTACCACCAAGTAAAAATAGCCGAAAATGATGTCCATAAAACTGCATTTTCCGCATCCAAATATGGCTCTTATGAATGCTTAAGGGTCCAATTTGGGATTAAAACAAGTTCAAACGCGCTATGTAGATCCCTTTTACACCTGTTAAGAGGACTAAAGAATATAATTCATTTTTTTGATGATATTATATGCGTAGGGGAAAACACTGAACAACACTTAGCAACGTTAGCTAAGGTGTTCGAGAGGTTCAGACAAGGCAATTTAAAATGCCGGCCTGAGAAAGTAAATTTATTTCAATCTAAGATTAAATTCTTAGGAGTAGTAGTAACCCAGGGAGAGATATCCCCAGACCCTGATAAAATAAAATGTGTTGAAAACCTCAAGCCCCCCAAAACTATGAAAGAATTAAGGGGAATTTTAGGACTCACTGGCTACTTTAGAAAATTCGTACGCAATTATGCCCAAATTGCGAAACCCCTCACGGAATTAACCAAAGGAAATTCCCATAATTTTACCTGGTCCCAGGAAGCTCAAACTTCCCTAGACCGACTCAAAAAGGCGCTCACTTCTGAACCAATATTATCACTCCCTGATTTCGAAAACGGAAAATTCATCGTTACCACTGATGCTAGCTCAAAGGGCATAGGCGCTATCCTTTCGCAAATAATCCCGGTAGAAAACCCTAATCCTCCAGAGGGAACGCCTAAACAAATAGAAAAAGTTATATGCTACTCAAGTAAAACTTTATCAAAAGGCGAAAGTAGTTATTCAGCCACAAACATAGAATTATTATCTACTATCTACCACTTGGACAAATTTAGACATTATGTAATTTGTAGAAAATTTATATTACGATCAGACCGTAAAAGCTTGCAGTACCAGCGCACATTTAAAAACCCCACAGGCATTCTAGCTAGATGGATTATGAAAATCCAAGACCTAGATTATGAATTTGAACATATAAAGATAAAACAAAACGCAGCTTGCGACTTTTTCAGCAGATACCGAGAAAATATTCCCTCGGAAGCTGAAGAAAAATGAAGTTGACGCCATAATTGCAAAGAGCAAGCATGAATGTAAGAAAAAGAAAGTCAAAGACGCAGTAAAAGAAAATATTCCTTGTCTTAGGAAAATATAAAAAGAAAGCAAAAAAAGGACGAAATGTGTCTAGCACTAGTTTAATATTTTGTGAATGATAAGGTGTTACCCGATAAATTCAAAATTCTTAGAAAAGAGATAGATAATTTTTACTACGACCTGGATGAAGAAATACTGTTTAGAATTGTGACTGCTGAGGCAAATAGAAACCAAACCTCGATAATACCTGTGTTACCACAAAACTTGATAGGGCCTGCATTTGAATATTTTCATTCAGACACAGGTGGACATTTAGGAGTAATAAAAACGTTCCATAAATTGAAACAATATTTTTACGTACAATCTGCACTGACAAAACTTAAAGAATTTGTAAGTACATGCGAAGCAAGTAATTTGAGAAAAATCCCCCCAGCTTATCCAAATCCTCCAATGGGAAGGGTCCCAGTTGCAAAGTACCCCTTCGATATTAGCTCATTTGCCCTATACGGAACAAGTGGAGGCTTACCTGTTTCTAGCAGAGGTAATACTTGTATTCTTTCGGTTATAGATCATTTTTCCGGATTTACTTTTGAAAAAGCATTAAAAAATCAAGGTGCTTATGCCACAAGTAAGGCATTAGCAAAATTATTTTTACAATTTGGAATTCCTAATAAAATTTTGAGTGACAACGGGAGCAATTTTGTTGCAAAAGTAACAAAAGATTTAATGAGTTTTCTTAATATAGAGAAAATGGTGACTGTGCCGTACCATCCACAAGCTAATGAAAAAATTGAAAACAGGAATAAAATATTTTCGAACGTTCTAAGTATTTATACAAAAGAAAACAGGAGCGACTGGGATAAATTCTTACCTTATTTAACTAACGTAATCAACACGGCTTATTCCGAAACAACCAGAGACAATCCATTTTATTTACTTTTTGGTCGAAATTTTAGAATCCCGTATAATGAAATTATTCATTCTCGGCAGTGTTATCATAGCTCAGAAGATTATAAACGAGAATTCATAATTAGAATGAGGAAAAATTATAAAATAGTTAGGCAAGAGTTGGCAAAATGTAAAATAAACCAAGAGCTAAGAAACCAACCCAAAGTTAAGTGTAACGTAAATTTCATAGTAGGAGACTTCGTTTACCTAAAGAAAGGAGCGAAAACAGAAGGAAAAAACTTTCAAACAAATACTCTGGACAGTAGAAAATAGTCAAAAAGTACGATAACGAATATACATTTAAAATGGAAAACCCCGATAGCGGAAGAACTTACAAGGCGCATGTTAGCCGAATAAAAAGAGCCAAATTTCCAGAGAGATGGGTATCACATCACCTCTTCTACTGATTCGTCAGATTCAGAAAATGAGCCCCCAGGTCAAGATTGGCAGAGCTAAAACCCTTTAATTTCAAGCAAGACTATTTCGAGAATGACAGTGATGAACAAAACTTTGAAGAATTTTTAGCTATGGAAAATCTAGTTATTCCAGAGAAAAAATCCCTAATACCAGTAAGAATAAGAACGCCAAAAAGTCCAAAAAGTTATTCAAGCGAGCGCAGGAGATTTAGATTATACAATATCTCCAAAGACCAAATTCGTCCCCTATTGAATTTTAACCCTATATCCCCCCAAAAGATTTCCTGACGGTATAGTTTTCCCTGCAACACCGATAGAAAGGCCGCTGTCTTTACAAGGAGAGTTAAACAGAGTTGTAGAAACCCCCGGTATTACTGTGAAGAAAACTCCTCCCAAAGAGTTAACCGAAACAAACCTGCGAGAAGCTATGGATTTAATAAATTTTCCCATAAAAACGAGTCAAAGTACATTGCCCGGGAATAAAACTCCAAGGGATGACCAGCAAGGTCAATATCATGATATAACTGTATCCAAGGCCAAACCTAAACATTGGACTTCATGGAGCGAAACTCTAGTGCAAAAATGCCCCATTCCCCTGAGGACATGGCAGTTAAACAATGGAGGAACCCCCCAAAAACTATTGATTCCTCCCAAAGCTCTCAAGAATCTTTCAAATCTCCCGAGTTGAAAACTCAAGACGAGGACCTAGAGAATAAACCTTCTACTTCCAGAGGAGTAGAAATTTACGAAGGAAGGGCAGGTGATACCTCAAAAAGTGCCACCTCTAAAAGTTCCAATCCGGATTCGTCGGAAACTAGTACCGAAGAGTCTGACGGCGAATCAGACCATACAGTAGCTACAGAAATAGGGAAATCAAGACCGACCTCAGCAGCCGCACACGGGAAACAAACAAAATTAAAAGGGCAAGAATTTTTGAAAAAACAGTATAAGAAGTTTGACCTTATTTCGCTAGAAAAACCTAAAAATAAAAAACCGCAAGAAACAGAGGAGAAAATACCGACACAGTCAGTTAGAACGGTCAAAAAACATTACAGATTGAAATATCCCTAATTAACGTAAATACAAATTTCAAAGATAACAAATTTAACACCATAATAAATTCAAAAGTATGCAATTAAAGTTAACCAATCCAATATTAATGATAAAAATAATATAAAATAAAATAATACGAGTAATGTCAAAACACTGGTGATCAGGAGAGAATGGTTGGAACAGAAAATAACCAAAGCTAGGAAGATCGTGGTCGACTAAGAACGACAACTGGCGTTGGACCACGTCTTGTGGGAAGCCTGGGGAGGAACTAAAGGCCCATGATTGTTTTTTGTAATTTTTTTTTTAAACGACCGTAGGAAGGGATATTTCTCAGTCCTTCAAGTGTAAGAAACTAGTATTTTTACGCCAATCAGGGCCAGTCAAAGCAATAATTAAAGGTTGAATAGAAACTTCAGTGAGCTAAGTTTTCGTTTTTGGATCTGAATGCTTTGAAAGAGAAACAGAAAGTTTACTTTCTTATAGCTCCGAGGCGAAAAAAAAAGAAAAAAGAAAAGCTTTTTAATTTCATTATATTATATCAATGACGTATGCTGTCCTACTGCTCTGTGTTAAACATAACTTCCAAAGAGAAACAAAGGCATTAATGTCTTTAGCTCCTTGGCAAAAAATTTCACTTCATTAGTTTATATCTATGACGTATACAATAACAGAGAGATCAGTGTTCTATAGTTCTGTGACAAAAATGTTCTTTAATTTCATTGGTTTATCTATGACATATCTTGTGCTCTAATTTTTGTGAAATATTTTCGCAAGTCAGTCACGTTATATCTTACCTATACTGACTCAGGTCCCCTCGAAGTTTCTATAAAAAAAAAATCGACCCATGCCCTAACCAAGATGGATATTATCAGAAACAAGAAATTATCAGTACAGAAGCGTCTAATTATATGAAATATTTTGTCTTAGCGCAGATTATAATTATTTTATTTTATATGATATAAATATATCATATTTATTTATTTAGTGCTGAAGGATTTGCTCAAACAATAGCCTTCTAAAAAGATATTGATGCCAGTTCTTCATTACGCTTATATTCTTTGCCAAGCATCAACTGGAATCTACGCGGGCAAGCTTGGAATCCTGCATCTAATGACCTTATTCGAAAGGCGAATATGAGGCACCAATGTTGACTTATAATTACGGAAAATCGAAGAGAAGAACACGGGGAAACAAAGAAGAACACCTCTGGATTTCAACTGAGGTTAAACTCGGAACCCCATGAGAACGCCTAAGCCAAGAAATAGGGAAGACATTAGAAAACGAGTGGGTAGAGAGGTCACCATTCGTCCTTGTTATGTCTTGTTCCCTCATTGTAGTATCGTTCACGTAAAACTGTGTTGCTATGACGCTACAACATGCGTTTCTTAAACAGCACGGACGTGCGTGAACAATGTAGGCATGAAATAACTTGTAAAATTATACCTCAAACTTAATAATATAGGGTAAGTTCTGTTTATTTAATATCAATATTTCCGTTCTCAAAACAAATTTGAAGACATCTCTGTTTTAAATTTTTAGATTTTCATTGTGAGTACTAATATTAGTGTATTTATTTAATTCTGTCTCATAGCGTAGAAATTAATGTACCCAATAAACACGTGACTTATTTGTACTATGAGTGTTTACTTTAAAGAACGCGTGATTCTGCCTCGCTATTTTTATTACAGGGAATAAAATGGACACATTGGTTATTGAGCATTACAATGAGCTGCCCAGTACAGATACAACCCAGTAGCATCTATTTTCATCATATCTCAACCAACGAAGAGGACTCACCATAGACTCCTGGCAATTTTCATCCCAGCTTCGTCTACGAAAACAACAGTTACCTTCGATCGTCGTTTCTTCGACCATGGACCATATTACGGATCAGGTAACACTATATTTGAACCTCAGTATCAAGTACTTTAATGAACTATATAATCACATAAATGCTGAGAAACCCATCGGTCAGTACAAGATATAAATACGTAGATATCGCCTTTGATACTCACTATGGACCCCAGAATAATTTGACAGTATAGTGATGATATTTGAAGCTAAACGATATTTAACGATATTTGAAGTTATATATGAATTTTAAATTTGAAGATATTTGAAGCTGAAGTTAGAGACAATTTGAAGTTTAATTCTGAGAACCCCACCGATCAGTACAAGATAAACGATATTTAACGATATTTAAAGTTAAATGATAGTTGAAGATGTTTGAAGTTGAATCTAAAGACAATATATTAAAAGAGTCACTATAGTATGACGACAACCCGTTTCAAAAAGCACAAATGAACTATTTTACGGGAGAATACATCCTCTATGTGCCTCAAAAAATCCAAAAATGATATGCTGAGAAGAAAAACACCAACACCTGTAGTGGGAAGCATCATTTCCCAGTTGACTATTAGAACGATATTTTACAGTCATTTCCCAGTTGACTATTAGGGAAAACTTGTCGTGTAAAGACAACTAGACTCGAACTGTTCCATGAAGAAACCATAACGTAAATGCTTCAAAATTTTTGCCAAGACAAAAAGAGTGAAGGACAATAATTTAAAACAGAAGGGTGTAGTACACTAAGGACTCAAAGGTGATGAATAGATGTGAAGCTACATATGTTACTTCTTAATAACCTTGACAATTCAGAAATTCCAATAGTGAAAGTATTTTAAAAATACCAGTGAACATGATAAACACAATGTTGTGTGCTTCAAATCGTTTTTGTAGGTAGTATTAGATATCCAGAAAGTTATGAGTAGCGTTGTCAAGTTATTCATTTAATGTAGCGTAGATAGAAAGTAGTGTACCATATAGACAAAAAAAAGTGAATTAAAAAAAACTAATTTAAAGGTAGAATAGCCCCAACCTTGTTGGAAATGTAAAAGTAATCAGTGTTAGATATAAAAAAAAAATCCTTAGTATAGTAGCTAACCTAGAACCATGAATAATCTTAGTCCGGTAGATGAATTTTAGATAGGGATGTAGAATAAAATAAGAAAAATAACAGAGAAAATTTTTAGCACTCCTAATGAGCAGTTACTAATGACGGGACGTCATTAATTGATGGGAAGGGTGATGTGTACCATTAGTATATTTAAAATAAAGGATTCTTTCCTTCTAAAGATGATTCGGGCAGAAATTGAACGTCCCCTAATTGAGTTCAAATACCGATTCCAAGAGTCTAAATTCTTAATCAGTAAAAAAAGGAATCGCATTCTAACTTCAGTCAAACAACGACGCTAGTCGTTCGAATTTTGCTAAGACAATTAGTAGCAGAAAAAATGCTAAGCACAATATTTCTAAGGAAGTTTAAATGGCAAAAAACCGTGTGAACGCTTGAATCATCAAAAACATTTAAAAGAATTCATTGGACGAAAGATTTACATCCTTGGTCCTCTTGGGCCAATGGCGAGCAGTCCTTACAGCGCAGGACGAAAGAACTGCGTTTGGTAGTGGGGTAGATGTGCTTTTTAAGATTATTCGTAAATGAGATTTGGAAGGATTCGTAATGTAGATTCAGGACCATTCAGACAGAATTCTTATATTCTTTCATCGTTGTCACTGTTATTGTCATTTGAAGTGACCCATCGCTGTGCACCTAAGCATGTAAGTTCAATAAATCTATTGCCCTTTTTATCTGTGTATATTTCATTTTATATTTCTGCATCTAGTCTAATAATAGGTAATTAGTTCACATGTCTCCAAGGTAAACGCTCCCAGGGAATCGGATCTCCAGATAGCTCGAGAAAAAAGAGGCCACATTTATATGTCTACGTATTCTATTTTCTCCCATTAATTGAGGGTGGCGTAGACCTTATTGGCTCGATCTTTAGCGCTATAAGCGGCGCTATCGGAGTACCTATAAAGTGGAAGTTCACAGTTTAAGGTATAATTTTAGACTTGACGCGATCAATCTTCATTACCGCTATCAGGACGGCCAGAAAGCTTTTATGGCCACAAAGAAAAGTTCTATTGCTACAAAGAAAAGTTTTATTGCTACAATAGTTATAGAATATTAGAAAAACTTAACTAATTAAACAGCTAAAGTATTTAAACTAGGAACGTGAATTTTTGGGAAAATAATCTTCGCACTAATAGACATGCAAACTACGGTTCTAGGCGTTTACCCCCCCCCCCCCTGGAAAATATCCCCCGTGGAAAATAAGGCTTTCCAAATTTGAGAATTTTATTTGAGTTTAGTTTTAATTTCCGCAGGGGGAAGGAATTTTGGTGTATTATGCGCCACTCACTCAAGTTTACGCTGCGTAAAACTCAAGAACAAACCGATTTCTTCGTTAGTTTTTTTTTCAGCTTAGCGCGAAACAAGACAAAGACAACGGACAGAATAGATGGGAAATATATAATTTAGGCTACATATTTGCACATAAGGGGAGGGGGGAGAGGTAAAGTATTCGGACAGTTTGAAGTCAGAAAACAATTCCTTCTAGGTATATGCCACTAAAAAATTACAGACTAGTCTCAATGATTAAATTTTGGTTGAGATTCATCCAGTTACCGAATGACAGGTTGGTTAAGGCAGCTTATGAAGATTTACTCTTGAAGGGAAAAAAAGATAATGGTCAATAAAAATAAAAGACATTTTTGACAAAACAGGGTTTTCTTTTGCTTGGAATGAAGGCTATGAAAGTAGAGGACCAATGGATACAAATGCACATTGGGAGAATGAGATTAAGAAAAGTACTGGAGAATCAAATGATCCAAAAAAGGAAAGAGGAGATAAAAAAAAGTCAGAAACACTAAAGTCTTATAAAGATGTTAAGGTGGTTTATGGGTAGGAGTTCTATCTTAAGCTGAATTTACCAGCTAGATATTTGACTTTGTGGATGCAGCTCAGGGATAATTGCCAGCCAATTAGCGCAATATTTAAAAGATAAAGAAAGACGTTCCAAAGAAGACAGATATACTTGCCCGCTTTGCAGAGTTAAAGAAGACTATTTGGTGCATTCCTTGAGCCGGTGCCAGTGGCTCTAGGGTAAGGGAAGAGATATTTGGAAAAAAATGAGTTGATGCTTACAGGTGTCTTAAATAGTACGTTACCCCAGTTTATTTGTAGAATAGCGAGGTATCTGGAAATTTTGTTATCTAAAAAAAAAAAATAATAAACAAATCCCAGTATAAAGTAAATGTAATGTTTCATTTAAGTTTTTTTTTAATGTCCGTATTTCCAACTATTAAGTACTATTATTAGATTAATGTAGTGTTTCATTTAAGTGTTTTATGATGATCGCTTATCAAAGTTTATGTTATTTGTGCCTTTCATTTATGTTATATTACTGTGTTCATGGCCGTATATTTGGCTTTAAAATATCTAATATGCATAATAATTGTACCTAAAACATTTTGCATGCAGACCCGCTATACCTTACCCCCCCCCCACCCCTAATGTGCAAATCTGTAGCCCCAATTTGTTTCTAAAGAAACGAAGAAACTAACCAAAAAACCGGTTTGTTCTCGAGATTCGATTGTTTTGTGTCTTAATTTTTATTTTTTACGTCTTCACTGTCCAACCCTAGGTAGGCCTACATCTAAAATTGTTTTCAAGGTCATGTAATAGCAAAGTAAAAGACACAAAACAATAGAACTTTGATAACGGAATCTCGAGCTAGGTTACACAGTTTCGAGCAATCGAATTACTTAGGCTATGTGTATGTTTTTGTTATTTTTATTGGCATGCTCCCTCTCCCCGATCCTCACGAAAAAACTCCTGGGTGAGTTTATGAATAATGATATCGTAATAGCAAAACTTTGAGGCACAACAATTTGTACGGCTAAATCAAAGACTGATCTTGATAAGGCATCAAACAAAGGAAAAAACACAAGGCAATCAAATTAAAACACTCAAAGAGCAAATAATGTTTTTCTTTAAAGGAACACATGTTACCTTGTTGACTTTTTCACAGCTAAAAATTCGGTTTACTTTATTCAATTTGAATTAAAAACGTGGTCAAATATAAAAATTCGGCGTTTCCCCGAAGTCTCAAGATTTACCTCAGTTTCCTATAATTTTCATACGGTTTTGATTTTTAAATAATTTTTTTTCAGTTCAACATATCGCAAGAATGAACAAAATCAGGGCTATAGACCTAGGATGGATTATTACAACAGGAGGACTTCCAATCTGAAAAATGGTGTGGCAAAAGCACAAACTTTAAACTGGATTGGGTGCAGGAGATGCGTTCCACTGTGTGTTGGCATAGGGAGGCTTTACGTTACAATGCGTTTTCTGTAGTGTCATAGTAATTCTCCTTTTTATGCTGTACTGCAGGAAAAAGAACAATACTTTTGTTTTAAGTTGAAAGACAAGAAGGAACAGGCATGCACGCATAGGGAGGGGGCTTCCGGGGGGGGGGGGTTACTCCAAAATCTAAAGATTATGTAGCTTGTCTCTAAGAAATACTTAGTTTCATATCATCTACCAATTTTTTCTGTTTTTCGAATTTCCTTCTTCCCAGAAATAAACTTATCCCCATTTAACTGAATCCAAAAGAAATGATCAGATGAACTCCCGAATTAAAATTATAGTCGTCACCTGCTTGGTTGTAGTCTTTTTTTTTCATCAAATCAAGATCCATACCCTAACCGCCAATATTGACCACCTTGAATTGATTGGTTAAATCTGTGCTTTTACTGTTCCCCAAATGTTCAGAAGTTTTTTTTTTCGGAAGTGCGTTATTTTTCCCTTTATTACATGATGAAATGGGTAGGAAAAAAACCTTTGATACTCAAATTTTCATTTCAATTTCTTTAACACCTAAAGTCAATTTCACATTTCCCAGTTTCCTGTAAAATGTATCTCCTTAATTAGAGTACTGCAGCCTATTTTAAATGTTGGTTTGCACAAGACCCTGAACATTCAGCTAAGCTAAAATGTTTCTATAGCTTCTCAAAAATTTTCTCCATACTAAACAAGTGAAAACTATGAACAGTGTTTATCTTTGATATAGTATCATTCACAATGACAATTTTTTGTGTTATCAAACGTATTTTTCTAGGAGGGTGAAAGAGAAGGTGCAAATCCCCGTAAAAATCAAGGATTAAAACGTAATTGTGTCTATTTCAATTGTATAACACTTAGGCACTACCAACTGATCTCCATTATGCTTTGTTTTGGCTCAGAATATAATCCTACTATTAGAGGTTAAAGTAACGACAAGAACCCCAGTTAGTGATAAGATCATCTTTTGTTTCGTCATCCCATCATTTAAATTTAGTATCAGCTAAACAAGTGTTTCCTACCTGTGAAAGTCATCAATACAATAAACTTGATTACTGGCATCAACAGTAAAGGGAACATTGTCCAAACATTTTTTGCAAATTGTGCAAGTAAAGCATTTTGGGTGATATGGTTTCCCCGTTGCTCGGAGGATTCTTTCCAAAATCGGTTTCATGCAAACATTACATTTCTCAAGGGTTTCCTGTGAAGGTATAAAAGAATAAGATTATCAGAGTAACCATATGTATACTGGGGTCTAATTTTATGGGAAGAGATGTCAAAACAAGGGGAATTTCCGTTTTTAAAACCCTGTTTTTCAACTTCCCCAGGAGATTATTCAAACGAGGGTTGAGGCAAAAGAGAATGATGTGCAGGTATGCACTAAAATTAGCTTATCAGTTTCAATCCTGTTTGATCTTACCTTTTAGTTGATATTGGATCAACTTATTAGAAAGTGATAATCAATATTAAACAAAACAGAAAAAAAATCCATGTTTAAATCAGATTTAAAATGTAAAGAAAAAGAGCATAGATTAAGCTCTTTGCCTTTTTTTGAGACTGAATGGACATTTAAAAAAGTAGCAATACATACTAGTGCAGACTGCCTTGACCAAAGTATTATCTAAAGTTTTTTAAGAGCCTAGCAAATATGGGATACCCTAATTCACTATTTGGAAATAGAAGAGTAACCTATTTTTACGCAAAATGCGGCTATTAATTTGATTGAAATATCAAATTCAATATGGATTAAAATCGACGGTAAGTGAAAGATTGACAAGTTGCTTTGTCAACTGAAACTATTTTTGAACGATCAAAGTGACGTCATTTTTTAGCTTTTATTCCGAAATTTCGTGTTATATTTGTCAAGTAGCGTGTATTCTTTGTTTTCTTATTATGAACGGCGATTCTCGAGGTTGCTAAACAACTCTGCTGTCACTAATTCCTCCATGTAAATTCTATTTTCATATTCATTAAAATTGTAAGCTCAAAAATAGCAACAACAGCGTTTTTTTATAGTGAACAGATAAAGACAGATGAAAGGACTATCTACTGTATTAACAAAGCTATTTTTGTGCATGGTCTGTCTCCACTTTAGACAATAATAATTTTTTGGAAAATATCTTTCTATCGACCTCGCAAGAGAATAACGCCAAGGAAAAGTACAAACGTGGATAAGGAAAACATGGTGGCAAGAAATTACAGAGTTTTTCTCTAATCTCATAAGATATAAAATTGGTGGTTACCATGAATCAGATAGAATCAAAACAAGTAAACAGATAGCAGGTGGTAAGCTTCTACAGCTTTTAGCCTAGATAAAAAAAAAATTAATTAAGATTTTATCCGATTTTCTGATAAATTAGCTATGTACTTCCTGAATTGATTAGCCCTATTAAACAAACACAATAAATTGACAAGGCACATTCATCGCTGGTTTTGATTATCTTACATAAATTATCTGGCCTTGATTTTTTTTTTTTTTTTGTATGTTTGGTTTTGTGGTTAATTATAGAGAATAATTTAAGTACTTTGCACGATGTAGCTGGCTAAATTAGCTTCTAAGCAGGATTATTAATTATTTATAGACCTAAATATTTTATTCTAATTTTTGGTGTATTATTTCTTTTCTTTACAACAAGATCTTCGGCAATAACCGTTTCCTGATGGTACTTAAAACTAGTATTGGGAAATAGGTCACTACCAGCTGTTTGACTAAAATAGACAATAATTCTCAAGTGAAAACATTGTTCTATAAGATAAGAAACAGGGAATGCTCCTATGATTGTTCTCAGAAAAGGTCGCAACCTTAAAAGATTCACCTCAAAAGGCTTGGTAGAACCACTAAAGAACCAAGAATTATCAAGGAAAGACATTGCTTTATAGAGACAAGGAACGAGTAAAGCCCCCCTCGAAAAGGTTTAGACTGATTATCTTGCTCGCCTGCCATGTATTATGAACAATTGTATTTTAAGAATATAATTTAGAGCATACAAAGCTAAGAGCCATTCAAATGTCATGACACTACAACTTCAAAATTTTAAAAGTCTGAGCCAATTGATTGGCCTTACGAACGGTTCAATTAGCGCAACTGACCACAGTTGGTCCTATTAAGACAAAGTGAATAAATACAATAAACTTGACACTTTTGGCTATGTCCAATAATTAATATCCAATACAATACTACTCAGAATTTTACATGTTATACATTTTCTTCTCTATAATCTTGCCTAATTTTGTATCACTCTGGATCTTAAAATCCTCATACTTTTACGAGCCATCTTGTTGGAATAGAAAAAAAAACTTGAAAAGAAACAGAATAATTTTACTCCTTTAGACGTTCCTTTAAAATCTACTTTAAATCATTTTTAATTATGATTCGAATATGCAACTAATTTTTAAAGACCATAATTTTTTTCTAAAGCAGGTTCAACTTCCAACATCCGCTTTGAAACGTCACCTTTTATAAAAAAATCATATATATATATATATATATGATATATATATATATATAATATATATGTATGATATAATATATATGATATATATATATTATAAAAATATATATATATATATATATATATATATATATATATATATATATATATATATATATATATATATATATATATATATATATATATATATATATATATATATATATAAAAGAACCAACTGTATTTTCTTGATAGCTATTCAGAGCACGCATCACCGAACCCATGTTTTTAGATTTAAATAGATATTAATTCTGCTGCATTTCAAGGACAATACATAACAGGCACTTAAGTAAGAACGAGCGGAATCTTAGGGCCCATGTCCTTCGCCCCACAACATTTAGATTTTCTGAAAATATCTTCTATAGTTTCTACACAAACTGGTATTCGTTTATTTTTGAAGTTTTTTTTTTGCCTTGACTCCTCTTCCCGCCTCACTCTCTCAATAAATAAATTCATCTGCACATGTCTAAGCCACAACTAAACACCTGTTTTATTTTGCGATATTTTCTACCTGAAAGTTAAAAAGTAGCTTTTGACCGAGGAGTTGTCGAGTTTCAGAAATCACGTACATCACGTGGTGCGTCCCAACCGTGGTAAAAGTGTTACAAATGTGAGGAAACTGTGCCTAGCGTTGTGGGGACTGTGCCAAACGTGGTAAAACTGTGCCACTTGTCTGTGCGGTACATAAGACGCTCTGAGATGTACACTAGGTAGCGTAGAGTAGGCAACCCCTCATTTTGACGAGTGACTGGTGGTCTGGTGGTCAAGAATCATAATACATTCTCTACAATTCCATTTTGTATGTAAAAAATGGGTTTTGGTTTTTGAAAGGCAAATTTTGGCCGAATTTTATGATTATTTTCGAAACACTTCTGAGCTTAAGTTCATTCTCTGACTTTTTTTTTCAATTTTATACTATTAGGTCTGTTTCTATGTATTTTCGGCGTATTTAAGTTACTACTACCATGATGAATAAAGTAGGCTATTCATTTATCTATGTTTGTTTAGAAAACAAACACTTAAAAAAAATACTTCCCTGGAGATGGTGTGGAAATTACTTGCTTTATAAAGGCCCTTTGGTTCTGAAATAAAAAATTTAGAAAGGAATGAGAACAACAAAATCTCTTAACGATAATTTTTTTTTATATAAATTTCCCCAAGACATAGTAAGAATAAGTAAATTTTCTCAGCATTTTTATTAAATGCTTCCATCGTTGTAGACCTTCCTTCCTGAATTCAATTCAGCTTTTAAAAAGGATAAAAACCTTACCATATAGCAATCATGGCAATGTGGTTTTCCATCAACATCGTAAAACGGCTTCTCTCTCAATGTATTGCGACAAACCACACAAAGGAAACACTTGATATGATAGAAGGATCCCATTGCAGTACATCCATTTCCTTCGCCCGCAATTTTCGATCCACACTCTGCACACATACCTACAAACAAAGTTATAGCAAATAACCTTGACCTTAGTCAATTTCGAATCACCGAATAACAACATTGGCAAATATACCATTTGATATTCATTCTCATGTTTGGTCGAGAGATGAATGAAAAAAGCTCGAGTCTCAAATTGATTAACGGAAATATGAGTTTTAAAAGATTTCCGGACATAAAAATTGAATTCTGGTCTAAATTTTGGGAAGTGAACGGAATGCGGATTAAAAAGTCTGTTCATTCGATTTAATCCCAGGTCTTATTTCTCTTGCTGGCGAGATCGAAGTGTTTTTTTTTTCAAATCGGTCAGGTAAATGACATGCATACTAGGAAAGAAAGATTGTATTCTCTTTCAGAAAGAGTAAGGTCCCAAACCAGTATTCAAAGGCAGGACACAAAATTGTAGAGCATTAATTGCTTGTGGCAATGTCCAAAACAATTCCATTGAGACATTCAGATGCCAGACTGAATAGTTTTATATACAATAAACAAAGAAGAAAATAAAACAAAGCAAATTGCAGATTTTTACTATAATAATATCGAGAAATCAACTAATACTTTAGCATTTGCTTATATAAAATATTTTCGAATATACTCATAAAATAGAGTTCTAAAAAAGACATCGAGATTTCAAAGGCTATTACGTATTTTTTAAATTTATATGTTAATCCACATTCTCAGGGAATCTTTATTTTAAGGGCCCTGCGGAACCCCTAGAAAATGCCATTTTGGAGCCCCTTATATGATTATTACCAAAACATCAAACAAACTAAATGTATGCCAGTTTCTGGCCTTTTATTTAAAATATACATGTTAAGATTGATGCCCTTATCTCTATGATGAATTTCAAATAACTGGAAGTATTTTCATAGGCAGAGGTTACTTTACCTTGAAAATGGATGAATTAAGACTGAGCACCGGAAGGAGGAATATAACCGTTTTTTCTTTTTTTGGGAGTATGAAACAACAAAGGGCCCATTTCTGCCGAGGGGCATGCCTCGTATGTACTTATGATTTTAATCATTTCTAAAAGACAAAAATTCAACTCCTTAGGTTAATTTCTGGAATGCGAACAAAACACAGCTTTCGCACAAGAATTTTTGGACTCCCCTTAGTTCTTCGTTTAGTGTGTGATTTAAACAACCGTTGCCGTCAGATTTTCTAAACAGTAAAAGTAGACTCGCATTAAGAACCATCAATTGTTTAAACTGATTAAGAAAACAAATTCATTTATCACAATTAATCTTTTGAAAACTATCACAAAAGGGAAGAAATAAATGCATTGCTAGCAGAAATATCCATTTCTCATCACAGAAAATTGTGTAGAACCTGTTTTTAATGCGATTACTCATAAAAAATAGTTCAAGGTTAGTCGTAAAATAATAGCTGAGAAAATTCCTTTAAAACAATAGCAAGAAACCTTAGTCAAAATACAAAAAAAAAACTTCCTGTAAGTTAATATCCAACCGGATGAATAGAAACAGAAAAAAAAAGTCAGGAAACACAATTAGGTAATATGTTCTTGGATGCATTTCTTATTTTAATTAGAATAAGCTTTACTGCCGAAATGAACAATCTACTTGTTATAATTGTGCTTCAAAATAATAAAACACTGGCGTCAATTAGGGGAGGGGGGAGAGGAGCATGTACCCCTAGATTTTGAAAAATACCTTTTCTGGGGGTGTTTTCATTGACAGAATAAAAAATTACCTTCTTCCGCGCTAAGTGTTAAGAAAATACATCCCCCCCCCTCTATATTTTCGTGAATTGACGTCACTGAATAATAGCGTGAAAGATGTCAATTGATAAACTTGGTATTCAAAACTGATACAACTATAGGGATTTATCGCATAAGTATAGATAATGTCTCATTCAGAGTTAGAGCTAAAATTCAAAAAAAGAGAAAAAAAAGAAAAATATCTAATTCCGCAGAAGTATACGTAAACAACGATCAAACTAAACATTAAGCGTCATTTCCGCTTTTCTCTTATTAAGCAGCTTTGAACCTTGAAATAGGTTTTCCAAGTTATATAATATTAACCTACTCAACAAGTACCTAAATGCAAGAAAATTTTGAGTCAAATAATATTATTTTATTTCGTTTTTCAAGTTCCATGCCTTTGTGATTTTTTTTTTGTAGTTTATTTCAACAGATACCCAATTCCTAATGAACTTCTTATATCAGTTCTAGGCGACAACATTTAATGCTCTGGTAAATAGAGCTGGGGACAAATGATTGGTGCAAATGTATATAGCCCTTTCTGAATTTTTTTTCTAACAGGAGCAAATCTATCTTATTGTCACTCTCCCTTCCCCAGCAAGCTCTTTTTCAAGAGCAGCCCTGCACAACTGTGAAACAATATCCAAATTAAATTACAGAAAGCTGTCACGTTTTGCAAAAAAGATGGTTTAAATTGAGGATAGATCACTTATTTCATTTCAACATTATATTTTCTTTTGACATTAATTATAACTGCAACTACTGAAGCAAAAATTTTCCTGGCTAACAAAATCCAAGGAATGAAATGCGAACAGTTTGGCAAAAAAGTTCCTTCCAAAATATTAAGTTTTGAATGCTTTATTCATAACATTTTAAGAAAGTAAAAGAAAAACTGAGGAGAACTCTAATATATTAGAACCTTGTTCCTTCTCGCAAATGGTTTTGCGAGCCTGTTGCGAGCCACTACCCCAGTGTAAGGGGTAGTGGTCAGTATATGTGCGAGTCTGTTCTATAACGGGTAAAATAGCTTTAAGTTTCGATGAGAGGGTAACGAAAGCACAACCTTAACAGGATGAACCTACCATAGAAGTCAGGGTCACTAGATTCATCCATGCCTCTGATAAGCATGTTCGTCAAGGCGTCCACCTCGGCTTCTCTTCCTCTCTTTTCTGGGTTTGTAACTGGCTGCGTCGATGGATGTGGAGCCAGTCCTTGGGGTCCGAAAGGTCCGTACAAGGAGTAACTTCCCCTAGAAGACATTTCGCTCGGAGGACGAGGGTTCAACGGTTCATACAAAGACTCGTAGTTAGAGGACTGGAAAAAAAAATCTTTAAATAGATGTTAATTAATAAACAAACAAAAGAAAATAATGATGCACAGGGGAAAGGTTTCGTCCCCGGCCAGTGCTACTAGATTGGGCTATATTGCGCCAATTGAACTAATAGTAGTTAGAACTTGGCTAAAGAAATGGGGAAAAATTGTCAAATTGGGTAAAGAATTAGGTAAAAGCAGCCAGTTTAAAAACCAATCGGTTAAAACAAGTCAAATCATCACAATTCGGCTGAGGAGCAAGCATAGCATTAGCATAGAAATTTGAGCAAGCACAATTTAAAAAACCGGACAATTTTACGCACAACAAAGAAAAGGTTAGGTGGGCTGTATAGCAAACCAATGCTAAACACAGGATTGAAAATATGACCTCTAGGCGCCCCCCCCCGGAAAATCCCCCCCTATCCCCTTGGATAGTTTCGGATATTCATTAGAAGGGAAATCGAAAGTTTTACTTCAAGTCAGAGGCAATGTTATGGTGGTGCCTGTAGTAAAGAGCCATAAGGGTTCAATGTATTATTGTTTCCCAATGGCACGTCATATGGACGGTGTAGTCGTATAAACTTCGAAGGGGGCTCAATCAATTGCAAATTAAAACTCCTAGTGCCTTTTTTAAGAGTCAAGTGGGATTAGAGGGCAACAAGCCAACGCACACACCGTTTTTTCCCCAAACGTATCCGACGAAAATTTTTAGATATCCATTTTGTTCAAAATAGTCCAAAGGTCAAATAACCATGCTTCCAGGTTTGACAAAGCCCTTCCAGCTCCCGGGACAAGGGATGTAAGATATATAAGTTGCCTGTTGTTAAGATATAAGGTTTATATGGAAAGGATGGTCGGAAATTGAGAGTTCTAGCCTTTTTTTTTAATTGAAAATGATTCGAAAATCCACCAGCCCCCCAGTTTTAGAGCTGTTTTTGATATCTGCTCCTATTTTATACCTGGAAAGTGATCAGACATCCATGATCATCTTTGGTAAAAAAAAAAAAATACATCAAACGTTTGTAGAGGAGATCTTTAAACCTCTTTAGTAGGGTTCTCTAATTGAATTGTTGTTAGGGAGGGGGGCAGATGACTCAAAGGGTGCATCCCTCTTGATTTCTGGAAATATTTTTGTTCTACGTTGTTATTATGAAAGTAAAGAGTAAAACTTAACCCCAAAAACTAGCAGAATTTATTCTTTGTAGGAGGGGGCAGTCCCATCCGCATCCTTAACCTCACCCTGGTGGTCGTAGAAAGCTTCAGAGGATGCTTATTTGATCGAAAATAGAGAGTTCTAGTTCTTTTTTATTAGTAGAAAGTGATTGGAGACCAACAAGCTCCTGTCCTAAAACTGTTTTTGATATCTGGTCCTTTTGTTACCGCTTAGGACATCTGATCGATATTTTGAGGTACCTCCTTTGTGCTTTCTCTGTGGCTGCTCAATTTTGGTGTGTGCGGGGGGGAGGGGGAACTTTGTGGGGGGGGCGCCAACTCCCGAAAATATGGTCTAATTTCGCGTTTGAAACGTTAAAAGGGACTATGTAATTTTTTTGGATGATAAGTTGCCAAAAATGGTACTTTTCAGCTACTTAGCAGGACCGAACGAAAAGCAGAACGTCCCTGAACGGGGTTGGAAAAGGTCAAAATAAAAGATTTAAAGGAATTCAAAACTTCAAAAGAGGAAGTAAAGAGTGAAGTTTAAGCAGAATGTGCCAGAGAAGGAGGGCTCGCAGCTGTGTTGGCCTTAGACAGACTGGTGCTGCAGGTAGTTGTTAGCCATATTAGTTAATGGTAAGGGAGAAATAAAGTAGCGGGAAGATGCGAAAAAACTGCCGACGACGGATAAACTGGAGAAGCAAACCGCAGAAGGGTAAGTAACCAAAACAAAAGAAACAGGCCAGCAGGACCAACAAGGACAAGGCTAGGAAATTGTGTTAAAGTTTACTTTTTTTTAAATATGACGAAACTCGACTGTGCAACAACTATTTATTCGCCATTAAGGGAATATGAAACCTTAACAAAACTCCTGATGTCTCAGAAACAGCAAAGAGAGTAGAAAAATTCTCGGACACAACAAAGAAATAAGTATATGGCGACTCAGTACTACTTTTTTCTCAGAGGGGATTGTAATAAACCAATTGTGGTACCATTCAGTAGAGCCTTCATTAGAACAAAATTTTAAGTTCTAGCGATTTTTTTATGTAGCAAAAGAAATAGCACCTAGTAAACTATAAATTTCTGCCACTGTTTGCTGCAAAACAGCATTTTAGCTAGAACAGGGCCAAAAACCTATTGAGCAAAGTTTTTGAGAACTAATCGGCTTAAAACTATCCAGAAAAACTAGTCATGTAACTTTCCAGGTTCATAAGCCACACTGCCGCGCGGTGGCTTATTGGTTCCTAAACATATATACAGTCCATAGAAGACGCGATCATTACAGACCGTTTACACAATAATACTAGCGTAAATACAGCAATGCATAAGTATTGCTATTAGGAAGGATGTCAGTGAGCGGGGAAATATGAGACCTGAATGCAATCGAATAGATTTTAAAAACGAGCAGATCTTAAACTATTTTTTTTTTAAACAAAAGTAAAAAACAAAATTAAAACCTAAACAAACAGAAATTACTCTATAGATGAGGAGTGCTTCTTCCCCCTAAACTTCCCTCCTTAATCTAGAATTACAATTTATGTGCAATTTTAATTTTTTTTTTCATGATACTTCAAGAATAATGGGAATCATTGCTTTAAACAACACAATTTTTAAGTTCCCACGTTTGGAAAGGGATCCAATAACTAAATAATTGTAAGAACCCAACAGATTAAATGTCTGGTATTCGAAAACACTTTTAGAAAAGTAGAATTCAAGCTTAGAGCAATGAGCTGGAGGTTAAGGGGGCGGCAGTTCCTTTATATACGGGATAACGTCTGATGATTTTTAGTTATGAAGTCTCTTCTTACTTTCATTTGAAATAAAAATTGCTTTTGTAATTGAAGTTCGGCTCATTTTTAATATTATACTCAGGGTTACCGTAAATAGCCCCGATGTGGCGTTTCTGCTCCTTGATAATAAAAAAAGAAGCAATTTCTAGGTCAGAGCTACGTTAATCCTATGTATGCAAGCATACATATATCCTCTTCACTTTGTCCACCACCACCTGCAGTAATCAAACAGTTCGCGGTAACGAACTGTAAGTAAGGAGTAATTCTGCCTATTAATAACCGACTCCCTAAAAAAAAGGAATTTTGATAACAAATGATACATCAAAAGAATTATTTTTTTTGTTAATTCCAAATATATAAAATTCATTAAGTTGTCATATCAAAAGTTAAGAGCCAGGGAAAATCCATCAAATTTTCGAAAAAGGGGGAAAGACCTCAAAAAATTCAAGCGATCTTAATGAAAAACATACAATCAGTTCGGTATACCAGAGACCCCTAATGCATAGATTTCAAGCTCTTATCTACAAAAATGGTGAATTTTGTATTTTTTGCCAGAAGAAAAATTAAGGACGCGTGTTTATTTGCTTGCTTTTCCCCCAGGGATGATCGTATCGATCAAATGGTCCTAGAAGATCGGGAAAAGGCTCACACTAACGAAAATTAAAAGTTTTCGTGCCCTTTTTAATGACCAACAAAATGGGGGGGGGGGGGGCCAAACTACCCCCCAGAACCCTTTTTCCCCTAATGACAGGTAGTATTTGTTGCCCGTTGTGTGCATTTAGTATTTGTAATTGGGAATACATGGACATTTATCGGCAGAGGGGGATTTCCCATGGAAATAATTTTGTGTGTGTGTGGGGGAGGGGGCGGGGGACTCCAGGGGATTTTTCAGGGGAAACTTTGCACAGAGGTAAGGGCCGTAAATTATGAAATTTGCCCATTATTTACATACAGTATTTGTTATTGGGAAATTTTGGAAATTTTTCGAGAGGGTCAGGATTTTCCGGGAGGAATTTTCAGCAAGGAGGGAATTGTTTGGGAGGAATTATTATTGGTGTATTTTACGGAGGGAGGGAGGAATTGTGCACGGGAACAATTTTTCGCAGGGGAGGGATTTTCCAGAAGAAATTTTCCACGGAGGGGGGGGGGCGCATTTCCCGGTACGATTTAAAAAACGATTGGAGGTTAAATCAGAACATGACTAAAACTTAAAACGACTAGAAATTATTCCATATATGAAGGGGCTACCCCTTTTTCAACCCTGGCTCGTTAAGCTTAAGTTTTTTGTGCCTTAAAAAAGCTTTTTATTCCAATTAAACGGTCCTTGTGTGTCAGAAGTCGTTCTTATAGAATTGGAAAAAAGGTCAAACTTTAGCATAAAGAGCGATGGTTGAGGAAGGGGCAGCCCCCTTATATACCGAGTAATTTCTTTTTGTTTTAAGTTTAATGTTGCTCCTTAGTTTCAGTTGAACGAAACAGTTTTATTTATTTAATATTTGATATTTCTGTCACATAAATTATCCAGCAAATAAAGGGAGGATAGGGAGAATCAACCAATCCCCTGAATTGATAAAAACATTATTGGTACAGATTAATTAAATAAAACAAAGAAACAGCAATTCAAGTACACAATTTTAAGTACGGTACGTACATTAGGCATAAAGCTTATAAAACTTACAATGAACCGCAAATATCCTTTTTTAAGCATACAAAAGGAAACTAAAAATTCGATAAGCAGAATTTGTCCGGCGGAAACTTAAAAATTTTCAGATGGAGAGTGAATTGTTTTGTACAAAAATATGTATGAACAACAACAAAATGTGCTCGGTTCACTGTAATCAAGATAATTTTTTCTAAATAATACATCCAAATTAGTAAAAAGTACTCCCAGCTTCAAATCACTCGATTGATCTTCTCTTGTTCGAAGCTCTTGATTGGTTCTAAACTTTGAATTTCCACAAGGAAACTATCTGAAAACTTGGACTCATTCTTAACAATAGAAAAAAAGAACGGAATTGTAGATAGCTTCATAGGGGCGATTTGAATAATTCCGTACAAAAGTCTACTTGTAGATATTTTCTGTATACAAAGGCACCCAAAATAAATTTTACACGAAGAAGAAAAGGTTTACCTACAAAAGAGGGGCATTAAATTTCGATTTTTTTTTTGTTCAGAATAGCGGCACATTTTTTTAAATATGAAAAATGTTGCACTATTTGTAAATTCTTGGTCTTCCACAAGGAGAGGGGAGAGCTGAATCCCCACTCTTCCTTATTTGTTCAGACTGAAACCCACAGAAAAATATAGAAAATATCTACAACTTTCTTTTTTACATCAGATGATTGCTACATTATTGTCACAACCAGCAATTCCACTTTTTATGGAGCTGACGGATTTGGCTACTACTCAATGAGAACTATATTTCTCAAGAATCAAACATAGTTTCTAGATGGATAATTAAAAGCCCAGGAAAAAAGTTAGCCAGAATACTTTAGTAGTGCTCCGCCAAATGTTATATGAAATATCTCTACTGATAACATTGAGTATGTGCGGGATACGACAACGTCAACTACCCATGCTTTAGCCAATATCACAATCTAATAGAAATGAATGGAAACAGATCTAGTCCCCCCCCCCAAAAAAAAACAACAAAAAACTGAAAAAGAGAAATACACCTTGTGCTGTGGCACGTAATTTCAGGGGAGCCTGGCATGATTGATTAACACAGTAAACAAAGTACGATCGTGATCAGTGAAGATTGGACAAGTTTTCACAATTACCAGTTTTTCATCCACCTACCCTCTCCCACTATCTCGCGGGGCACTCCAGGGGTTCGAGAACTGCTGGTATAAAGCTTAGCAGAGATAAACTTATAGACAAACAAGTTCAGGCAAGGAGACTAATTGAAGCTAGTAAGCAAGGAGACTACATCCAAAATAGTGGCGTCTTGTTATCTTTTTAAAGCTTGGCCCAAAAACTAAACTAATTCAGACTCTTCAAAAACAAAATATTATAATAAATACCAGCGCAATTTAGTTTAACTATTTGGCAGATCCAAAAAACATAGAAGGAATCCAAAACATAATAAAAAACTAAGAACTCGCTGAGGCCATAAGGTACGCATAGACTAACACCTTGGGCACGGTCAATGTCACGTTCGAGGCATTTTTATAAGAATGCGAACTGGTTTTTTCTACAATGTCGGAACTTCATTACAACAAGAAATTTAGCTTTGATGCTCATTAATGATACGGGTATAAATGGTAGTTGAGTCATACCATTTCGATGATGGCATTGACATCCCGATAAATACATATTAGGCCTTGTTTAGAATCTTTGACCAAAAATGGAAAAACATTAGGATAGCTATAAAAGCATTTAAATTTGTTTATATTTAGGGTTCCTGCCATCTCTAATTTCGCAGGCAAATAAATCCCAACTTATCCTACTGAAATTTGGGTATTTACCAACGATGCGACTTGTGGACATGCAAGTACACAAAGATTTCTTCACTGGGTTGACATTTAGGGGGAGGGCCAATTGTGTCACACAGCAAAAACATGCAAAGTTATAAAAATTACATGACGTGACTGGGAAGACTTAAAATCACAATAGTAAAGGAAGACCAAACCTGGAGCCCCATCCCCGCTCTTTTCAGTGTATGTGTTTAACTAGGGAATAGTAGCCTGCAAAAAATGCCGATGAAAAGCATAGTACCGGAATCATATCCAGACAATGTCTTCCAAAAAGCTGATGCCTAAAAAATCGGATTTTCCTATGAATTTTAACAGATTTTCCTCCAAACTTTCTTGTGAAAGATTCTCAAATAATTGTCCTGGAATATTGAACCAAATAATCGTTGTAACCACTGAAAGCCTAATTTCCCACTACCACGATACATGAACATAATTGCAACGTTTTGTTTGTTAGAGATTTACAGTACTTTAAATAAAAGATTTGTATATCATCAATTACAAATTCATTGTCTGACAAAAAAACGTAATCAAACAGTTCGTGTTAACGAACTGTAAGTAAGGAGCGACCCGGCTCAATGGTAACCGAAACTCTAAAAAACGGGATTTTGATACCAATAGATACATCAAAAGAATCAGATTTTGATTCTTTTGATCAGATTTGTATATAATCAATTACAAATTCATTGTCTGACAAAAAAACGTAATCAAACAGTTCGTGGTAACGAACTGTAAGTAAGGAGCGACCCGGCTCAATGGTAACCGAAACTCTAAAAAACGGGATTTTGATACCAATAGATACATAAAAAGAATCAGATTTTAATTCTGATTTCAAATATATAAGTTTCATTAAGTTTAATCTTACCCATCAAAAGTTACGTGCCTGAGAAAATTTGGCTGATTTTCGAAAAAAGGGGGAAAGACCCCTAAAAGTTATAGAACCTTAATGAAAATCACACCATCATATTCAGCGTATCAGAGAACCCTACTGTAGAGTATTCAAGCTCCTATCTACAAAAATGAGGAATTTTCCATTTTTTGCCAGAAGAAAGATCACGGAGGCGTGTTTATTTGTTTGTTTGTTTTTTTGTTTGTTTGTTTTTTTTTTTTTTTTCCCAGGGGTGATCGTATCGACCCAGTGGTCCTATAATATCGTAGGAGGGCTCATTGGAATGGAAATTAAAATTTCTAGTGACCTTTTTAAGTGACCAAAAAAAATGAAGGGCAACTAGGCCCCCTCCCACGCTCATTTTTTTCCCAAAGTCACCCGATAAGAATTTTGAGATAGCCATTTTGTTCAGCATGGTCGAAAATATGATAAAAATGTCTTTTAGGATGACTTGATCCCCCAAAGTCCCCAGGGGGAGGGCTGAAAGTTATGAACTTTACTCAATGTCAAACAGTTCGTGGTAACGAACTGTAAGTAAGGAGCCACCCGGCTCAATGGTAACCGAAACTCTAGAAAACGGGATTTTGATACCAATAGATACATCAAAAGAATCAGATTTTAATTCTGACTTCAAATATATAAGTTTCATTAAGTTTAGTCTAACCCATCAAAAGTTACGTGCCTGAGAAAATTTGGCTGATTTTCGAAAAAAGGGGGAAAGACCCCTAAAAATTATAGAAACTTAATGAAAATCACACCATCATATTCAGCGTATTAGAAAACCCTATTGTAGTGGTTTCAAGCTCCTATCTACAAAAATATGGAATTTTCCATTTTTTGCCAGAAGAAAGATCACGGATGCGTGTTTATTTGTTTGTTTTTTTATGTGTTTTTTTTTTGTTTTTTTTCCCCAGGGGTGATCGTATCGAACCAGTAGTCCGAGAATATCGTGGGAGGGCTCATTGGAATGAAATTTAAAAGTTTTAGTGCTATTTTTAATTGACCAAAAAAATGGAGGTCAGCTAGACCCCCTCCCATGCTCATTTTTATCCCAAAGTGACCTGATCAAAATTTTGAGATTGCCATTTTGTTCAGCATAGTCAAAAATATTATAAAAATGTCTTTTAGAATAACTTAATCCCCCAAAGTCCCCGGGGGGAGGGCTGAAAGTTATGAACTTTACTCAATGTTAACATATAGTATTGGTTATTGGGAAGTATACAGACTTTTTCAGAGGAGATTTTTTCTGGTAGGTGGGGGAAGGAGAGGGTCGGGGGCTATATGGAAGGATCTTTCCATGAAGGACGTTTTCCTGGGGGACGGCACAGGGCTATGACGGCGGCGCCGGATTTCCCAGCATTATTAAAGAAAAAGATCAGGAATTAAATAAAAAAAACAAGTTTTTCAACTGATCAACTGATTGTGATTAAGAGGTCATTTTTCAAGAACTGGAAAAAATTCGAACATAGTTTAAAGAGCAGGGTATTGACTAGGGGGCGAAACCTCTAATATACGTGTTAAAAATTTATGAATATAGAAGTTCGTTACGTAAGTTAATTCTAAGTTACGTATATTTATTACTAATAAAAACGTTCGTAAATAAAATTAAACAAGTTTCGTGAAAGCCATTTAACCAAATATAATATTCAAATTTTGTTTTAATTATTCATGTACGGTGAGCCAAAATCAAAACCTGCATTAATTCAAAAACGTTCAAAAATTAAATAAAAAAAACAAGTTTTTTTAACTGAAAGTAAGGAACGACGTTAAAACTTAAAACGAACAGAAATTATTCCGTATATGAAGGGGCTGTCCCCTCCTCAACGCCTCGCTCTTTACGCTAAAGTTTGACTTTCTCACAACTCTATTTTTTTAAACAATAAAAAAACTTTAGCGTAAAGAGCGAGGCGTTGAGGAGGGGACAGCCCCCTTCATATACGGAATAATTTCTGTTCGTTTTAAGTTTTAACGTCGTTCCTTACTTTCAGTTAAAAAAACTTGTTTTTTTTATTTAATTAACAACATTAGGAGTGGAGGATATACAGTAGCTTTAAACCCGACACATAAATGTATTTACTTATGGAGAATACAAGTCCAAGTGTTTTTTTTTCTCGGATGTTTTAAGCTCAGAGATCTGTTATTAATTTTTAGCTTTTCCTAACAACAAAGACTTGGCATGGCATTGACTACAAGATAATACTAAAATTTTTGTTTGGGGAAATTTTATCCTAACCAATATTTTGCTTTTGCCCTTCCACATAACTGATTTCATTAAATGTACCCCACCGATTATGGTCCTGCATTTCATCCCACCTTAAGAATTGTGCAAAAGCATGGAGGAATAAGTCTACAGTATATCTGAAACCTTTTATGATACCCAGAATAGCGATTGGTTTTATTCCATCAGACTGGCCGAAAACTAAAGGACTACACTAAAGAGGAAAAGAGATATTACTGTCTTAAAAAATGTCTTTAATTCCATCAGTTTATTAATGTAATGCCAATCCTTGCATTTTCTTTAGCCAGTGACATTATTCCTTAAGCATATATAAGAAAGGTAAAGGTAAGGTAAAGAATGCTGCATTGGACTTTAAGCCCCTACCGGCAGAGCTGATCTCCGTTTCTTAACCCTTCAGCCAGGAAGTGCCATGGGGGGTTTGGGGGCCCACCATCCTGTGCTTTCACACACCCTTCCTATTTACCTTCCCTAGATTTCTCCAGGTACTCATTTAAAGTTGGGTCAACCCTGGCTGAGCTTACAGAGTCACGCCACTGACCGCCCGTACCAAACCAAATAATTGGATACACTAGGATTTGAACCCTCGCCCTCTCAGACAAAGAATCCTAAATCCAGCGGACCAATCCACTCGGCTAGGGAAGCAAAATAACCCGGTCTTTTTTGTTTTACACATTCCTGTATTTACATTTTCTTAATATGTCAAAACTAAAGCCAGTAAAAAAAAGCCAAAATCTATTTTTCCCCCCCATAATTTTAAGTAAACTGAAAGAACAATCAGTGGTTGAGGTACAAAATTTTTTACGAGTAGTCTCTCTGTTTTCTGTGGATCTACTTGAACTAGCTACGCTGAGAAAAACAGTTTTTGGGTCAAGAACGTTTCTTAGCATTGTTTATGCATTTTAGGGTGAATTTGAAAATACAAACCAGGATTTTCTCACTGCCCATAGTCTTGCATAATCATTTCTAATTTTTTTTTTTCCAAAAAATATGGGGATGTCTGTAAAGAACAAACTTCAATAGTTTCAAAACGGCTTCTTATGTTGTCTTGCCTTCCAGGTTCTAAATTTAACCGCAATTTTTTTTTAGCCTACTTAGTTGTTACGTAATAGGATTTTGAAAGTTTTTTTCTGTTAATATTGGTGTCCCAAAAAAATAGGTGTTATTAAAACGATAGAATTTCAGAATTCGGTACATAAATCTACATTTTCAAAGTTTGGGCATAAACTATAATTATTGTGGGTGGTGGGAAGAGGCTGATTAAAATTTTTGAATTTAGTGCTGGAAGCCCTGTAAGTACCAGACATTTTGGTGCTTGAGCCGAGAAAGTTCGATTTTGTTCCACAATATTATCCTAAAACCCAACTCTAATTATTCTGTAACGTCAATAACAACTATTGTATCGCTATAGGAACGCTTTTTAAGATGCATCAAGCAAACCTAAGACATAAAACTGGAGCATTAATGGAAATGAACTGATGTTATTATTGACGATTGTTATATAATTTCATATCAATATAGAAGCCTCCTGACAGAGAAGGAGATAGGAAAAACCCCTCCCCAGACCACTTGGGACATTACTTAAAATGCGTGCCCTTTCTGTATTTTCAAACACCCCCCCCCCACCCTCCTCGTGAGTAAGACCGACGCGCATCTCACTAAAAAAACTGAATATTGAAAAACGATAAATACATAGGGATATATCAAACGATATTGCAGACGTCAGCAACCGATTCAGCAAGGTCAACATAAACTTACAAGGGGAATGAGGGGTGGACATACACCCCTTAGAAATATTAAGGTTTCTTCGATTTCCCCTCTAATTTTCGACTATTCTATTCACCCTCGCTTCTTCTTGGGTTTCTTGGATACCAATTGTATGCCTATAGACTGATAACCATACAAGTTCCTCTAAAACGAAAGCCTTTTTTGAAGAAAATTTGCTCTTATCTTAGATGGCCAAGAAATCTTCAATATTCAACAGCCCTTGAGGCCCTTCAATTCTAAAAATTGTTCAATTAATGTTAACATTATGCACATATAATAAAACAAGATTCCGGCTACACATGTGCTACCCAGTAGAGTAGAAATAGGGTTTAAAACAATATAAAATCATCCTCAACAAGGTTTCCAATTTTGCGGAACCGATGATAAAAAGCAAAAACTCCTTCAATATTCATACAAAACGGGAATAATGCAAGTAATTGCAAATAATCAACTTATGTAGTTGTTACCGTGAATTCCCGAAATCTGGTTAATATCGACATTATCCGGTGAATGTCTGAAATTTTTTTTTTCTCTGCTTAAATTCAAGTAGCTTTGCGAGTCAGCTTTTTCAGTCTTATGCAAGCTACAATGGTAAAAATTAAAGTTAGGCTGGATTATTTTAGTTTAGGTTAACTTTGGTTATACATGTTAGAAATGGGTTAAAAACCTAACCAAATCTAACCCAACCTAACCTGTAATCATTACCCCTTGCATTAAACTGAAGAAGTTGACTGGCAACGCTGAGTAAATCCAAAGAGAAAAAAAGGTCTTTCGGATATTCACCGGTCAATGTCGGCATTCACCAATATTCACGGTGACATAGTTATAAAGCATTTTTAAATTAAGTATAAGGACTTAACGGTCATCAATATAAGGGACAGATAATGTATGATATACTAAGTAGGTCTACATTATTAACCTCCAATTCTATTTAGTCCATATCGTTGTCAAAATCTTTTGAATATTCATTTTTGTAAGGTAGATCACAGGCTTAATTTTTCAATTCTTGGGTTTAATGTACTTGAAAACAAAATTTGAAAGTTCAAAGCTGAAAAAAAAAACAAATTGAAAAAAAAATTGAATCACATTTTCTTTTCAGGGATAAAGGAGTGGATAATAAGTATTAGGTTATAGCCAAACACCGTAGCCACACAAGCACAAGGATTCATGACTTTAAGCTGGTTCGTGACTTTAAGCTGGCATATAACAATCCTATTTGTTAAGAGAGCAGACAGAAAATATTTATTGTCAAAATTCAGGATTTGCTGACGACTCTCTGATTCAGGCAGGCTAATACGTCCAATGCTGGTTTTTAGATGCTTCAACAAGTGCAGTCACAAACCTAAGGTAGAGTTAAGCAGGCTGGCAAATTTGCAAACACTTCTTCGTCTCAATTCACTGAAAAGTCCAACTAGGGATACGTCCAAAATATGTTTTTAGAATATAAAAGATTCTTGATAGGCGCAAAATTCTTACTTAAAAGGGATAAAAGCTGTAGTGTTACGCATAACGATACTTATTAATATGAATGGTAAAATTTTCCCACCCTGACATTGGTCTGAAAGACCTCTAACGAATAATTAAACCAGTGCGACCTCAAAACATAATTTTTGGTATTACACACCCTTTTCTCCTAAATTTTTGCTGCATATAGATGTGAATGTTAGGATTTTATAATAAAAAAGGAGGGGGAAACGGGGGAAACAGAATTTTAAAGAATGGGAATTAGAAAAAAACTTACATCAGATGGCGCTTGATATGTAACATAGCCAGCTCCGTATGGAGGAGGAAATTTCGGAGACAGTCCTTGACCCGTAGCCTTTCTCAGCTCAGAATAGCTTGAACTAACTGGAGATGGCGGTGACATAAATTCCTCGGGCGGCGGCGGGGGAAAATTGACAGAAGAATCGGCAGTATACGTCCCTTGATCCGGCAATGGAGGTGGCGGGGGTAAATCCTCATCAACTCCGTCTGGAAAAAAGCGTTGATGGAGAGTAAGGCTCAAAAACATTTTCTTACTGCATCTCTGATACCAATATGACCTCACAGAGCAAAAGTCAACAACCTTGTACATTTAAAAAAAATATACATGACTTGCACAAGATGGCACCAGATTTAAATGGGTCACTCGCAATTTAATTTTAAACTTGTTCAAAAATGACAATATTGCATCATTCCCTGGAGAATTCTCTGCTTTTTGTATAGGTTGACCTCCCGTACGACTGGCAGTTACTTAAAGACTAGCGGTATGTCATCAACTAGGCTACGTTGGGTATGGCACCACGAATCTTGCAAAAAAAGAAAGTTAAATAGCAGTTACACAAGTGTAAGACGATTCAGTATAAGAATTATAGTTGGTGGAAATGATAGTTTTTCTGTCTATAACGTATAGAATTAATTGTCTTAGCGAAATTAAAAGAATGCACCACACATGAGAATGTAAAACATTTGCATATCTTTGGAAGTTGGCTTAAATGGATAATTCAATAGTTTTTTTCCCTTTAGGAACAAAACTATTATTTAATTATGTTACAACTAATGAAATTAATGCTTACAAATAACCTGAGCGGAACTCAAGGAAAGCACACGAATTTGAAACAGACCACACAAGAACAAATAGCAGCTACAAAAGCATAAGACGCTTCAATGCAAGAATTTATAGCTCCTGGCAATCATCGTTTGTCAATCTATAAAATATAGTTACTATAACGGGAATTATTACGAAGATAGAATTTAGTATAATACTACGGTGACCACACACCCTGGACGTGAATTCGGGACGCATCTTGGCTTTCAGTGCGTATTGTTACAACCACCACCGGCATCACTCTCACTATTAGCGTAGGCTTTTAAAATATTTGATTTAAAAACATTTCCCAAAAAATTTGTTTTCCAAAGAAAAGTAAAGAGCTACATTAAACCAAAAATAAGCAGAAATAAAGTCCAATAAGTTTCTAAGCGTAAAACTACCACAAATCACAGTCAATATATAAATAAAGCCCAAAACGAGCAGAAATTACGATGAATAGTCAAGTCAAACTCAAAACGAGCAGAAATTAACCTGAGTAGGGCTGACGCCACAATGTCTTCTGAAGACCAAAACACATTTTGTATTTTACTGAAAACAAAATACATTTTGAATGTTTTCAATTTTTAGCTTTAATAAATCAAAATTATTGAGACCAAGGAATAAACATAAGTTATTTTTCAAAATCCCCCAAAATTTTCGCCTTAATGCCCTTAGTTTTATAAGTAATAGTAGTAGTAGTAGCAGTAGAATTAATTGTTGTAGCCTTAGCTTTAGCAGCAGTAGTAATAGTAGTAGTAGTATTAGTAGAAGCTGTAGTATTAGGAGCTTTAGCAGCAGTAGTGATAGTAGTAGTAGTATTAGTAGAAGCAGTAGTATTAGGATGCAAATATTGCCTTTTGGTTAGTTCAGCATCCCCTGCAAGTTTCAACTTCACACGCCAAACCGTTCCTAAGATATTGCTGATACGCTCTTTGGCAACCTGCATATTAATGACGTGTTGTGATTCAGTTAAACTTCCCCGCTTAATATTACCTGAAAATTTCACCTTCATACGCTTAGCCATAGTAGTAATAGCAGTCACAGCTGTAGTAGTGTTAACATATTACCTTTTGGCCAGTTGAACATCCCCATCGTTAATCCCTGAAAGTTTCAACGTAATACAATTAACCGTTGCAATGACATTGCCTTTATGCCCTTTTGATAACCTGCATATTCATAGCTTTAATTTAGTTCATCTTTGCCCTTAACACTTCCTGAAATTTTCATCTTAATACCCTTATCCTTACAAGTAGTTGCAATAGAATTAGCAGTTTGAGTAATAGTAGTTGTAGTTTTAGTAACAGGAAGAGTAACAGTGGTAGTAGTAGCGTCCACATATTACTTTTTGATAAATTGATCTTTACCTTTAAGCATTCTCTGAAAGTTCCAACTTAATACCCAAATCCGTTCTTGAGATACGCCTTTTAGACAATCTGCAAACACATGTGTGTTTTCATTTAGCTCAAGCTTCCCCTCAATATCCTCTCAAAAGTTTCACCTCCATACACTTAGCCTTAATAGTACTAGTAGTAACAGTAGTTGTGCTGTATTAGTAATAGTAGCAATAGTGGAAGCCGTACTAAGAGCCCAAATCCGTTCTTGAGACACGCCCTTTTGACAATCTCCAAGCACATAGTGTGCTCCGATTTAGTTCAAATTTCCCTCAATATTGTCTCAAATTTTCACCTTCATACGCTTAGCCTTAGCAGTACTAGTCTCATAGTAGTATCGGTAGTAGGAGCAATAGTAGCAGCAATAGTGTTGTATTACTAGCAGTAGTAACAGTAGTAGCAGCAGTATTAAAAGCAATAGAAGCATGTACATTTTGCCTTTGGGTCAATTGAACATCCCCCACATGATGTATGAAAGTTTCAGTACGGTAAGCCGTTTCAAAAATATTGATGATACAACCTTTTGACAATCTGTATGCATACAGTATTTTTTGATTTTGTTCAACTTTTCCTCAACAATTCCTCATATGTTCATTTCAATATCCTCAGCCTTGGTAGTACTTCATAGAGAAGCAGTAGTTTCAGTGGCAGTAGGAGCAGTGGTAACAGTAGCAGTAGCGTGTATATATTGCCTTTTTGGTCAATTTATCATCTACCTTATCATTTCTTGAAAGTTCCAAATTAATATTCTCAATCATTCCCGCATTAAGTCCTTTTGGCAACCCATATGCACACAACGTGGTTTGTTTAGTTCAACACTCCCCTCAACATTCTCTGAAAGGCTCACCTGAATGCTCTTTGTCTTTTTGGAAAGTAAAGGTCGAACATGTCCACCTTTCTCAATAACATACCAATATGTAAACAATGGAAGAATTTTCTAACTTACAGCTCTTGCCGTGAGGGCTATGGGAGGAATCATTGACATCCCCAAAGACGTAATTACTGCACTTTTCAACTATGCTGAACAAAAAGCTATCTAAAAATTTAATTTTATGTGTTTAAGAAAATGATAGGAGTGGGGAGGGGTGCCCTCCAATATCTTTTGTCTCTTACAAAAGGTCCTAGAACTTAAATTTCCAATCGAATGAGTTCTTTTCAATTTTTTTACAATTCCTTACATACGAAGTGCCTTGGTAAAAAAAAATAAAAAAATTAAATGATACACAGTACCCATTTTGTTTTTTATTTAGCTTTTTATGATAATATAAACTTGCTTTTAAATTTATTTCGTCAAATAATTCAGGCAAAGGAACAAATGAAAAACAGCGAATGAAGCTACTACGAAAAAATCACAAATCAATGGACTACGACAAATCAATGGCAATGAGTAGCAAAATTAAACGCTTATTATTGTTCCTTGGGAAAATTATGGTCGGATTTCTAGTTGAGGGGCTTCTTGGTAACTTGGAAAGTAGCTGAGCAAGGCGAATGAAACTTTCGAGAATGAATCCAAAGCCTTAAATATACTCTGGGAAAGTGTTATCTAGGGACTGTCTATACTTTTTTCTTATTTCTAGGGTTTAGAAAATAAATGGCTATACCCATCAAAATGTTGACAAAAAATGATTTACCTTAATTTTCGGTTTCTAGGCTCATTGCTTTTGGCTCTAGTTTAAAAAATACAATTCATAATATTTTAGCAGCATTTTAAGGCATATCTAGGTCTTTTCCCTAGATTTAAGAAATACATTTTCAAATCTTTCAAGCCTTATAAATGAAGACTGAACAAACATATAAAACTCAATCAATCAATCAATCATACTTGCATGCAGCGATTTGCAATGAACAGACTACTGCTTAAATATTGAGCGGCCTTACTATGGAACAGGTCAGCTGATCAACAAGCAGGGTTTCCACCCCTAGTGGTTTAACAGTTCTTGTAGTGATTTTTTTTCTTGCCCAGTGGTTTTACTTTGGCTCTGAATTTTTAGTGATGTCTTGAATAAATCTATTGATTTTTTACTTGTATTAATGACTTTCTAGAATCGCAAGAATCTCGCAAAAATTTAAGGGAAACGGCACATAGGCGCTTGATTCAGAACAGAACAGGTGTTCGTGTTCTAATTTCAAAAAGACAGCGTACAAGCAACAACGCATATATGGCCGTAAAAAATACAATTTACTTTTGTTTTGATTACCGTTACTTTTTCCTTCAATGTTTACTATGTCTGCTTTCTTAGTAATGTACCCTAGCTCTTTTAGTTGATCCGCAAGAGATTCATCTAACCAGGTCAAAGAGACATGACAAAGTGCCATATAATATTATCAAATTCTGATCGAGCCACGTTCAGTTAAACTATCAGATCCAAGCGATATTAATCTGGACCATAGATAAAGAAGCGTCCTGGACGGAGGGTAAAGGGTGCCCATACAACATTTTTGGCGATTCGATATAATAAGAACATAAAGGACCGTAGTTTTACTACCTCATTATTTGAATTCAATATATGAAAAGAATAAAATTAACACGATAAGCAAGATAAAAACACTGACGTGACAACCCCAGAAATCTCAAATTATCATAATCTTGTTCTCATTTTGCAAATGCAGCAATTTTACTAACTCAATTTCTGTATTAGTTGAAAAGATGAGTTTGATAAATAAAATAATGCAGTCTCAGAATGCATCTGCAAATTTGTATAAATTTGACAGCTCGGGAAGGTCAGTCCTGATCCCCCTCCCCCACAAAATTTTTTTTGTGGAGTTCCATGAACTGTCTTGCGAAATGTTAGGTACACAGTAATCATTTACTGGCTCTGGTTTGTTGATTAGTATCTTTATGAACTTGAATCATTGTTTTTGATGTGTTTTTGTCATAATTGTTGAAAACATTACATGATTGCAGTGACATATAAGGTTCCGTACTTGAGACTGTCCCAAGTATTGGTACTTGGGACATGTCCCATGCATGGGCGTAGGCATGAAGGGGACATTTGCCCCCTCCAACTCTTTTATTCTGGACTTCCTGAAAAATTTTGCATTATGTATTCTCTCTCTCCCTGTCATGGCTTCATGTCACGATCACGAAATACATGCATTTCACTAAGAACGCCTGAAGCACCTAGCCAATCAAGGGCAACCAGTTTCAATCGCTACAATGTTGGGATCTTCTTTTTCAAGCTTCGTGATGTCATGACCAGGTATGCCTTCCCTCCCCAAAGTATATGGAACATGGACGAGAGTAGATTAACTACCGTGAAAAAGCCACATAATGTTGTTGCTGAGACAGGAGTCTGTCAAGTCAGAAGGGTGACTTCTGCTGAGAGGGGCCAGACCACGACCATTCTTGCTTGTGTTTCAGTAGCTGACAACTCAATTCCACCTATACTTGTCTTCCCAAGGAAAAAGACAACACCAAGGATGAATCTAGGGGCTCCACCTGGTGCTGTTGCATGTGTTAGCGACAGGGGCTGGACTACGGCTTCTGCATTCATCAAGTTTCTGCTTCACTGTCCGGCCAAGCCAAGACAAGCCACAGTTAATTATTATGGATAATCATCAGTCCCATTCATAGCTATCCAGGCATCCAATGATAACCATGCAATCTTTTTTACCTTGCCTCCACACACGTCGCACAAACTGCAACCACTTGATCTTGGAGTGTTCTACTCTCTTAAATCATACAACAAAGCCATTTCAAACTGGATGGTCAACAATCCTGGTATTCCAGTTTCTCGGTGCGAAATCCCGCAGTTTCTTGGTTTTACTTAACCACTTTCATTTACCCCAAACAACATCACTGCAGGGTATCGAGTAACAGGTTTTTGCCCAATGATGACATTTTTGTTGACGACGAATTTTCACCGTCAGCTGTCAACGATAGACCACTGAGTAAGCCTGCGTCAGAGCCCAGAGATGAAGACTTGCTATCCTCAGAATCAGAAGAGGAGGGTGGATCCCCTCATGATTCACGAATCACCTGCACTTGAAACCAGAGTGTTTTGCCTGCCGTAATAAAACCACATCCTAACCCTTGTCCCAGAAAGGCCACAACAAGAGGCAAACCAAGAGGGATCTATTGAATACTGACAGATACTCCCGAAAAGAAGGAGATTGAAGAGGAGGCTGTGCTTCGACAAACTAGGAAATATAAGGGAGCTCTCAGAAACCCTTGTCAAAAAAGCAAAAAGCCTAGGCAGTCCTTTTTCACTGAAAGCAGAAGTAGCTAAGAAGATATTTCGGACTTGACTGAACCAATCGAAACAGATGCTCAGGAAGGACCTTCAGCTGAGAGAAACCCTCAATTTAGTGCTATGAACACTGGAGAATTTGTCTTAGCACTTGAAAAGGACGCGAAAAAAGGAAAGTGCCACAGTGTTGGTGAAATTGTTTCGAAAGTGGTAGAGGAATAAGAAGTACAGGTTCGGTATTTCAAGAGGATTGCCCCATTCTTGAAATTCCTACCCCACTGATGCTTCATGCTGGTATAGTTCTACCGAAATCGTGATGATCTTGCCAAAGCCTCAGCCTTCCGGACAGACCGAAAGACAGGCTGGACATTTTGTCTTTCCCCTTGATTTATCACCATTTAACGTGTTGTGAACAAGTGAACGGCTTCTGGTTTAAGCTTGTTTTATACAGCTCTGCTTTGTTCTTCAATTTTCTATGTTACCTCTATTAAATAACTGAGTTTTGCATTAAATAAACGTTTTTATTGTCTGTCCCAAGTATGGTTTCCACTTGTCCCATCTGTGGTGCCCGGTTCCATACTTGGAACAAAATGGCTAGTTGTCAAAAGAACATATTTTTAGTAATAGTTAATGTACAAATAAGAGTTCAATAGGGACAAATCCCTTTATTTGGCAGTGAAGCAATAACAAAAAATCTCTGGATATTTCAGTCACATATACAGTGGCGGTCATCAGCAGATATACATATTTTTTGTTGTTTCACTGTAAAAAAGGAACAAAGAAAAAGGATTCGCCTCTATTGAACAGTTATTTGTACCTCATGCAAAGGCAGAGTGGTCTTCGAAAATACCTAAGTAATAGTTAATCAGGTACATAGGACATGGAAGGGAATGTTCAAGCAAGTGACCCCCCAAATACTAAGATTTCTTCAATTCTTCTTCCAATATCCTATATCATTCGTATAATTTCTCGGTTTTTCGAAGCTGTGTCACCTCTGAGATAGAATCCTGATTACGATTCTGGTCTTAGTTTTTTTTGGTTTTAGACCAGGGCACTTCGTATCGAAGGAGTTGTCGTAGAAACTTCGAAAAGGGCTCATTCGATTGGAAATTGGAAGGGCAGGTGCCGTTTTTAATAGCCGAAAGGGATTGGAAGGCAACTAACACTTCTTGAACGCCCACCATTTCCCAAAACACATCCAATCAAAATTTTGGGATAACCATTTTGTTCAACACAGTTTAAAGATCTGGAAATTATGTCTTTGAGGAGGACACTCGCCCCACAGCCCCCAGGGCAAGGGTTGTAAGTTATGCCCTGGGGGCATATACGGTTTTTATTAAAAGCTTTGTAGTAGAAACTTGAAAGAGCACATTCGATTGGAAATTCAAAGGGCCAGTACCCTTTTTAATAGTCGAAAGTGATTGGAGGGCAAATAACCCCCCTCTCACACCCACCTTTTCCTAAAACACATCCAATCAAATTTTTTATATAGCCATTTTGTTCAACGTAGTTGAAAGTTTTGGAACTTAGGTATTTGAGGATGAACACCCCCCCCCTCACAGCCCTCAGAGCAAGGGTTGTAAGTTATGCCCTGGGGGGAAATAAGTTTTTTTTATAGAGAGCGTTGTCATAGAAACTTCAAAAAGGGCGCATTCGATGGGAAATTGAAATTGCTAGTGCCCTTTTTAATATTTGAAAATTATTGGAGAGCAACTAACCCCTTCTCACGCCCACCATTTCCCCAGACAAATACAATCAAAATTTTGAGATAGCCATTTTGTTTAACGTAGTTTTAAGTTCTGGAAATTAGGTCTTACAGGGAGACAGACCCCCCCCCCCCCCCGCCACAGCCCTCAAGGCAAGGGTTGTAAGTAATGCTCTGGGGGCATATAAGGTTTTTATAGAAAGCTTTGTCGTAGAAACTTCAAAAAGGGTTCATTCGATTGGAAATTGAAATGGCTAGTACCCTTTTTAATAGTTTAAAGTGATTGGAGGGCAACTAACCCCCCTCTCAGCCCATCATATCCCCAAACCCATCCAATCAAAAGTTTGAGATAGCCATTTTATTCAACGTTGATGAAAGTTTTGGAAATTAGGTCTTTGAAGATGATAAACCCCCAAAAAGCCCTTAAGGCAAGGTCTGTAAATTATGACCTGGAAGCATATAAGGTTTTTATAGAAAGCGTTGTCGTAGAAACTTCAAAAATTTCATTGGAAATTGAAAGGACTAGTGCCCTTTTTAATAGTCGGAAGTGATTGGCGGGCAACTTACCCCCTCTCACGCCCACCGTTTCCCCACACATCCAATCAAAATTTTGAGATTGCCATTTTGTTCAACGTAGTTGAAATTTCTGGAAATTATGTCTTTGAAGATGACAACCCCCCCCCCAAACCCCTCCAGACAAGAGTTGTAAGTTATGCCCCGGGGGCATATAAGGTTTTTATAGAAAGCGTTGTCGTAGAAACTTTAAAAAGAGCTCATTCAATTGGAAATTGAAAGGGCTGGTCCCCATTTGAATAGTTGAAAGTGATTGGAGGGCAACTAAGCTCCTTCTCACGCCCACATTTCCCCCAAACACATCCAATCTAAATTTTGAGATAACCATTTTGTTCAATGTAGTTGAAAGTTCTGGAAATTAAGTCTTTGAGGATGATACCCCCAGCCCTCAGAGTAAGGGTTGTGAGTTTTGCCCTGGGGGCATATAAGGTTTTTATAGAAAGGGTTGCCGTAGAAACTCTAAAAAGGGCTCGTTCGATTAGAAATTGAAAGGACTAGTGCCCTTTTTAATAGTCGAAAGTGATTGGAGGGCAAGTAACCCCCCTCTCACGCCCACCATTTCCCCAAACACAGACAATCAAAATTTTTAGATAGCCATTTTTTTCAACGTAGTTGAAAGTTCTTGAAATTATGTCTTTGGTGACAACCCCCCCCCCCCACAGCCCTCAGGGCAAGGGTTGTAAGTTATGCCCTGGGGGCATATAAGGTTTTTATACAAAGTGATGTTGTGGAAAATTTAAAAAGATTCCATCCGATTGGAAATTTAAAGGGATAGTACCCTTTTTAATAGTTAAAAGTGATTCGATTACAACAAACCCCACTCACATGCCCATGGTTTCCCTAAACACATCCAATCAAAACTTTGAAATAGACATTTTGTTCAACGGGGGAATTAGAAACTTCAAAAAGGGCTCATTCAATTGGGAATTGAGAGGGCTAGTGCCCTTTTCAATAGTCGAAAGTGATTCAAGGGCAACTAACCTCCCTCTCAAGCCCACCATTTCCCCGAACACATCCAATCAAAATATTGAGATACCCAGTTTGTTCAGTGTAGTTGAAAGTTCTGGAAATTAGGTCATTGAGGATGAGAACCCCCCAGAGCCCTCACGGCGAGGGTTGTAAATTATGCCCTGGGGGCATATAAAGTTTTTATAGAAAGAGTTGTCTTAGAAACTTCAAAAAGGGGAGGAGTGAAATTGTTCTACGAGTCAACAAGAATCTACGACTTCAGATGCGAGCTTTTTTTGGACAGTCTGGTACCCATTTTTTTTTTTTTTTTCTGAAAAAACTATGCCCTGAAGACTCTCAGGAAAGAGTTCTACCGGTAGTTAAGCTTTTTTCCATCCAAACTTTAATATTGAATTTTGTCTTTACTGCCAAATTTGACCCTGAAGTATCCCCTTGGGTGATTAGCCTAGTTCCTACCAGATTCGTATTCAACGCTATTGATTCTATAGAAAACCACTCCTCTCTAAACGGTTGGTTTTGGTACATTGAATTGTCACAATTGTCATGGGGGTTATGTGGGAGGATATTTCCATGGAGGAATTTTTCATGGGGGAAGAGAATTTCCATGAAGAGGATGCTGGATTTCCAGCATTATTTGATTGGAAATTAAAAGGGCTAGTGCCGTTTTTAATAGTTGAAAGTGAATAAAGAGCAACTAACCCCCCTCTCAAGCCCACCATTTCCCCAAACACATTCAATCAAAGTTTTGAGATAGCCATTTTGTTCAACGTAGTTGAAGTTCTGGAAATTATTTATTGGAGGATGAAAAACCCGCGAAAGGCCCCTGGACAAAGGCTTTCAACTTTGCCCAGGGAATATCTAATATTTTAATTAATAGCACTGTTGTAGAAATATTAAAAGGGGCTTATTCAGGTGAAGATTGAGAGGATAGTGCCCTTTTCAATAGTCGAAAGTGATTCAAGGGCAACTAACCTCCCTCTCACGCCCACCATTTCTCCAAACACATCCAATCAAAATATTGAGATAGCCATTTTGTTCAATGTAGTTGAAGTTTTGGAAATTATGTCTTTGAGGATGACAACCCCCTCATAGCCCTCAGGGCAAGGGTTGTAAGTTATGCCCTGGGGGCATGTAAGGTTTTTATAGAAAGTCTTGTCTTAGAAACTTCAAAAAGGGCTCATTTGATTGGAAATTCAAAGGGCTAGTGCCCTTTTTAATAGTATAAAGTGATTGGAGGGCAACTAACCACCCTCTCACGCCCTCTATTTCCCCAAACACATTCAATCAAAATTTTGAGATAGCCATTTTTTTCAACGTAGTTGAAAGTTCTGGAAATTATGTCGTTGGTGACAAAACCTCCCCCACAGCCCTCAGGGCAAGTGTTGTAGGTTATGCCCTGGGGGCATATAAGGTTTTTATACAAAGCGATGTTGTAGAAACTTCAAAAAGGGCTCATTCGATTGGAAATTGAAAGGACTAGTGCCCTTTTTAATAGTCGAAAGTGGTTCAAGGGCAACTAACCTCCCTCTCAAGCCAACTATTTTCCCAAACACATGCAATCAAAATTTTGGGGTATCACTTTTATTCATTGTAATTGAAAGTTCTGGTAATAAGATCTTTGAAGAGGACAACCCCCTCACAGCCCTCACGGCAAGAGTTGTAAGTTATGCCCTTGGGGTGAATAAGGTTTTTATAGAAAGTCTCGTCATAGAATCATCAAGAATAGCTCATTTGACTTGAAATTGAAAAGGCTAGTGCCGTTTTTAATAGTTGAAAGTGAATAAAGAGCAACTAACCCCCCTCTCAAGCCCACCATTTCCCCAAACACATTCAATCAAAGTTTTGAGATAGCCATTTTGTTCAACGTAGTTGAAAGTCCTGGAAATTATTTATTGGAGGACGACAAACCCCTCAGAGCCCTCAGGGCGAAGTTTTTAAGTTAGGCCCTGGGGGTAAATAAGGTTTTTATAGAAAGCGTTGTCTTAGAAGCTTCAAAAAGAGTTCATTGAATTGGAAATTGAGAGGGCTAGTGCCCTTTTTAATAGTCGGAAGTGATTGGATGGTAACTAACTCCCCTCTGAAACCCACCATTTCCCCAAACACATCCAATCAAAATTGTGAAAATAGCCCTTTTTGTTCAACGTAGTTGAAAGTTACGGAAATTAGGTCTTTGAGGATGACAATCGCCCCCCCCCCCCACAGCCCTCAGGGCTAAGGTTGTAAGTTATGCCCTGGGGGCATATAATGTTTATATAGAAAGCGTTGTCATAGAAGCTTCAAAAAGGGCTCATTTGATTGAAAATTGAGAAGGCTAGCGCCTTTTTATTAGCAGAAAATGATCAGAGGGCAAATGCCCTCCCCACGCCCATCATCTCCCCAAGCCCTTTCAATCAAAATTGTGAGATGGCCATTTTGTTCAGCGTATCAGAACGGTCTGAAAATTATGTTTTTGAGGATAACAAAACCCTAGCTCTCAGGGTGGGAGTTGTAAGTTAAGCCCTGGGGACATATAAGGTTTTTATAGAAAGTGTGCTCATATAAATTTCGGAGGGGCTCATTGAACTGGTAATGACGCTCTACTTCTCCTTTTGAGAGTCAAAGTGATCGGAAGGCAGCTATCGCCTCCCCCCACAGACACACCCACACGTCATAGTGTCCCGAAATGCATCTAATAAAAATTTTGAGATAGCCGTTCTATTAAAAATAGTCTAATTATCGTTTAAGAATGCCTTTGAAGCTCAAACAAACCCCAGAGATTAGGGGCAAGGGTTGTAAGCTATGTCCAGGGTATTTAAGGTTTTTATAGAAGGGATGGTTGTTTAACTTTAGAAAAGGCTCTGTCTTTCTCCACGAAAAAGACAATGTCAATATAAAACGAACAGATATTGATTAAAAAAAACTTTTCCAATAAAATGAGTTTTTTTTAAAAAAGTAAAGAACTCCATTAAACCAAAATGAACAAATATAGAATCAAATAATCTACCAAGAATACACTACCACAAATAAGTATCAATAAATAAATGGGACCCAAAACAAACAGAAATTAAAATAAATAACAGTCAAACTCAAAACGAGCAGAAATTATTATGAGTAGGGTTCTAAACCCCAAGCTTTCTAAAAGCCGGAATATAATTTGTACTCTACTGAAAAAAATTGGTTTAAATATTTTCACTTTTATAACTTTAAGAAATCAAAAATCAATTAAGATTTTAAGGAATAAATATCAGCATATGTATATTAAACTGACAGTGCAGATTTTTTTTTCAGTAAATTCATTTGAATTTTATTTTAGTAAATTCATTTGAATTTTTTTCAGTAAAGTAAAACTTATATTCTGGCTTTTAGAAAGCATAGGGTTTAGAATCCTACTCAGATTAATTTCTGCTCGTTTTGAGTTTGACTTATTTTAACTTCTGTCTAAATCCCACCATCAGATTCAGCATATCAGAAAACCCTACTGTAGAGGTTTCGAGCTCCTATCTGCAAAAATGTGGAATTCTGTTTTGTTTTTTGTTTTTTTTTGCCAGAAGAAAGATCACGAATGCGTGTTTATTTTTATTTCCATGGGTGATCGTATCAACCCATTGGTCCTAGAATGTCGTGAGAAGGCTAATTTAAATTGAAATTAAAAGTTCCAGTGCCCTTTTTAAGTGACCGAAAATATTGGAGGGTAACTAGGCCCCCTCCCTCTTCCCTTTTTTCCCCAAAATCTTTCGATCAAAATTGTGAGATAACCATTTTTTTAATCATAGTTCAAAGGCCCAATAGCTATGCCTTTGGATATAAAATGACCCACCGCAGCCCCAGAGGAGATGTCTAAGTTATAAAATTTGTCCATTGTTTTTGCATAGTATTTGTTATTGGGAAGTATGCATTCATTTTTGGTTGGGCGGGGGGGGGGAGCAAGTTTTCTGCTGAGGGTGTTCCCACTGAGGAATTTTCAATGGGAAGGGAAGTTTCCAGGGGGTGAACTTGTCAGGAGAAATTTTACACTGGAGAATTTGCCAGAATTTCTGTTCAAAATTCTTTTTATATGTTTCTCTTTTCCGTCTCAATTTCACACGTGGAGTTGTTAAGGGTAATTGACCGGGGTAAATTTTCACCGAGATTGAATTGTCTAGAGGATATTTCCGTGGAAAGGGAGATTTCTCCGTGGAGGTTGGGCCAGATTTTCTGGCATTATTCAAAAAACGATCAGAAATTAAATTAAAAAAAAGTTTTTTCCACTGAAAGTAAGGAGTAACATTAAAATGAACAGAAAGTATTGCGTATATGAAGGGACATGCCCCTCCTCAACACCTTACTCTTTGCGCTGAAGTTTGAATTTTGTCCCAATTCGTTAAAAACGACTTCTGAGTTAGAAGATTAGATTAGATCTGATTAGAAAACAATTAGAACAATAAGAAGCTTTTTTAAAAGTGCTAAAAAACTTTAGCGTCAAGAGTGAGGTGTTCAGGAGGGGGCAACCCCCTTCATATATGCAATCATTTCTGTTCGTGTTAAGCTTTAATGTTGCTCCTTACTTTCAGTAGACAAAACTTGTTTTTTTTGTTTAATAAAAAAAAGATAGAAGTAATACTTCTTTAAAGAGTAATTTTGGATAAAAATTAGAAAAAAACCTTATGCAAGTTTTTGTAAATTGCTGTGTTTGTACAAATATTTTCGAGCTGTTTTTTTGCGACAAACTGCATTTTTACATTACTTCAAATTTATGACGTACTATTCATCCAGGAGCATATGCTTTCTGGGATGAATATAGACTTCCCAGATCCCGGTCGCACGATGTCTTTGTAAAGCCGGCAAGATCTACGCCAGGTTGTCCATACGGAGGCCTGGCAATATACGCTAGGAAGGAACTTTTGGCCAAGCCCACTATTAGAAGCAGTAGTCTGTTGTGGGTCACTGTTGAGGGAATTGAGTTCATCAACATATAAATGCCTACGAACTACAAAAATTATTTGAAAAAAACTACGTTTTCTAAAGAGTTAAAGAGGCTGAGTTACAAGGTCGAACCTTAAAACGTACAGGGATTAGGAGGCACAGTTGGGGGGCTGCCTCCCCCCAAACCCCCTGCGTTTGCAGCCGCGTGTGTTAAGGTTTTTTAAGTCCTGTACCCGGCCATCAAATGGTTGTACCAATATGAAAGAAACAGTTTCAATGGCATTTTTTTAATATCTTCTGAGGATTTGGCAATGACTACTCAGTCTGTTACAGTTATAACTACAAACTTGTCTCTGTGCCAGGTAGTGTTATGTACTCAGTGTGATCATGTATGATGGTAAAATAAATGAACCTGAACTGCTACTTTATACTGAGCCCTTCTTCTGTTCCCTGTTTTTCTGTGAAAAATTTTTTGTGTTCATCACATTATAGCTTGTTATTGGTTAGGAAAAAATCTCCTGAGGAAACTGAAAATAACGATTATCAGTAGGCTTTTTAATAAAATAAATGCAATAGGGTGTTCTTATGCTAAAAATATTCAAGCAGACTTTGTTTTTGTTGTAAAACAGTTCTTTGCAAGGGCAAAACCGGGGGGCGGTAGCCCTCATCGATAAAAGATGCAATAGTTGTTTTTATGGTAGTGTTGCAAACCAGTTCTTCGCAAGAGCAAAAGCGGGGGGTGAGGGGGGCGGTAGCCCCCCAAAATAAAAAACCTTAACAAAAGAGGCTGCAAAAGTGGGGGGTTTGGGGGGGGCGGCAGCCCCCCAACTGCGCCTCCTAATCCCTGTACGTTTTAAGGTTCGACCTTGTAACTCAGCCTCTTTAACTCTTTAGAAAACGTAGTTTTTTTTCAAATAATTTCTGCACGTTTTTGTACAGTTTATTACTTATTATTGCTTGACTAACTGTTAAGCAAATACAAAGTAAGACTTTTGTTTTTCGACAAAAAAAACTTCTGGGAAGGAGCTGAAATTTTTGGAAGCTTGCAGTCGGTCTTGTCAGGTTGAGAGAACTATTTTGATCTAATATAATGTTGAGATACTTTGCTTTTAGGAATTTCAACAATTAAGGTTTTAAGCTCCCAGGCCCCATGTTATCAAAGCAGTGGAGACTTACCTGTAACCTGAAGGCCGACTGTGATATTCTTCTGGAGACGCCTGTTGAGCCGAAGGATTTAATAGATTGGATTTAAAAAAGAAACTGAGTTTCTTTTTTAAACTTTAAATTCAATATATAAAAAAATTTCTCTGACGGGGAATCGAACTCGGGTCTTCCGCCTGACAGTCAAGAATAGCGACCACTGTACCACAGAGACACTATACATTATTTTTATTCTGTGTGATGTATTTTTGACGCAAGCAAATCCCCACAGAACTTGATATTTGGTTTTTGGAAAACAGGGAAGGAGTGATCTGATTAAGCTGAAATTTTGAGGATAGGCTTCCAGGCCATAGGAAAGTTCATTCTCTAGTTTTCAGCTTGGTCAAACAAAGTTAAAGAGGGGTTGTGGTGGGCAATAGTAACATGGGCTCTTATAGGAAAATGAGGTTTTTCGTAAATGTAAATTTGGGGGATAGTTTTTTCGATCCGAAAATATCAAAAGACCCTGCTGGGTCGAATTCCGGTTCGAATGAGTCCTCATTCACCCAGATCTGTTGCCAACTGTGGCCTGTAGGCGTGGGTGATAAAAAAAAAAGAGAAATGAACTTTAAGTGGCTATATTTGTTTTCCGGAAAACAGGAAAGAAGGAATCGGATTGAGTTGAAATTTAGAGGATGAGCTCTCAGGCCCTAGGAAAGCTTAACCTCTAAATTTCAGCCCTATCGGACAACGCTAAAGGGGGGCTGTGGTCGGCGGGTCGAAACTTCCGGCCCACTTTTACCCATGAAGATAAAGTCGGAGGGGGGGGGGGTGAAATTTTGCACGTTTCTTAGTTGGAGCTTGGGCTACAAAATGCAATCACCGCTGTCTCTCTGCGACCGCTAGGACCGGAAATCGCTTACCATTGTCGTGGGTCGCCTCTTTATAGAGGCACAAGTGTGCCTCCTTGATAATGTCTTTCTGACAAAGTTCTAAAGAGCAGCAGATAATTTAAGACAACATTTGGAGTCTCTTGAGCTTCACGAGTGTAATTGGCTAATTGCCGGAGACCTCAACTGTGAACCATACAAGGGCCATATTCTATCCGATATTTTAATAAATTGCCTCCTCACCACTTATAAGATTTGGTCGAAGTCCCTGGATTTTACGTACACCAATACTAGTGGTCATACCTATAATATTGACCACGTATTATAATGCACATCCATTCCTAGTCTTCCAGTTACAGTTTGCACTGATAATCCTATTAGTGACCATTCCGGACTTTCGTTTCAGATGCAGTCATCACAGAGCACTAATAACACTTGTTCCAAAAAGTGGGTCTACAAGCAAAATTGGGAGAAATACAATATTCCCTTTTATGTTGACACTGTTGCTTCGGTCCTAAAAGTTCCGTTTCATCTACTCTGCTCTGGCCCTTCCAACGTCTCAGCCACTGTTGATTTCAACACTTATTACCATCAAGTAATCCATGCTCTGAAAGTTGCCGAATCAAAAGCGGTTCCTACAGGACGAGCCAAAATTGGGACAGAGAAACCGATGTCATCCGAATCCACTGAACTTCAATCGGCAAAAAGACATGCAAAAACATGGCTGAACATTTGGATGGCTTGTGTTAAACCGCTACGCGGGACTGTATTCGAGTTGAAACGGAGCACAAAACGCAAATACAAAGATGAAATGAAGAGGTACCAAATTATCGGGCAACAGTTGACTAGAAGTAAGAAATCGTATTTAAGCCTAATCAGACCAGACGGTCGTCCATCTAGTACTTCTCTGACACTACATGATTGGCACTCTTACCATACTTCGATGTATAGAGATGAGAATCTTAATATAACCAATCAGTATGAAATGGAAGTTTCGAGCTGACTTGCACTTTATATATATATATATATATATATATATATATATATATATATATATATATATATATATATATATATATATATATATATATATATATATATATATATATATATATATATATATATATATATATATATATATATATATATATATATATATATATATATATATATATATATATATATATATATATATATATAGTGCACTATTGATATATCGAAAGCGTTCGATAGCGTCAATCACAAGCAAGCAATGAATGCTCTACTGCACAATGGAGTAAGTTCTAGCATAGTGAGCACTCTGAAATTTTGGTACGAAAATTCGACTGTGTTGGCCAAATGAAAAGGTACAATTTTAGATCCCACAAAAATCAGAAGAGGTGTGAGGCAAAGCAGCGTTCCTAGTCCTCTTATTTTCAAACATGCAATCTCCAAGATTCTGGACCGTATCTCGCCCTCTCTCCAGTTGCATGGTACTGACCTGTCTTACTTGGCATACGCTGATGACGTCCTTCTACTCAGTAGATCCAAAGCCGACTTACAAGACAACGTGAATCGACTCCTAAGGACTTACAATCTATTGGGCTTTCTATCAATATTGATAATTGTGAATTTTTACCTTTGATGCACCGCAAAGTCATTGTGTGACTCTCGGAAATCATGTTGTCCCTGCGGTATCGCAGCTGAGATATCTTGGTATTATGATTCCAGAAACGATCATTAAAACTGGACAAGCAATTGTTGAGCAAAACACCACCGCCATTAAATTTGCTTATGCGTCTGTAATGCAAAATCGCGGACGCTACTCCAGGAAATCTCTTGCCTCGATTTATCGTTCAGTGTGCCAACCACACATAACCTAACTCGCCGCTGCATCCAACATGCTGTCAGTGAGAGACACTGAAAACTTCAAAAAGGGCTACAAGAAACATGCAAAATCTTTACCATACTTACCCAAGTGTTATAGGAATTCCCACCTTGAAAATATGGTCTTACAGAGCCATCCAAACAATGATCTAGCATTCGAAGTATTACAGTGCTAAAAGTTAAATTAGATAGACGACGTTTCTCACCTGCATTTATTTGAGTGTCGTATCTTTATCTTTTTGGAGGCTGGTTTATTTTTCTTTCTCCTTTCGTAGTGCTCCACTATAATCTATTTTGAAGATGGTGGGTGATTAAAATGTTATTATTATTATTTTGTTTTAATTTGCTAAGAAAAGTAGTCCTTTATAAGTGCCACTTTTGTTACAATTAGAAACACATAAAAGGAAGCAATATTAAAATGAAATTAGCAATAGCTATTGTTTCTACTTTTTTTTGCTTTTGCTGCCCACAGTAATTTCCTTCAAAGTAATTTAACTCTTAACTCACTACATTTTGGAGTTACATGGCCTTGGCCAAATTGTATAAGACCATGTAGCATAAATAATCTTTACACTTTTTAGGGAGAAAATGTTAAAAAGGATAGTTCTGTGAAGTGCCAAGACGGTTAATTCAAATTTTTTTTTTACAAAATAGATTTGATTTGGTCACAATTTTATAAGCCCTTATCTTAGAGAAGGATAAAGTTACAACTGCAAACTCCCAGCTTCAAAATATTTGTATATAAGTATGAAAAACACATTGAATTTACCTAGGAAACACAAAATAATGCAGACATAGTGAACTCCCTAAAATTTATATTTACATCGATGAATTAAAATGAATCGTCAGATATTTTCCTAGGCTTGAAAGAAGTATATCACTACGTTTCAAATCATTTTTTTTTTCAAATAGTATCCTTTCAGTTAAATTTTTATGATATTAAGACATATTGTTTTTTAGATATTCTTAATTAACTATGTTAATTATTTTATACTAACTTTTGTTAATAATTTTAGCGAAGCCATTAACCCATCAAAATTACAAAAAAAAAATGGAAATCACTAAAAAAAAAATAACATTGAAGAAGTCCTAAAAATAAGTAAACCCCTTAAAGCTTTCGACTCTTGGAAATTATTATTTTTTAACTCTACCCATTTTATCTTTGGACAATATTAGCTCTACTAAATAATTACTTTGGACAAGTTTCATCATTATCATTAGGGATTGCAGAATGCTCGCAGTAAAAGTTTATACTTAGCAGCAAATAACGCTAAAAAACAATTTGAGGATGAAAATTTGTCTTTAGTTGTAGTATTTAATTACATGTTGTCCAGCCAGTAGTTATGGTGAAGAAAAGGGGGGAGGGTGATATTATTAAAATGCGCAATACGGCACCGAACTGGAACACTACCCACTATTTTACTTAATGAATCTAGATTAACTAGTTAAGATACCAGCTTTAAACACAGAATTTATGAAGATTCGTTAATAAAGAGGAATGACTACAGTAGTTTCTCTTTAGTTACATGTAAAGGTGAATTCAACTTTTATTCAACTTTACTTGAACGTTTATGTGGCTAAGACAGGCCACTTTTACAGTCCTTTTTTAATCCACCTCTTTTTACAATTGGTCAACAATCGTAGGCAGGGTTGAAATAGCCGACGAATAGAAAATCAGCATCACTGTCTTACAGATTACATAAAAAAAATATCTTAAAAAATAAAAGGGAAGACAGGCATTAAATCTTAAAACAAACACAAGCTATCCGATTTTTAACGAGATATACCACCCACTTAAACCTTACCCCATCTCTTTTTATGACAAAGTTTGAATTTTACTTTCTTAAGAGTTTCAAAATACAAAATGCAGTTGATAACTGAAAGTGCCTTATTTAACCGCATCGTCCGAAACATTCGAACTGAAAATTTCAGTGTTCCAAGTAAATATAACTACCTGAATCATTTTTTTTCCTTGAAGCATTGCGATAAAAAAAAGTCTTTCAGTACCTTCGCTCATGGCTTAAGGAATTTATGCTTGAACCACTCAGAAACAGCCTTCACCCCTCATAACATATCTCATACAAAGAACAATTTGCGTACATTCAAAGTTTTAACTCCACCCTTTGATTTCATTTGAAAAAAACTTGCTTTGTAATTTAATTTCTAGGTACTTATCTCTTATATCCATCACAATCAAGAAGTGAAGTTAGGTTAATCCTAATGAAACAATTCTTATTTCATAATATGCAGAACAATTGTAGGTAACACATCTTGCATGCAGACCCGCCATACTTTACCTCCAATCCCCAAATGTGCAAATATATAGCCCAAATTATGTATTTTCAATGCATTTTCCCACCCGTAACTTGTTTTTGCAGTTTTTGTTTCGTCACAGATGATTCAATTTACAGGCACAGGGGTTGAAACGCATTGCGAGAATAGCTGGAATAACTATATGAACTTTTTGAAAATTTGGGCATAAAATACGTTTTTAAGGCTTTATGACTCTTTCTACAGAAAAACAGATTCACTAACCTCCTACCCTAATAGTTGGTGATAAAATGCAATATAATATAACCCTAAATATTAGTGTACAAATAATTTATACTTTCCTTTCATTTTATACGGACATCATATAAGTTTAGAGACAAAGGGTGTGTAGCAATACAGAGACTGGGAGGTTTTACAAATATCTTTTTAATGGTCCCAAACTCATTGGCTATCTCAGAATTCGGGTCTATATCATTTTTACCCTATTCGGGCCGAAACTTGTATATGCCGGCGCAAAGTGGCGGGAATCTAAAGTGCTGATTCGTGAACTCTTCTTTTACTTAAAAGGGCAGTAGAACTTTTGAATTTTCATTCGAGATAGTCCATTTCCGATATTTTATAGCAATTGGTTCGATATGATCACCTCTAGAAAAAAATTACAACTAATGAAATTTAGACACTTGGCTACGAACATGCTTTTCTGGAAAAATACAGAATTTCTTACAATTTATAGCTTGAAAACTACGCTCTAGAGTCGTCAGACATGTTCAATGTAATGTTAGGAACGTTTTCTTCTTTTACTATACTCACGAAGTTTGTTATTAACTTTTAGTAGGCAAATTAAATCTCATAAATTTTACATGTTTGGAATCAGTATAAAAAGCAGATTTGTGGCAGTATAAAAACAAGCATCACTTTTTATAATTTCAGCGTCTCTTGACGTTCCTTACCATTGAAGGTTTTATATATAACCCTATTTCTGGCTTTTTGTTTTGTGTTGACTAGTAGCTATTCTTTTTAAAAATCATTAACATACCAGTGGCACGTAGATTTCCAACAGCATTAAAATTATTGATGTTGCTATATGTATTTTGCGTTCCAGGATAAGCAGGAGGGGGTGGTGGAGGAGGAAAGACAACGTTTGAATAAGTATTCTGTGGGAAAACCGGGCCAGTATTCGTAATGCCTGTCCTACTTAAATGTTGTGGTTCACGTTTCGATATCGTTGCAACCTATAACGAAAGAAGAAAATAAACACTAGTAAAAAAACGAAAAAAAAAACATTAGAGTCAAAACTGATTAAAACTGGTTCAACCTTCGAATTAAGTGGTACATTTTTTGCACAGCAACGTAAGTGCTAAATTGCATCATCCCATTGTCACGGAAATCTTTGATTGTCATCGTCAGCATCCAAACTTTGTACAGCTTTATTTTGGAAACTCGGAGCTTAGGCTATAGGTAAAAAAGATGAAATGAAACAATGTTGGCTATGCAAATAAATAAATGTGCGTCTTTTAGTATTTTAGAAACATTGGTCATGTCTTTATGTTTCTATGCTTGGACCATTGATAAACACCCCTCATAACACATCTCATACAAAGAAAATTTTACGCACACTCAAGTTTTAACTCCACACTTTACTTTCATTTGGAAAAATTAGTTTTGTAATTGAATTTCTTTTTATTTTAGAATCGTACTTAGGATTATCCTAAATACAAAATGAGTACCCCCCCCCAAAAAAAAAACTCCTGCTCTTAAGGCTAGATTTAACTTGTTTGAAAATAATGGTCTGAGAAAAAGATCTTATTTAGGAGTATTTGTGTCTGCTCATTAGGTATACACAATAAAATAATATTTTTTTAAATCGGAAGGAGGCTATCATCCTCATCAAAGACCCCTTTGATGAGGATGATAGTGATCTTTACTCCTAACTTCATCTTCTTATCAAAATGATTTGGTACTTAAAAACTACTGTTAAAAAAACTGTAATTATTTATGTTGCGTTGTAATTATTGATGTAGCTGTACGTATTTTGCGTCCCAGGGTAGGCAGGAGGGGGTGGTGGAGGAGGAAAGACAACATTTGAATAAACATTCTGTGGAAAAACCAGGATAGTATTCGTAATACCTGTCCTACTCAAGTGTTGTGGTTTCCATTTCGATATCGTTGCAACTTATAATCAAAGAACAAAATAAACACTAGTAACAAAAAGTAAAAAGAACAAAGCACATGACAAAATACGTGAGATGTCAAAACTGAGCAAAACCGGTTCAGCCTTCTAATCAAGTGGTCATTTTTTGCAAGGAAATAAGTGCTAAATCGCATCATCCCGTAGCCACTGAAATTTTAAATTGTCATTGTCAGCATCCAAAATTTTGCAGCTTTATTCCGGAAACTAGAAGCTTAGGCTATAGGTAAAAAAGATAAAACGAAACAATGTTGTCTGTGAAAGTTAATAAATCTTAAAAATGAAACTAGAAGCTTAGGCTACTGGCAAAAAAGGTGAAATGAAACAATCTTGGCTGTGAAAGTCAATAAGTATGCGTTAATTTTGAGCAATTAACAACACTATGGTTATTTACTTACTTTCTTGGTTTCCACAGGCCAAAAACACCAAAGGTGGGTGCCAAAATTAAAAAAAGAAAAAATCCATCTTCATGCGTTATTTCCTTGAGACACTTTCTATGTGTGTTTGAGCATTATGAGAACAAGGCATGGCATTGGTACATCCCTTCTCCCATGAGTGAATGCATGATAAAAATTTTGGGGAGGGAGTCATAGCAAATTTTCTAGGGGGATGAGGCAGGGTAAAAACTGGAAAAAGTAGCTTGAGAGTTTTTCGAGGATGGGGTCCTTCGTATCAATCTCAGGCAAGGAAAATCTCCCCACGCCCCACCTCTAAGTGTGGCATGATTTACTTCCTCCAAACGACGTTCTGATCCATATGCGTTATAGATTGATATAGCTACAATATCGTTAGGCCGTTTTTTTATTCCAATTTTGTTAGGGTGGACAAAAAAGAACACTTTTTTTGAAAATTCACAGCTTCCTGGGTGTTTTATAATTATTTTACCACTCTTGGTATAGGGAAGTATTTACCAATAGGGACAAAAAATTTTAGGTTCCACTAATAAAACTAGTTTGTTCAATTTTTAGATTTTCGTTTTTCTAAGCAGTTAAAAAGATGGGTTTGCCATTCAAAATAAACTTACAGAAGAAAGATTTATCAGGAAAGTAGCTTTTTCAGACAAGTAGCTTTTTTTTTTTTAACACAAATGGTTTGTGACAAGATGAAAACTTGTCACTATGTTTACTTTCTTTTTATTTGGGACGAAACAAAAAACATAGTTTAATAGGGATCAATCCTTCCTTTTGTTAGCCTAAATAAAAATAAAAAAAAGTTTTTTCAACTGAAAGTAAGGAGCAACATTCATACTTCTTACGAACAGAAATGATTCCGTGAATGAGGGTGGCTGCCCTCTCCTCAATCCCTCGCTCTTTGCTCTAAAGTTTTTTAGCGCTTTAAAAAAGCTTGTTATTGTAATTACACAGTCCTTAAGTTTCAGGAATTGTTTCAAAAGCCCCTGATATACGGAATAATTTCTGTTCACTTTAAGTTCTAAAGTTGCTACTTACTTTCAGTTGAAAATACTTGATTTTTTAAAATTTAATTTCTGATCGCTTGTCAAATAATGCTGGGATATCGCTTCCCCCTCCATGAAAATTTCCACCACCCCACTCAAAAAAATTACTCCCGCTTGAAATCCCCCTGGAAAATTCCCTCCTCGCAGAAAATTCCCCTTACTTTCATTTGAAAAAAAAAACTGTTTTTGTTTATGTTTTGGTCGTTTTTCAAATCATCACAGAATCCCCCCACCTGGAAAATTTTCACTGGAAAATCTTTCATCAAAAGTTCCTTTCGTGGAAAATCCCCCTCCCCTAACTTCAAATTGTTTTAATTCCAAAATGAAAATAAGTCATAATGAAGAAAAAAACAAGGATTTTCAGGACCAGTGAATAAAAAGAAGAATACAATGCAAATATTCCAGTCAGGTTCTTTGCTCAACCATCCTCAGTCCAGAATTAGATGCAAAAATAATTTTATTTAATAATGTAAATTTTCAATAACAAAAAATTATAACAAAAAAAAAAAAACTGTTTTCAAGGTTTGTCTTTTTATATTATCCTGTGGACTTTTATCCTAATTATGCACTGAAGGTGGTTGAGCAGAGGTCTTGACTGAAGTGTTTCCAATGTCCTCTCCTTCTTTTTTACTGGCTGTGATTATCCTCGTTTTTTCTTTATTCGTTACGATTTTGTTTTTTCTCGTTGTGCCATGCTTAGCCAATGTATTCTCAGAAATTCTTTACTTTTGAACTTCCAAGAGAAAATAATGCAATAAATTTTACCAGCAAGTTCTTTTTTTTTACAATTTTCCCAAATATTGCCAGGAAAAAAAACTCAAATCCTAGGTTGAAACAAGTTTGTGGATCTAGAATCTTGGTAACAATTTTCTTTTTTTTATAGAAGCATAACCTATTCAATTTGAAGCTTTTCTTCCACACCCTGAAAAGTATGGTCGATTGAAACGAAAAACTAGAAATATTACCTGTGGCTGTGCCTTTTTCACTTTTGGTGGTGGTGCTGGCCCGACTTTTTTCTTCAAACTGTCTGGAGATGCTGCTAGACCTGGAAAAGGTATAGCTTCTTGTCCTGGAGCAAGAATCAGCTTCGCAAGCTTCTGATCAATTGACTGTGTTGATGACATGTCCTGAAATTACAAAATAGTAAATTAGTGATTCCTGAGCAATCTTGGCTAGGAATTGGTTTCCCATGTTTGACTTTCTGTAATGGCTATAGAAATATCTGTTTCCAGGAAAGGGGGAATTTCCCACTAAAACAAGGACTGGAAAATATGCATTAGAAACGTGACACCATCAGGGAATGTTGGCACACGACTAAAACAGTAATTCTTTTTAATATTTATAGAGCTCTTTTGCAAAGTTTGAGCTACAGATGGGGAACGTTAGTCGGAATCAGGAATCGGCCATATAGTATTTTTCTCAAGAATCGAGATAGACACCAGGTAGTTTCCTTAAAATACCCCCAGTCAAGTCCACCTTACTTTTGAAAGAGGTAAGTCTTATACTAATTGAAATTTCAGGCATCCCCAAATTATCTTATTTTTTTCTGTATTGCAATGCAGATCAAAAGAGGGCCAGAGTCACTTACACATTACTTATGTTAATCATTTTTATTGGGGTTTGATATTGATTGATTACTTTATTCTACAAGTTAGCCTATTTATGATAATTTACCAGTAATTAAGAAGTTCGAAAAGTTTAAACTCAGAAGCATTAGTGAGTAGGGTAATATCCAATTTGCCAAAACTTTTTTTTTTTTTTTTACTTTTAAAATACATATTGGAAGTTATTTCTTACGACGAATCTCGATCCAATCTTCACATACTTTAAATTTGTAAATATTTGGAAAAAATCATAAGAAGAACTAAAATCTAAAAAAAACAACTTGGACGAAAATTCACAACTTCACTGTCAGTAGAATACTAAACTAGATTGATTGGCCAGCACTGGATTTTTCCAGCATTTATGATTTTCAAAATGGGATGAATAGTGAGACACCACTAAAAGGTGTCCAATTTGAACTACATGGTCCCGATTTCAATACAATTCTCCATTCAAATGGTTGACAAACATAAATGTACAATTCTCACTCCTGCTTCTACAAATCAAATATATGCCCAGGTCCAGGGGGGAGGGAAGCACAGGATTATTCCAAAGGGATCACAAACATGAACAAAGTACAGTTTCAAACTCACTATTTTTTCTATTTGTCTTATGTAAATCACCCCCCCTTCTGTGCTCAGACTCTGAAAGGGCCAGAAAATCTAAAATTTATTGGCAGTTTAAATTGCAAGATATTAGCTAAAATATAATGGACGTGCTTGCACCCAATACCTTTTTTAAAGCCAAATAGACAATAAGGAGTACAACATTTACTTGAAATATCATCGGTAACAAGCATTTCCATTAGTTTACACAGAAGAGGTGAAACAGTTATTGGATGATAAGAAATGCAATCTGCCAGGTCTTTCCCCTTTTTTAACACAGGAGTAACAATGCTGGTACAAAAAATATCAGGTACAAAACTGGTATTAAAAATAACCTGAAACAAAAGATAATCACTCCATATGTAAGGTGCAAACCACAGTCCATCTAGACCAAATGATTGGTTTTTTTTGCTTACAGATGGCAACAGTAAGATTTTTGATGGTTATTATATGGCCAAAATCAGAGCCTGATAACTTTAGACTTGTATCTAGTTCTTTGCTGAACTTTTCTTCAAGCTCTTGATCAAGAGGGTTAAACTCAGAAGTAAAATGGGACATCCACCCCATCTTTGCAATTGCAGCTTTGGAAACACTACAATTTCTCCTACACTTAAGAAATCTCCACATACCATTTGGATCATTATAAACTAATTTACTTTGTTGATCAATCACTTCACATTTATGCTTAGATGGGGCTTAGGCAAACTTGCACTTAACAAATAAACAAACTTGATTTACAATACCAAATCTCAGACAATCACACTTAATCCAAAGCCAATTCCAGAATTTCACACTGGTACATGCGTCACCAAGGGCAGGATTTTCAGACCACTTTGGGACTTTCGTACCAATTCTAACTTTCCAACTAGGCACCACAGCTGTCTCTGCACACCTTAAAGCATGAGAAATTTCTGTGCAATATATGTTCAGGCACATTTGTCTTTCTTCTTCTGGAATCAGTGCATTCTAGTGTAATAACTGGAAAGGTATTCTAATTGGCAAGAATCCTGTCTAATACTGCATGGTATTACCTTAATTACATTGATTTGCACTTTAGAGTGAAATAAGGTGTGATGTTGAATCGTTTTAGCTCCATTGTTGAGATGGTAGTTACAACACTTTACACACACACACAAATAAGATTGAGACTGTGTTTACAGCCATGGACACGCCTTCCGACTAAGAGTGTGCTAGGATATATGCAATTTAAGTCCACTTGGTAACAGTGACCACAGATAGGCATGATAAAGGGGACCATTCTTCTGTAGTTTAGAGAAGACACTGCCACACAATGCCAATTTCTGATAGAGTATGCAAGTTGGTTGGGTATGACAAGCAGCATTGGCATCCTAGCCCAACTCTTTTATATATACATACATATTAATCACTATTTATGAGACACTGATAATGGGAAGCTCCAGTTGTATCATGAAGGTTTGGCTTCCCATTCTGATTCAAATCTTCTTTTAAAAACTCAGCTGATGTTGAAGACACTGTCTCTTTGCTTAAACAGTTCCAATTGTTGATGACCCTTTTGTTAAAATTTATTCCTGCTATGTATTCAGATCAATTTTATTTCAGTCAGTCTTGACTGCCTACTTCTTAGCACTAGGGGATTGTCAGGTAGTACATTGTTGGCTTGAAAAGCATTCATAATCAGGAAATGGTCAGATGCATAGATTCTTATATCAACATGACATGGGCCACAGACTGGGGCTTTTGATGAGCTTAGCATGAAATCAAGGGTATGTGTCAAGCCTGAGTTGTGTATGTTCATAAAACCCAGGTCACTGGTAGCTAAACTAAACCATCAGAGGAGGCTAAGAACATTTGTGCACAAGGTTTATTCCTGTCAGAAAGGTCACAGTTTAGATCACCAGCTATGATGCACTCAAGATCTTAACTAAGACATCTGCTCACCAAGCTTCACAATTTGCTACATGCCTCACTGAAGCGCTCTTCATATATTTCATTTCTGTAATCTGCGGGCATATACACTGAATAGACAACCGTTCTGTATACCTTAACAGAAACAAAGAATTTCTCGGTTTTATAAAAAGAGGGGTTTAGGGTGCTATTTATGAGTATAAACTAACATTTTTTGGGGAAACCAAAAGATCAATCAAGGCGACAGCTTCACTTACCTTGGTGGTATTATTAGTATAAATGGTAGGTGCTTTGAAGATGTTAAAAGTAGAAAAGCCAAGACTCTGGGAGCTTTTCAAAGTTAATTAAAGTTTGGAAGAATAGGAAAATAAGAATACAAACCAAGATAGAAATGTTGGAAGCTACAGTGATAAAAGTGGTCAGATTTGGTTGTGAAGCATGGGCGCTCCAAACAACAGAAGAAGATTTGTTAGATATTTTCCAGAGAAATTGCCTATGGATTGTTTTGGGTATCCAAATGACTGAACGTTTTTTCAAACAGTGGGGTGTACGAAAAGTGTGGTTCAATCCCACTTGCTAGAGCTATAATGAGGGAAAGGTTGAGACGGTTAGGGCATATTCTGCAGATGAAGGATGACATAATGCCAAAGATTTTCCTTTTTGACCAATTGTCTGGGGCTAAACAGTAAGCAGGTTAATCATGGTTGGGGTGGGAGGATGTTGTAAAGAAACATTTAAGGGAAATTGGAACTTCCTGGGAGGGTGTAAAGAGGGGGCTTGAAATAAATTGGGATGGAGGTGGAGTGTGTGTAACTGAGGTGGCTTGGCAATGCAGTGAGTTGTTAGTAGTAGTAGTAGTAGTATGGGTTACAAACTAAATAGTATGTTTGTATCTTACTCTGGTAGTTTTTTTTTTATCAATTGCTAGCTAGATGATAAGCATACTATTGAATGCTCCTTTTAACACTTTATGAACATACTAATTGCTACCCTTAATTCATAGTCATGTTTCTACACGCAATGATTTATAGCAATCAAATTTAGCAAAAACCCAATTCCCCTACTTTCTAATGGGGCCAAGTATATCCATAGGTTATATGCAGAGTTCTACTGACTTTTTTCAAATTATCTTTGTGGACCAAAGGAAAAATCTAGCATAAAAAAACAGGAGGCATTGGATGATTTACCCCCAACCATGCATAGCAGTCTTTTTCAAACTATGATTCTCTGGCCAAACATACAGAATCAGGAGATTGATACCAGTTATACACAGATCATTTTCAGCATGAAAAAACGTTTTTATTTTTTATTGACCAGCTGTTGATAAGAAACAAGCACAAAAACAATACAAATCAACAAAATCAGCAAATTTTTGTATATGTGTAACATATGGCTATGCTTGGCTTGATGGCGAGGGGGGGGAATTGTGAAAGAGAAGATAATCATACTTGAAAGAAACACTAAACTAATTTTATAAAAATTTTGTTTACTATGAAATTTTCTATTTGTTGCTTGGAAGCCTTGCAGAATTTGCCTTGTTTTACAAAAATGTTATTGAATAAATGTAATTTCTCTCATTTTTACTGCAACAACCCACCCAGGAGAAAAATGGTACAAATAAATGAATTTAAGAGCATAAATTGTTAAGTTTGTCAGATTTGATTATAATAAATCTATACATGTGGAATAGGGTAAAATAGCCTAGCCAGTAGTCAGCAATCATCACTTCAACAGTTAAATCACTATAAAATCTTTATTTTATCACCTAGAATGCAGAGAATTTCACTACCGGATTTGTCCAAATTCTTTTAGTAAGCATTGGATTAGCTTTAATAGCTTAACATTATGCAGCATTAAAAGTCTTAAATGCACTGATAGTTGACAATGGATCCTAACCACAGAGATATGCTTTAAGCTTGAGCCTAAACTTGGAAAATACTGCTAAATCTTGGACATGGGATCTCTCAGTTACAGCACCAAATTAATGGACAAGTTCTATCATGAATACATTTAATCAGCAAAAAGCAAAGTCTTGTGAAGCAGATGACTGTATCTAAATAGGCAAGGATATGAGTTTAAATCTTAAAAAGAAAGTTTTCCAAGATTACAGTTGGCCAATCCTAAGTAATCAGGCCCTAACAATACGCTGTCAAAAACATCACAAACTATCTACATCATATCAAAAATTAGAAACTTACTGTCTATGGCTATGAAAGATATCTGTTATTAAATTATTTGTCCAAAATCAGGCACTATCTGAGTACTGGAGTATTACTCTATATGACTGTGTAATCAGCTGCACCAATTGGGTGGAGAGCAGAGCCATTCAAAAAGGGAGAGGCATACAGGGTAGCTGCCCTGGGTGCCATTGCTGGGGGATTGCCCACTCTTATTAGGCTTTTTTGCTTATACTTGAGTGAGAAGGAGGGGAGGAGGATTGTAATTTATTTTTCCTTCAGCATCACCAACCCTAGGAACACCAACCAGCCCATGGTTGGGGGTTGCCCACTTTGATTTGGCTTGTTATTGCTTATTTTTGAGTCAGGAGGGCGGGGGGGGCATTGTAATTAATTTTTCATTCAGCACCATCAACCCTAGGAACATCTCTGGTGGAGAGGGCAGTTGACTTCCTTAGATTTTGAAAAATAACTTTTTTGGCATTTTCACTGAAGAATATTCAAACAGCCCAATTGCTATATATATATATATATATATATATATATATATATATATATATATATATATATATTCTATCTTTGTTTTCAAAAAATGAGGCCCCCTACATTTTAGTGAATTGGTGCCCCTGCATGAAAACTACAACATAACATTAAATTTTGAGTCAAATTGCAAGTTTTATATTAGATCTACTAGCCCTCCCACCAAATACAATAAAAAAAACAAGTGTCCCTTTTATTGCCTTTAAGGGCTTAAAAATGAAGTTTTCAAGGGTAGAGCAATTTGTATATTTAGAAAGAGTGTTAAAAGCTTCAATGAGTGGGTATACTCATGTTTTGGGAGATGTTTATATCAATGGATTATTCAGATAGCTAAGAAAGTTTTTAGTTTCACAACTTTGCTCAATCCCAATTTATATGGTTTTAAAGATATGCAAAAACATTTCCTAAATTGACATTTCCACTTTACTGAAAAAAATACAAATGAATGTGCATTGTCAGTTATACATATACTGATATTTAGTAATCAAAATGTTAATATTATTTGATTTATTAAAGTTATAAAAGTAACAACATTTATATTTTTTTCAGCAAAGTGCAAATTATGTTCTGGCCTTTGGAAGGCATAGAGGTTTTGAGCCCTACTCATGTTAATTTCTGCTTGTTTTGAGTTTGACTTGGTTATTTATTGCAATTTCTGTTCATTTTGGGTTTCAATTATTTATCAATGCTGATTTGTGGTAGTTTCATGCTTGGTAGATTATTTGATTTTATTTTTGCTCATTTTTTGTTTAATAGAGTTCTTTACTTTTCTTTGAAAAACTTATTTTGTGGAAAAAGTTTTTTTAATTAATTAATCAAGAAAAGAAAATCTTATCCTTGTTTCTACTAGATAAAATACATTCTTTCCTTCATATACTCCTGTTCAAGACCTTAAAGGGGCTGTTAAATGAAGGGGGATAGCTAGGGAGGTAGGGTGCTTTGTCAGAATAGCAATCATTAGGGTATATTTGGAAATAGAATATAAAAAGGGATCTAATAGTAAACAAGTAGTTTCATTTGCTTAGCATGTTTCTTTCACAAAAGATCAGGAGCTAAATATCTACCCTGGCTTTAACCAAGAAATAGGCTAATAAGAGAGAATATGTCACTTTAAGGGGTTCAATTACAATTTGTAAAGGAACTAGTCCTAACTAGTATAGACTATTTGGAAAAAGGGTAAAATTCTACTTTAGCTATTTTTGGCTATCATGGAAAGGGGTTAGGTTAGGAAAATGAAACTTTCAGGGATGGGTCTGCAGGCTAAAGTATGTCCCAGGAAGGAATTTTGAAGTACCTACCTCCACTCCTCCCAATAGAGGGTCCTGAACTTGGCCTACATGACAGGTCTATACATGTTGAAATTTTTACAAAACAAGATTTTACCTTAATTTTCAGTTATCAGTTTCTTTTTCTCTGGCTTTAGAACTGAAAATGTAATTCCTGTTTTATGAGCCAACTTTTAAGCCATATCAATGTTTTTTTTGTTTTTTTTTTCAAAATTTAGAAAATGTATTTGTATATCTATAAAACCTTATAAATTGGGACTGAGCAAAGTTGTGAATCTGAAAACAATTTTGTTGTACTTCATTTAATCAGAAGATCTATTTTGCAAGGTTTCACATTTATAACACACATATTTTTAAGGTCATAAAGGTCAGGACTATCTAGAGGGATAAGGAGTGGAGGTCATGGGCACCCATAAGCTGAATTCCAGGGGGGGCAAACCTTGTCTAATTGGCACTTTTAATGCTATATTATAGAAATCTTGGAACAAAAACATAAAAATAAGGCAGCATCATTCAGCCAGGGGGGGGGGGGCAAACACCCCCCCCCCGTATGGGCCCCCATGGTGGAGGTAGATACTTCAAAAAACCTTCCCAGGACATACTTTGGTAAATATTTACCAAATCATATTATTGAGTAACAACTAAAGTGAATATACCACTCAATGCCTTTTTTTATGCTCTTTACAAATATAATAATCATTTTTTTTTCAGAAATGAATTTTAGCCCCCACCCCTATATATACCAATTCAAGGTATATATTTGCACATTAGGGGGATGGGGGAAAGTTAAACTTACCTCTCATTTACATAAGAAATATAATTACCCCCACCCCCTAATGTGCAAATATATACCCTGAATTCGTATATATAGGGGTGGGGGCTAAAATTCATTTCTGACAAAATAATTATTATATTTGCAGAGCATAAAAAAAGGCATTGAGTGGGATATTCACTTTGGTTGTAACTAATAATATGAATTGGTAAATATTTACCCATACTTCAGCCTGTAGACCCATCCCTGAAAGTTTCATTTTCTTAACCTAACCCCTTTCCAAGATAGCCAAAAGTAGCTAAAGTAGAATTTTACCAGAATAAAAAAAGATATTTCAAAGGATGTGATCACCTTCAACCTAGCAAAGTAATTGAAACATTGGTAATTTTTTACCAAATCATATTATTGAGTAACAACTAAAGTGAATATACCATTCAATGCCTTTTTTTTATGCTGGTTATGAATATAATAATCATTTCTGTCCAAAATGAATTTTAGCCCCCCCCCCCCTAACCTAACCTAGCCCCCACCCCTAAATGTTCAAATATATATCCTAAATTGACATATATAGGGGGAGGGGGGGGGCTAAGATTCATTTCTAATAGAAATGATTATTATATTTGTAATCAGCATAAAAAAGGCATTGAATGGTATATTCACTTTATTTGTAAGTCAATAATATGATTTGGTAAAAATTTACCGAAACATCTATATGTTCACCAGATTAATCAAGGGAAAATAAATACTACTTACACAATGCCTACACTATTGGCATCTTTGATAGATTGTAGCCTAAGTTATTGAGTGTCTATCCTGCAAAGCAAAGATTAATAGTTTCAAATTGTAAGCTACTAATTAAGCAATTACGTACCTCGGAGATCCTTGAATTTAAAGCAGCAGATTCACAGTATCATTACAGTCGGCAACTAAACCAAAACAAATTTATAACCCAAGTTGCTCCTCCCAGATTTTTGAATATCAAACGTTCAAACTCCCATCTGCAATTATTATTCAGTTTGTGGCAAATAGCTGGCTGCAGGCTCATCACAAAGACGGAATGGTAAATAAAACACACGCAGTTACCCACAAACTACATGTGCAGCAAAATTCAAATGAATGTGCATTGTCAGTTTTATATACATGTTCTGATATTTAAACCTTAAAATTTCAATTAATTTTTGATATCTTAAAGTCACAAAAGTGAAAACATTTCAAAGATATTTTTCAGTAAAGTACAAATTATATTCTGGCTTTTAGAAAGCATATGGGTTTTGTACCCTACTCATATTAATTTCTGCTCGTGTTGAGTTTGACTTGGTTATTTATTGTAATTTCTGTTCGTTTTGGGTTGTGATACGTTGTTATACGTGCATTGGACTATTTTAAACAAACTGGCTATCGCACAATTTTAACCAAATACATTTGGTGAAGAGAGGGAAGCATGGGCGCCAATAAGCTGAATTCCAGGAGGGGGGGGCAAACTTCGTCTAATTGCTACTTTTAATGCTATATAATAGAAATCTCAGAACAAAAATATAAAAATAAGGCAGTATCATTCAGCCAGGGGGGGGCAAGAGCCCCCCTGCCCCCCCATATGGGCGCCCATGGAGGGAAGGTTAGGTAGGGGGGGGGGGGGCTACTCGACTTGTTATCACTTTTGACACTTAAAAGGGAATTATAACTTTCAATTTTAACCAAATAAGCCACCTCTAAAGTTTATCCAGCGATCCCTTCCATATGAACCTTAAATACCCCAGGGACATAACCTACAACTCTCGCTCTCAGGGTCTGGTAGCTTGTCGTCGCCTGAAAACGGTTTTGCCGAAAATAACAATTTTTGGCGAAACTGAGTTACAAACGCCATCTTGTGTAAAAAAAAATCTCCTTTCGAATGGTCTAATTGACATTGCTGTAAGACGTCTCTAACTGCATGCATTTTGCAGTTCTCCTTAGCCGAATCGCATATTTTTCGATTTCTTTAAAGCGGTTTTGCCGAATCGCTTACGGGATCGCTTACGGGATTATAGCATGGTCCGTTTTGCCGAAAGTTGCTGATTTGCTGAACGCGACCTTGGAGAAGAAGTAGACGATCTTTCTTATCTTGATGAACATGCTGAAGAAGAAGAAGAAGTTTCTTGAATGAAAAGCTCATAGACCATCAATGATGTATAAAGCCTATTATTGAATAATAATAGTCTAATCTCTATATTTGATTTCCCAGGACACCCCTGACATAATCATACAATACGAAAAAGGTTAAATGGATTCATCCGAAGCCTATAATTGAAGAAGAAGAAGAAGAAGAAGACCTGTCAAACAACAGCAACCGTACAAGAAAATCGAAATATATTTTCTTGATTATTATCGCTTCTAATCAGTAGTTGTACCAAACCTATCCTGCTCAAGTCATCCTCAGGGCTATACTGTGGTGTTTATCCTTCCCATAGTATAGTGCAGACGGTTTGATATCATCTATTTTCCCTTCCTATTTTATTTTTATATTTGTGTTTAAAGATTTTTCCAATAGGCATTGTTCATAAGTCCTCCAAAAAAAAACGTCCCCCCAGATCCCAAATCAAATTCCATAGTGAAAGATACCCATCCTGGCTGGTCAAGCACATTATCTGAAAGTTCTAATGATGGCTCCAATTCGGAGAATAGGACAATGATAACTGTAGGTCCTAATGCAACCATAAATGATGATAATGGGTTTCAAGAGGTCCTCTCTAGAAGCTCTAAAAAAAGGAAAAAAATCTCCCCAATTAAAAACATTTCCCCTCTCCCTGCCCAAGATCCTCCCTCCAAAAACTTACAAATTTACATTAAAATTACTCCCACTGCCCCCTTTGAAATAAAATTGATCACTGCAATAAGAGTTGCAATTTTTAAATTGCTAAAATCAATGTTCTCTCTTAACATTAACCGTGATGGATCTCTGCTTATAGCTGTAGAAGATCAGAAATCAGCAGATACAATAATTAACCTTAAATCCCTTCTGAATATCCCAATTATTGCATCTAATTGGAACCCAAAACAATCACCAACAAAAATTGTAGTTTACAATGTTCCCCCAGAGATATCTACTCAGGAGTTATAAGAAGGCCTCTCAGATAGGGCTGGAAACACAATCCCAGTTGAGGATGTTACCCAACTTGGAAAACCTAACTCTACTGGCCTAAAAACTAGTAGATCCTTCTTATTCACACTAAAGGATAAAATTGATAGCCCAGAAAAATTATTCCTATTTGGGCAAATCAAACCACACAAGGAATACAAACCTAAGCCTATTCAGTGTCAGAAGTGTTTCAAACTGGGACACACAACAAACAAATGCAATGAAATTCTCCAAGAGTGCAGTAATTGTAAATCTTTCCATCCTAAAGAGCTGACAACTTGCAAAAACACCCAGCCTACATGCATCAATTGCAAAGGTCCACATGAATCTACAAATAAATCATTATGCCCTGCATACAAGAAAAGAGCTCTAACACTCCAAATATCAACAGAGAAGGCCATCCCATACCCCTTTGCAGCAATGGAAGCAAATGCTGCCCAACAATACCAAATAAAGCCTGTAATGAAACCAACCAACACCCCCAAGTCAAATGCCCCAAATGCATCAAGCACCCCATATAAAACAACATCTTCTAAGCCCCCTAGCTCAAATCCCTATCAGAAGGAATCACCAAGCCAGCAAGCCTTGTTTTCCGGTGAGATGAGGCCAGCCTGGCCCTCCCTCCCAAGAAGAAACAAACCAGAAACACTACCAGGAATCAATCCCTTAACTAACAAACAGGATGCACTACCAAAAATGCAATCCCCAAATATATGCTTATTCATTCTAAACTGTAATGCAGTTCAGGCCATGAACATACATCAACTACAGAAAACAAAAATTATTGCAGAATTGGCAAAAATCTACATCCCAGATGATATACTCATTCAAGCAAAAAAAGATCTTGCTTTACTTTTAACAAAGCTGAACATTGATACACAGTCATATGAAGAATAAATCAACAACACAACATTTATCAATACTCCGATGGAATGTAAGATCACTCACAGAAAATAAGCTAAATGAACTAATATCATTTATGAATAATAATTCCATTAATATTGCTTGCCTCCAGGAAACTCATTTAACCCAAAATCAACAAATTAAGTCTCTGGGATACACTATCCTGAGAAAGGATAGATCTTCAGAGAGAAAAGGAGGTGGTGTAGCTTTATTAGTTAATAATAATATAAAATTTTGTGGCATCAATTTTCCAGATTTTGAAAATGATGTTGATGTAATTGGTATAAGTGTTTGGCTGAATAATTTAAAAACCTACATAATAAGCTTTTATAACCCTAATGGCCAAACTTCAGATGCCAAGGATTTCTTTAATTATATAAATAATTCTAATATGTTAAAAAACATCATTATTTGTGGTGATTTCAATGCCCACAGCCTTTTGTGGGGGAATAAACCAGCAAATAAAGCTGGTAAAGTTATTGAGCATATGACTTCAAATAATAATGAATTAGCTGTTGCTACCCCTCCAAACCTAGATACATATTTTAACCCCAAAAGTGCCAAATTCTCCACAATTGACCTACAAATTGTGTCTTCAAATTTTTTGAACAAAATTTACATAAATAAAATTGATAATCTGTGTACAGACCACTTTGCTATAGTTTGCTCCCTAAATGAACCTGCTGAAACTTCATCTCATACCTCCAAATATATCAACAATAAAGCAAATTGGTCTATTTTCCAAAATAAGCTAAATGATGAAATTACAAGTTTCACCCAAAGTTCCTGCATTTCTAACACAACAGTTGACACACATGCTGAAGCCTTGACATCTTTACTAATAAATACAGCTAATCATGCTATCCCCAGGACAACACCTAAGAAAACATTCCCTAAACAAATTCCTAAAGCATGGTGGACAAATGAGTGCCTAAATAAATGGAAGATAAAAAAGGCAGCTAGGACAGAATTCATAAAAAAAACAACACCTACTACATATTTAAAAAAATTACAAGCAGAATCTAATCTAAAAAGGACTATAATAGATGCTAAATATAAATACTGGAATAATTTTGCAAATAATCTCTCCAGAGAAACGCATGAGCCAATTATAAATAAAGTCATAAGCCACATATGTGGGAAAAAGACTTCTCCCAACCCACTCCTGTATGAGCTTTTACATAATAATACCCATTATGACAACGATATTGAAAAGGCTAACCTATTTGCAACTCTTTTTGTTAATAAGCTAACATCAAACAATCAAAGCAATCTGTCCACAATTCCTATGAACCCTAGTTACCAACCACGCCCAGGATCCGAGTACATAACTAATCCATTTTCAATCCAGGAATTGAATAATGCAATACATCATATTAGGTCCAAAACTAGCAGCAGCTATGACAATATACACCCTACATGGATAAAGAATCTCACACCTTCATACAAACAAGAACTGCTAAATTGTTATAATCACGCTTGGGCATCCTCTAGGTTCCCCAATATATGGAAATGTTCGTCCCTCCTACCAATCCTAAAGAAAAATAAACCAAAAGATAACCCTGAGTCTTATAGGCCCATAATGATTACACCTGTGATGGGGAAAATAATGGAGAAAATGATTTATCACAGACTCCTCTGGTTTGTTGAGAAAAATAACATGATCCCACACACTGAAACTGGATTCAGGAAATACCACTCCTCAACAGATGCTTTCATTTTGCTAACAAATGCAATAAATGAATCTTTCTCAAAAAATAATATCCTAGTGGCAGCTTTCCTTGATTTTGAAGGAGCATATGACAATGTGAACCACCAAATCCTTTTAAATAAACTTGCAAACCTTGGAGTACCTCCCAAGCTAGTATCCTTTATTAAATCCTTCATAGAAGTGCGAAGTTTCATTGTTTGTGTTGGTTCAGCCTCTTCACCCCAAAAGACAATATCCAAAGGCCTAACTCAGGGAGCAGTCCTCAGTTGCCTCCTATTTGCCCTATATCTCTGGGACATGAACCTACCCCACACTAATCTACAATATGCTGATGATCTGGTGCTATGGTTATCTGGCAACACCTTTCAGATAGCACAGTCAAATCTGCAAAAGTCACTTTTCCAGTTTGAAAAATTCTCTCAGCATTCAGATTTACCCATTGCACCCACCAAGTCAAAAATAATCCAATTTCACAGGAAGCGAAACCATGTTAATGCAAAACTAACTCTAAATAAAACAACCATTCCAGAAGATAATAATATTAATTACCTAGGTCTCATGCTTGACCAAAAACTTAATTTCCACCTCCACATTTCAAACACAATAAAAAAATGTTATAGAAAAGCAAATATACTAAAAAGACTTCTTTCCACACCCTGGGGTTGTAAGGAGAAAACTTTACTCCAGTTTTACAAGTCACATATAAGACCCCATATTGACTATGGGCTCATTGTTTATGGTCATGTGCAAAGACCCAGATGCATAAACTTGAAACAACACAAAATGATATAATGCATCTCATATTTGGTCTTAGGAAACCCACAAGCACCAAGTTTCTGCTTATGGAGAGTGGATTAACAACAATAAGGGATAGACGTAGCTTTCTCTTGATAAAACATCTTACAAAAATTGAATCAAATAGCTCACACACATTACATAATTGGTTAAGAAATCCAGCCATGTATAGAGGTATTGCAGATGAGTATGCCAATATTCAAAAGAAGTTCCCTGTACCAGCAAAGTCTATTGCACCTACTTTCCCCCAATCCCCTCCATGGAATTGGTCATCTCCCATAATAAATACTGAATTTTCAAAATGGAATAAAGATTTAACCCCCATTGCTTTTGTTCAGAAAAAATTTGCAGAACTTAATACAATTACCTATAAAAATCACTTCCAAATGTTTGTTGATGGGTCAAAAATGAATGAGAAGGTTGCAAGTGGTGTTTTCCTTCCTCACCTGAAAATTGCAATGGGCGAGAGATTATTTAATAATCTATCTATAATGTCTGCTGAGTTAAATGCCATAATCATGGCATTAGAACACCTTAAGCAAAACCAATCTTTGATTGAAAAATTGAATAATATTATCATCTATTCCGACTCTTTATCAAGCCTTGAGTTGCTGGCCTCAGCTCCTCAATATAAGTTGGACATCGACACTTATCATTGTCTCAGTATTATTGATAATCTTGCTTCAAGTGGCATAAACACTTACTTTCAGTACATTCCTAGCCACTCTGGCATAAGTGGTAATCATCAAGTTGATGAAATAGCAAAAAATTCTATAAATATTGACCAGCCAAGTGGGAGACCAATCCCAATTAGAGATATTTACCGATGGAGGCTATCAGATATTCATTTTAATAAGATTAATCCTATCCTTTCCCCCTTTCCCAATAAGTATCTTTCTAAAATTTATCATAGAATTTGTTCAGGAACAAATGGACTAAATTTCCTTGCATTCTCATATAAGATTTCTAATTCAAGCGGTTCAATTCCCCTGTCGCCTCATTGCAGGCATTGTAATATGAATAATGAAACAATTGACCATTGCCTATTTGAATGTAATATGCTGACGTCTGCACAACATACCTTGCTTTCTAAACTGTTAAAATACTTCAAACACCACAAAATCCCACTATCAGTCAAGAGCCTAGCCAACTATACCTGTACACAGAGCATAGAAATCGACATCTATCATCTTATATTTGAACTCCTAGAGTCAAAAGATCTGCTGAAAGATATCTGAATATATCTAATAAATATGAGGCAATCAAGCCAGTAGCTCTGTAGACCACAGAGTAAAGCAGAAGGAAAAGGGCTAAATAGTTTTACTGAAAAGCCCGCCTGCTGTTAAATAGAAGAAGAAGAAATACTGGTTTACCACAGAAAACTGTTATGGCAAGTGGCTCCCTAAAAAAAAGATTGAATAGAAAATAGAACTTATTTTTTTTTCATGCTTTCGGTTAAAGAAAACTTTGGGGAGTCACTCGCAATAACAATTTCCTGTGGTAAACAAGTATAAAAAAGAAGTCACAAACCCCTATCATGGTTTAATGCATTTTGGATCACAGTGCCTATCTGGGGTGTTCATCAGAGTTAGGAAGACACATGAATGCAATATTGACATGAACATCCCATTTAGGAAGATGTTTGCCAGCTGAATCAGGACTAGCTCCCCAAATAGGAAACACATTAGTGTTCTAGGCTAGCACAAACAGCTGGGTCAAATATTTTAATCAAGGAAACATATGAGGTGGTTGTTCCTTGACCTGTCTGTGCGTAGGCTAATGAAAGGGTGTGGAACTGGTTTTTGTTACTAGAGTCATTCTTTGAAAATTTTCCAGTAACATGGGTGACCATAAAGCTTTCTTTTTTAGCCCCGAAGATTTGTCTTCAGATGAAGATTCTGACCCGACGTATTTCCCGCAAGTGGAAAGTGATCCAGAATCTCCACCCAGTAAGGGATCTTCATCAGAAGTCGAAAGTACTGCACTCTGCGAAGATGCTGGCCAATTCAGCTCTCCTACTACTCGGACAAGTAATAGAACAGAAAGTGAACCAGAGGCTACCAGAGAAATCAGTGAAACAGCTTCTGCTAGCATGTCTCCAACCACAGAAGGAAATGATGGCACAGAAACGAGAAATATTGCATCCAAAAAAGTCAGAAAGAGGTTAAATAACAAGGAAAAGTGGGTGAAAAATCAGATAAAGAATGCAGTAAACTCTGAAAATTTTTATCTGTACGCTGTTACCAAAAAAGTACATGGAAAGGAGAAGGAACAGAAACCCTTTAATTGCCCTCATTCGTGTCCTTTCAGATGTTTTGAACATTTCTCTGAGACTGTTAGTCACTTTGTGTTTAAAAAATTTTGGTCATTGTAAAAATATTCCAAATTAATATAATATGTGAAAAAAACAAAACCTTCACCTAAAAAAAGGAACAAAAAAAGAGAAACTCGGTTGAAGTATACAGTCCACAATTATCTGTCAGCTCATAAGAAAACTGTTGAGGTCTGCGAAGGATTTTTTTTGCTATCCTAGACATCGATGATAAGCGGATACAGTATGGTCATAAGTTATTAAGTGGTGAAGTACCTCCTGTGAGTGTACCACAGAAGTCCTGTGAATAAAAGGAAAGAAGAGGATCTCGCATACATAAGAAAGCAAATTGAAAGCTTCCCAACCATTGAATCTCATTACTGTCATGCCAAAACCAACAGAAAGTTCCTCGACCCTTCCCTCAATATAAGCAAAATGCATTCATTGTATGAAAGTAAGTGTGCGGAAGATGGTAAGTTGCCTCTCAAGGAACACATGTACAGAAAAGTTTTCAATTGTGAATTTAATCTTTCATTTCATGTTCCTAAAACTGACCGATGCAATAATTGTGAAGAAAAAAAGGTGGCTGAACAAAATGGTACTGAATTATCTGAGGAGGTCAAAACCTCTCAGGCAAAACATTTGAAAGGAAAACTAGAAAGCAAAGAAGAAAGAGATAAGGAAAGGGTTTTGGATAACCCTGTATTGTTTTTTGATATGGAAAATGTTTTTTTCTTTTCCAAAAGGGGATGTTTCGTCCTTTTTTTACAAAAGGAAGATCACTTGCTTTAACTTAATTGCTATTCTTACCTTTCGCAGACAGACAGGAGAGCTAATCAAGAAGGTTTATTGTTGTTTGTGGTCAGAATATCCTTCTGTTAGAAGTTGAAAGTATATTGCCAATGGTCTTTGTGCTGTTCTTGATGAGGTCTTTACTATCTATCCTGACATCAAAAAGTTGGTTACATAGTCAGATTCATGCGTGCCTCAAAATCGTAATCAAATAATGAGCTACATGATGCAAGACACCTTGAGGAAGCATTTATACGTCCAGAGTATGAAGATGAAGTATTCTGAGCCTGGCCACTCCATAATTCAGGAGGTGGATCCTGTTCACATAGTCATTGAGAGGTCTTTGAAATACAAGGAAGTCTTTTTGCTTCTAGAATTGACAAAAAAGCTTTTGATTGTTTGGCTCCGTGACCCGTTTGTCATTATTCAAATGACAAGCAGAAGTTTTTGATTACGCCAAAACGTTCAAATGCTATAAGTATAGCTTAGTGTCATTTTCAAAGGTGAAATTACTACAGTTTAAGCAAGGACTATGCAAAAGGGTGTTCTACAAAACTTTGTTTGCAGATACTACTCCTTCTGTAGCGCTGATTGCACCAGAGGCTAGACCAAGGAGATCATGTTCCAAAGCATCATTAGGAATTACCGCGAAAAAGTTGCTGCTTCTTTTACTTTCAAGCACAGCAGCTGAATGGCCAACCGAAAAAATAAAATACTTAGAATCACTTTACTGTTCCATGCCAGCACTATTAGTGATAGTCATGAAAAGTCTTATTAGAAGTTGTAACAGAGCTGAGGTACCTAGTACTTCAGCTGAAATCACAGCGTGTCCCGAAGCAGCCTCTGCCGTTAATGCTCCGAAGGTTAAAACCAGAAATTCCAAGAAGCTTGTTGCTAAGTGAGACCTCCCACTGATCTTCTGTTACATTTTATTGTAAAACTCCCAGTTAATTGTCGAAATTAAAATTTGTCTATCAGATGAAATATGTTTTGCCGAGAGTCGCATTTCTAATTCACGCTGAGCTGATTCCGTTTCGTCATATCTTACCTATGTTCCGAAATTTTCAGGCGATTTTGCCGAAAACGATATTCATTCCGTTTTATTTCGGGAAAGGCTCACCTTAAACCAATAAAAATAAGCACAACGATATAAGCGATTTGTATTCTTAATTTTGAAACAAAAATCAACGCTCTAGCTATTGCCGATTCTGAGATACAAATGTCAAAATTTTCAAACTCGTTTTTCTCCCGTTTTTGGAAAAACAGATTCGGCAAAACCGCTTTCAGGCGACGTTGTATCAACCTCGAAAGCCTTATTACAGGATTTTTGGACTATTTTGAATAAAAAGACTGTCTCGAAATATCCATTGGATACATCTCGGAAAAACAAGACGTGTTTGTGTGTGTGTGGGGGGGTGGGTAAATCCACTCTGATCACTTTGACTCTTAAAAAGGGCACTAGAACTTCTGATTACCAATCCAATGAGTTCCCTTCAGAGTATATACGGCCACCCTTTCTATAAGAACCGTATATGCCCCCGGGGCATATTTTACAACCCTTGCCCTGAGAGATGTGGGAGGAGAGTTGTCTTCCTCACATACATAATTTCCGAAACCTTCTGATCACTTTGACTCTTAAAAAGGGCGCTAAAACTTCTGATTACCGATCCAATGAGTTCCCTTCAGAGTATATACGACTACCCTTTCTATAAGAACCGTATATGCCCCCGGGGCATATTTTACAACCCTTGCCCTGAGAGATGTGGGAGGAGAGGTGTCTTCCTCACATACATAATTTCCGAAACCTTCAACTACGACGAAAAAAGTGTTATCTCCAAAGTTTGATTGGAGGTGTTAAGGAAAATGATGAGTGTGGAGAGGGGGGGGGGGCTGGTTGCTCTCAAATCACTTTGACTCTTAAAACGGGCACTATAACTTCCAATTTCAAATCAAACACGCCCCGTTTGAAGTCTATACGACCACCCACTCCATAAAAACCTTATAGGCCCACATGGCATAACTTAAAACCCTATCCCCAGGACGCTGGGGGTTGGTGTCACCCCTAGAGACGTTATTATATCTACTTTTGACGATTTTGAACAAAATCGCTATTTCATAATATCAATCAGATGCGTTTGGTGAAAAGAGGCGTTGTCGGGAGGGGTTGGGTTAAATGCCCTCCATCACTTTTGACGCTTAAAAAGAAACTAGAACTTCCAATTTTCAACCAAATGAGCCTCTTTTATTGTTAAACAACCATCCCTTCCATAAAAACCTTAAATGTCCCGTGGTATGACTTACAACCCTCGCCTTTAGGCCCTGGTGTTTTTTTTATCAACCCCAAAAGCCTTGTTATGTGATCTTTGGACTATTTTGAATAAAACGGACTGTCTCAAAATTTTATTTGATGTATTTCTGGAAAACACGACGTGTTGGGGAGGAGGGTGGGTAACTTCTTTTGATCACTTTGGCTTTCAAAAAGGGCACTAGAAATTTTAATTGCCAATCCAATTAGTCACCTCCGAAGAATAAAGAATCACCCTTTCTAGAAAAAAAAACCTATATGCCCCGGAGCAAAACTTTCAACCCTTGCCCTGAGAGCTACGGGGATGGGAGTGTCTTCCTCAAAGACATAATTTTCGGACTCGTCAACTCCAATGACAAAATTTTCATCTCCAAATTTTGATTGGATGTCTTTGGGGAAATGATGAGCGTGGGGGGGGGGGATAGGTGCTCTCAAATCACTTTGGCTCTTAAGAATGGCACTATAACTTTCAAATCAAATGAGCCCCATTTGATCGGTTGTGATAGGGTTGTGCCAACCCTAGAGGTATTGTTTTAGTTCTTGGAATTATTTGAGCAAAATCGCTGTTTCACAATATTAATCAGATTCGTTTGGTGAAAAGGGGTAGTCGGGGGGGGGGGCTAGCTGCCTCCCATCACTTTTACTCTTAAAATGGAACTAGAACTTCCAATGTTTAACCAAATGAGCCTCCTCTAGTCCTCTAGAGTTTATACAGCCATCCCTTTCATTAAAAAAAAAACCTTAAAAAAACCCCGGGCATAACTTACAGCCCTTTCCCCTGGGATATGGGTTTTTTTTTCAACCCCAAAAGCCTTGTTATGTGATATTTAGACTGTTTTGAAAAAATGGCTATCTCAAAATTTCTGTTAGAGGAATTTTGGGACAATACGACGTGTTTGTGTAGGGTAACTGCCCTCCGATCACTTTGACTCTTAAAAAGAGCACTAGAGCTTATGATTACCCATCCAAGGAGCCCCCTCCGAAGTTTATATGACCATGCTTTCTAAAAAAGTCTTATATGCCCCCAGGGCATAACTTACAACCCTTGCCCTGAGGGCTGGGGGGATTTGTTATCCTAAAAGACATAATTTCCAGACCTTTCAAATATGTTAAACAAAACAGCTATTTCAAAATTGGGATTGCAAGTGTTTGGGGAAATGGTGGGCGTGGGAGGGGGTTATTTGCTTTCCGATTATTTTCTACCATTAAAAAGGGTACTAGCCCTTTTAATTTCCAATCGAATGAGCCCTTTTTAGAGTTTCTACAACAACACTTTCTATAAAACCTAATATACCCCAAGGGTATAACTTACAACCCTTGTCCTGAGGGCTGTGGGAGGGGGGGGGGGTTGTCATCTTCAAAGACCTAATTTCCAGACCTTTGAACTACGTTAAACAAAATGGCTATATCAAAATAGTGATCAGAAGTGTTTGGGGAAACGATGGGCGGGGGGGGGGAGAATTTCCCCTCCGATCACTTTTGACTATTAATAAGGGCACTAGCCCTCTCAATTTCCAACTCAATAAATCCTTTTTGAAGTATCTATGACAACGCTTCCTATAAAAACCTATATGCCCCCAGGGCATAACTTACAACCTTAGCCCTGAGGAACAAAGTGGCTATATTGGAATGTTGATAGGAAGTGTTTGGGGAATTGATGGTCGTGGGGGGGCATTCTCCCTCCGATCACTTTTGACTATTAATAAGGGCACTAGCCCTCTCAATTTTCCATTGAATGAGCCCGTTTTGAAGTTTCTATGACAACGCTTTGTGTAAAAAAACTTATATACCCCATTTATATATACCCCATTATTCACCCTGAGGGCTGTGGGGGGTTGTTATCCTAAAACACATAATTTCCGGACTTTTCAATTACGTTGAACAGAATATCCATCTCAAGATTTTGATTGGATGTGTTTGGGAAGATGGTGGGTGTGGGAGGGAGGTTAGTTGCCCTAAAATCACTTTCGACTACTAAAATTGGCACTAGGTCTCTCAATTTCCAAACGAATTAGCCCTTTTGATGATTCTACGACAATACTTTCTATAAAACGTCATATGCCTCCGACGCATAACTTTCAACCTTTGCCTTGAGGGCTGTGGGGGGGTTGTCATCCTCAAAGACATAATTTTCGGTCCCTTCAATTACGTTGAACAAAATGGGTTTATCAAAATTTTGATTGGATGTGTTGGGGAAAATGGTGGGCGTGGGAGGGGGTTAGTTGCCCTCTAATCATTTATACTATTAAAAAGGGCACTAGCCCCTTCAATTTTTAGTCGAATGAGTCCTTTTTTAAGTTTCTATGACAACCTCTTGGATACGAAGTGCCCTGGTCCAAGAAACCTAAAAAATAATCATAATAATACATTGTGCCAGCACCATTCTTTACTTCGGCAGCGCTATTGCGCTGCCTATGATATCAGACAAATATATGAAACTGATTAGTGCTATATTCGAGAATAACACTGCTGCGGTTAAGGTATGAAATAAGGTTAGTTAGCTGGTTTCTTATTAAATAAGACGTTAAGCAGGGTTGTGTTCTATCCCCCTTTATATGAATCCTGTTGATGGACTTTGTCTTAAGGAACACAGCAAAGGCAATGGGAGACCTTGGAATCAAATGGAGAGGAGAAACTCTCCTGGACTTATATTATGCTGATGATTTAAGCATCCTAGATGAAAGTGTGAGCAAAATGAATAAAATTTTTGAGGTTTTACGAGTTCAGGGCGCTAGAATAGGTTCGAAAACTGATGTTAAGTAGACTAAGTCACTAAGGTTAGGAATAAGTGAAGATGAATAAGGTGAGCTTGGGGAACGAAAAGATTGATCAGGTGGACAGCCTCACTTACCTTGGTAGTATTATTAGTAAAGATGGTGGGAGTAGTGAAGATGTTAAAAGTAGAATAGCCAAGACTCAGTTGTTTTTTCACAGCTGAAAAAAGTTTGGAAGAATAAAAAGATAAGTCTGAAAACCAAGATTAGAATATTTGAGGCTATAGTGATGACAATGATCAGATATGGCTCTTAAGCATGGGCCCTCCAATAAGTCGATAAAGATTTGCTAGATATTTTTCCAGAGAAATTACCTACAGATTGTTCTGGCTACCCGGCTATCTGACCGTATCTCTAACAGTAGGCTGTGCGAAAAGTGTGGTTCAATATCACTGTCTAGGGATATAATGAGAGAAAGGTTGAGATGACTAGAACACTTTCTGCGGATGGAGGATGACAGATTGCTGAAGATTGTCCTTTTCGGCCAACCATCTACAGCTAAATGGAAAGTAGATCAACCTTAGTTGGAATGGGGGGAGCATAAAGAAAGATTTAAAGGAAATGGGAATTTTGTGGGATGGTGTAAAGAGGGAAGCTTTGAATGGATTGGGATGGAGGAGGAGCAAGCGTGACTGTGTTGGCCTCAGGCGACTTGGCTTCTCTGTGAGTTCTTAGTTGTAATATCAGTAGTTTCAGATTTAGAAAAATACAGGGAGGTATCACGAGCCAATTTATTTGAAAAAGTTTTTCTTAAATATATTAAAACTTGTTTTATAAACCTATTTTGTTTCTTTTTAAATTTTTAAAAATATACACCATAAGCCAGTGGCTTCATCTTTTTTTTTGGGGGGGGGGCAAGGGGTGGGAGCTAACCCATCCCTTTTTATTCAAACTATTCAGTTTGAATAAAACTATTTTTATTCAAAAATAGTTTCAAACAATTTTTATTCAAACTGTTCAGTCACTGCTCAGAATTAGCTGATAAATATAGTTTTAGGGGTCCTGAATTGCTGCAGAAACTTGAAGCTCTAGCAAAATTAGAAGGTGGCATAATAGTTCCATATAAGACAGCGCAAACGTTTTTCAAAAATGCAGTGTTGTGTCCTATCTTGACATCCTAACTACAAGATTGAAAACGGGCTAGAGAAAAACAGTTTGAACATTTTAAACATGATAAGTGTAATGCTAGGGGCAAACAAAATGAAAAAATACAATATAGGCTTTGTGTGTGATTACGATTCAATTTTGAACGCTCAATGTCTGAGCTACAATGGAGTTGGGGATATAAAAAAAAAACATTTAGAACGAGCTTCTGTGTTTGGTGAAAAACGTTTGAAATGTGCATTTCCTCTACCGTTTGATCTATTCAAACCGTAATTTACTATTCCAACGAACTCTGTGTCGTGTGAAATATTGTTTTTTTTGCTTCAACGGTTTAAGACGTACTGCCGCCACACCAAGGGACAAGGAAGGTTGTCTTCACTTTGTAAGTGAAGTCCTATTTTAAGGACTAGAAGCTAAGTCTGATTGCTACTTTAAGCAGTCTCTGAGTAAAGCTCTCCCTCTAAAAGATCCTTCTGAACTTATCAAATTCTATTTATAAGCCTTTTTGCCCAGAGTTCTTAAAGGAATAATCAATAAATTGGTAGCGTGAAACTGGGGCGATTTAGTTCTTTCGTACTAAGAATTCGTTGACAACTGGGTTTTATAATTGAATTCAATAAAAGAGGGGAAAACGTTGTAATTTTAATCGTTATAAACCCTTCCAATAGCCTCTCTTCAGAGTTGAATAGTCTTATATTGTGTGTGTGTCTGTCGTTCTAGGAGGTTACCTCTATTGTCCAAACTCCGTCACCGATAAAAAAGATTATTTTAAGTTTAGGGCTTCTAAAATTCTATTTGAATAAAGTAAAAACTTGGATAGTTAGTTAAGGCTTAGATCTGAAGTGTTAGAATCTTTAAGTCTAAATGATCAAATTAGTTAAATTCTGCTAATTTGCTTAGAAATGGAAGGACCCATGTTACGAGTTTTATTTGATTAATTCTAGCACTTCGAGAAAGTAAAACAAAGGCTTCTAAGGTGGGCAGAAATTCAGAAAGACCACATTGATTAGACACAAATTTCTTAATAACCCAAAACTAGGTATTTTCTAGTTATTTCATGTAAAAGGAGTTAGTGTTCCTTGGACCTCGGGTAAATCTTAAACTTCTATAAGAAAGATCCTTGATTGAATTTCCCTCGACAGAAAAGAACTTAAAGTGGTTAGTTTGATAATATTATTCCCTTTTTCCTAGCCTCTCTGTTGTAAGGTTGCCCCTACTATCAGGGCTAAATTTGGTAGCTTGTAGCATGTTATAACTGAGGCTCAGTTATAACTGAGGGGTTACACTTGAATAGCAAGTCAAGGCTTGAGTTCTGGGGTATTAAAAATTCTTTAGTTCAAACTATTGTTTTTTGGCTGAGCCAAGCTAGGAATAACCCTACTTGATATTCTTCCAATTTACATTAACCCAAACCAAGAGATCCTCTTATTATTTCTTTAAAAAGGGGTTTGTGTTCCTTGGACCTTTAGTAAGCTTTAACTTTAGCAGGGAAAACTCTCAATTGAATATATCTGGACATAAAAGTCTGGAAATTCTTAGATTGAAAATATTATTCCCTTTTTCCCTAACCTGTGTGTATAAACATTGAGGACACCTTTGTATAAACAGTCGGTATGGGTTTAACAAACTGAAAGAATGATTAAAAAGGGAACAGGGTTCTCCTTCGTATAAACGTCTGAAGACTGCACAAGGGGGAAAGTAATGTTGTTGTCCAATAATTCCAATTTTCTGGATATAAGGTCTTTATAAAGTCAAGCTAAGTTCCGAGGAGCTATAGGCTGAAAAAGGGAAGCACAAAAGGCTCTTCTAACGCTGACTTCTTGGTCAAGGTTTCTTCCCCTCTTTGAACCCTCGGTTATTCGAAGCTTCTTCTACAAGTTTAAAATTTCTGGGAAGAAATTAATTTTAGCTTATTCTAACCTTAAAAATGCTGTTTTTGTCCAAATGGCTCAAGCCTTGGCTAAGTGAAAATACTACCGAAATATAAACCCAAATCACCAACTTATAGTAAAATGTTATACTTCAGCACTAGTTTTTATTCTTGTCTCCTACATACGTATTAAATTTATATTCAGGTGACAGAAATCTTTCAGAAGTTTACTTTGTATCTCAAATTTTTATCTTCAAGGGGAATTCAGACAGACAGTGGTAGCCTACCTTAATTACAAAGAAAACACTTACTCGTTGTTAGTTCCAAAAAAGACTACCCCGTTTCCGTTCCCGAATCCCTTTTTTTAGCTTTGTCTTATTTTGTCATTCTTGTCTCCCATTGGCCAGAGACCAGTTTTGATGTAATCCTAATAATAATTCTTTGTTCAAAAAGTTAGTTTCCGCTTTCTTTATTTAAAACCCTGTTTTGTTATGTGATTATTGTCGCGTAATATTCTTGCCGTTGACCTCTCGAGTTTGAAGCGGTCCGGTTTATTTATATATGTATTTTATGGACCTTGTTGGATCAAGGGTATTATTATTCAAATCTAATGTTGGGTTTGTTTTCCTTACACAAAGAAAATTAATACTTCGTTACTTTTATCATTACTCAAAAGTCATAGTCTTTGCTATTTTTACAATTTAGACAGGTTATGATGGCTTTCTCACAACCTCCCACACTTAAATTCTTAGTACAGTTATTTTTTCTTAATGAAACCATAACTTTGCTAAGAATCAATTTAATTCAATTTCTTCCTGTTCCACAGTTACGTGAAAGCCTTGAGACTTTTGTTTCCTATAGTCTAAACAAAGTTTTCTCAATGTTTGGAATATTATTCCTATAGACACTAGTCCTAATAAAGATATAAATAGATTAAAGGTTTTAAGAATAAATGTCCAATAGCTAGCTATTTTCCTTCCTCTTTCATCTCTTAAGGAAATCTGAATTTTTTCGGTTCAGCTATGCCAATCTGCGTCTTGGAGTTGTTCTGGAAATATATAGAGATTAAATTTTCAAATTCTTTGTCCCATTCGTTTTCTATTCCAGCTATGGATAGGTTCTTTTTTAGGCTAATTATAATTAGCCTATTCTTAATTAGCCGATTCTTACCCAAAGCCTCAGTTATAACATGCTACAAGCTACCAAATTTAGCCCTGATAGTAGGGGCAACCTTACAACAGAGAGGCTAGGAAAAAGGGAATAATATTATCAAACTAACCACTTTAAGTTCTTTTCTGTCGAGGGAAATTCAATCAAGGATCTTTCTTATAGAAGTTTAAGATTTACCCGAGGTCCAAGGAACACTAACTCCTTTTACATGAAATAACTAGAAAATACCTAGTTTTGGGTTATTAAGAAATTTGTGTCTAATCAATGTGGTCTTTCTGAATTTCTGCCCACCTTAGAAGCCTTTGTTTTACTTTCTCGAAGTGCTAGAATTAATCAAATAAAACTCGTAACATGGGTCCTTCCATTTCTAAGCAAATTAGCAGAATTTATCTAATTTGATCATTTAGACTTAAAGATTCTAACACTTCAGATCTAAGCCTTAACTAACTATCCAAGTTTTTACTTTATTCAAATAGAATTTTAGTAGCCCTAAACTTAAAATAATCTTTTTTCTCGGTGACGGAGTTTGGACAAAAGAGGCAACCTCCTTAGTGTTTCATGGAACTAAAGCACAGTATTTATAAAATAAGTCACACACAAAAATTGGAATTCCCTAGACTATAGTTTGCTTATCTTCTTGTAGAAACTCCAATATTATACGGAAGAGAGTCTTATCCCCTTTTTACTCGTTCTTTCAACCCAATAATCCTGTACTAGCAGTAGAGACAGGTAGGGGGCCTTGGTGTTATACAGTGTGAGAAAGCCATCATAACCTGACTAAATTGTAAAAATAGCAGACTATGACTTTTGAGTAATGATAAAAGTAACGAAGTATTAATTTTCTGTGTGTAAGGAAAACAAACCAAACATTAGATTTGAATAAGAATACCCTTGATCCAACAAGGTCCATAAAATACATATACAAATAAACCGGACCGCTTCAAACTTGAGAGGTCAACGGCAAGCATATTACGCGACAATAATCACATGACAAAACAGGGTTTTGAATAGAGAAAGCGGAAACTAATTTTTTGAACAAAGAATTATTATTAGGATTACATCAAAACTGGTCTCTGGCCAATGAGAGACAAGAATGACAAAATAAGACAAAGCTTAAAATAGGGATTCGGGAACGGAAACAGGGTAGTCTTCTTTGAAACTAACAACGAGTAAGTGTTTTACTTTGTAATTAAGGTAGGCTACCACTGTCGTTGGTTATTTGGGTTTATAATTCGGTAGTATTTTCACTTAGCCAAGGCTTGAGCCATTTGGACAAAAACAGCATTTTTAAGGTTAGAATAAGCTAAAATTAATTTCTTCCCAGAAATTTAAAACTTGTAGAAGAAGCTTCGAATAACCAAGGGTTCAAAGAGGGGAAGGAACCTTAACCAAGAAGTCAACGTTAGGAGAGCCTTTTGTACTTCCTTTTTTCAGCCTTGAGTTCCTTGGAACTTAGCTTGACTTTATAAAGACCTTATATCCAGAAAATTGGAATTATCGGACAACAGCATTACTTTCCCCCTTGTGCAGTCTTCAGATGTTTATACGAACGAGAACCCTGTTCCCTTTTTAATCATTCTTTCAGTTCGTTAAATCCGTAGCGACTGTTTATACAAAGATAGCCTCAATGTTTATACAGATAGGTTAGAGAAAAAGGGAATAATATTGCCAATGTAAGAATTTCCAGACCTTTATGTCCAGATATACTCAATTTAAAGTTTTCCCTGCTAAAGTTAAAGCTTATTAAAAGTCCAAGGAACACAAACCCCTTTTTCAAGAAATAATAATAGGATCTCTTGGTTATAATAGGATCTTTTTCTATATTGTAATCTTCTAAGAAATATCTAGTTTGATCTTTACTCAACCCAAAAAATATAAACTCGTTTTCAATTTGAAAGAAATACGAAGTGTTTGACACTGGGAATAGAATGCTGAACATTTCGTACATTCTGAACTCATCTCCTTTGTTGAAGACAGCAAAATCACAAACTATTACTACTTTAATTTATTGTATGGCTGCATTATAAGGAGTCTCTTATATAATTCCTATAATTCTTATCCTTTATTTGACGGATATTTTAAATCCTATTGGCAGTGCTTTTTATTTTCAACAATATTGTAGATCTTACTGGTAATGCATTTACTCTCTTCATTTTTTTTTGGATAGTGCAACTGCTGTATTTTCATTAATGTCCATTGGGCACCATTCGCGCTAAGTTATAATTTTCCTGTGGTATCACTTAGCCGAATGTGAAAAAGATCATAAGGGAAAATATTATCCGTAAGAGTGGGGTAAATAACGCTAACTTTAACTCTTCTCAAACAGAGTTCATAATTCTCTGCTGCCTCTTCAACCTGACAGTACATATATACAAAGACACCATATTGTCTTAATTTATTTAAGGTTTTGACAGCTCCCATCCTGACCCCCCGAAAAAAAGGACTTGAATGCAGGAAACGGATGACTCCATTAACTAGTATTTTTGATAAAATGATCTTAAATTGACATTTTTTTTCTTGTCAGAATCATCCAAGGTATACAATAGGCCATTCACGGGAGCCAAACGGAGATCTCCAAACCTTGTTTTAAAAAAATGAGAATTCCTGTCTCTCCTAAATTAGAAGTTTTTGGTACTGAGCTTTACCTAAAATGTCAGATCTTGGAAATTCTTTGGTATCCTGAATACTTTAGAAGCCATTTCAGTAATGTGCTAGCTTTCTTTTTTCTCAATTTTTAGCCTGGGAGACTCCAATCCAGGTTCATGATCATGAATACTCTGTGAGTATATGCATATGCAGCCTTCGCGCGCTAGGATAGAACCCTTTTTCACTACCCTATGGATTCAAACCATTTCCGCTTCCTTAAGAGGTGGACACAACACTTTTTCACATCCTTAAGAGGTGGACATTCCCCATTTTTGTAGCCTCGAGAGGAGTCCTATTATCCTCCTTTTTAAGTACATGACACCCTGTCATGACATGTCCGTGACTCATAGTCACACTAGGTCTACTCCTAACGGTTAACCTATATCTACAAAACTACGGAATTTTGGGTGTGCCTTCCGGTGGCTCCCTAACCATCGCTTAGAGGCCGCAGTGTTCTCGGCAAAAATTGCCCTAAAAATTTTCTTGGGGTTGGTTTATAGGTGCTGGGGCTAAACAATATTTTGCTTTGTGTCCTGTTTCACCACAGTGGATACAGGTTGGAGGTTTTTTCACATTCCGATTGTCTATGTGGTCCCCCACAAGTCCAGCATTTTATGTGGGCGTTTTTTATTTAACTAAATTAATTTTTAGAATAATTACCCCTAGTTGGTCTTGACATATCTATTCTAAAATAGCTAGACTCTCCACAGTTCCAAAATTTCTTTGGGTTATTTTTATATTCTATTCTGCGGTTTACTCAAGGTTGATTAGTGGAATTCCTGTCTCTTGAGTCTACTACCGCTGCTCCCAAGGACATGTCCGAGAAGTCCCAATATATTAAATCTATTGCTTCGAATCTTTTTGCAAGTGCTAATAATTCATCCTGGTCGTCTGAGGCCTTAGATTGTTCTAATACTCTTCTTCCAGTGGAAGGGAGCATACCACTTTTAAAAATGTTCATCGTAATGTCATTTGCTCTTATACTAGGAGAATTTTTTGCATAATCTATTGCGTTTCCCCTGATGCGGGAGTAAAATTGATGTACTATCTCAGATGGTATTTGTTTTTCTGAAAGCAGTTCTTGTAGTTTTTGTGCGGCTGGTTTTCCATGTAAAAAGGGTTCTCTCAGAAGTTTTTCTAAATGGTCTAAATATTTTATTTTAGGAATATTTAAGCTCGTTGCAAATCTTTGTATCTCTTCCCTTGAATAACACATAGACTAATATATCATAACAATATCATCTTTTCCTAAATTCAATTGTATTTGTTTAAGGGTGGTAATATATGATTAGATTTCATTTGGATATGTCAGTAACCAGATGAGAGGCGCTTGTTTCACAAATAGGTTTTGAAGCGTACTTGTGACAGGGGCGTCTCTATATTGCCCTTCAAGAGCGTTTGTTCTAGACTGTGATTGTTGTAGTGCAATTTTTAACTCTTTAATTTTGTTTTCATTTGAACTCATGATGGTTCTATCTTTATAAACTCTTAATTTGGGAAACGTTTTGAACCTTTAAATTGTTTTAAACTACAAAATGAGTTGGCTTATAAATCGCCTAAGCATTAGCTCAATATCTCGAATTAAATTAACTCTTAAGGCTAATAGTATGGCTACACTTTTGAAGATGATTAAACTAAGCCACTACTATTAAAAAAGATTTAAGCAAGCTACAGACGATACGGACACTAGAACTTGTAACAAAGAGAAAGAAAAAGAGAAGAAAGAAAGGATCTTAGGAAGATAAAAGTCTGTCTGAACTTCCCTTTAAGGTCAAAAAATTTCTTTAATGAACACTTTTCTGTCTCTGATAGGTTTGGAAAACTGAACATACACTTTCTTGTGAGAAACAGAGGACTAAATTTTACAAAATTTTTTTAATTTTATTAATCCTCCCCCACTTAAACGAAAGTTGCACCGAACTTGAGTACCACTGCGACCAGTTGTAAGGTTGCCCCTACTATCGGGGCTAAAATCTGGTAGCATGTAGCGTGTTAAAACTGAGGCTTTGGGTAAGAATCGGTACTCAGAATTCAGTGGCAACTGATTTTTATTATAAAAGAAGATAAAAGGGAAAATATTCTAGTTCTAATTATTTTGAATACTTCTAAACCTCTTCTAGGTCTGATGTCTATGGTCTACTTGTTCAATCCACAAATGTTTACCGAAAATAAAAGGATTAAGTTAGTTCTAAGCTATCGAATGTTTCTAATTAAAAGAGCTACACTTGAATAGCTAGTCAAGGCTTGAGTTCTGGGGTATTAAAAATCCTTTAGTTCAAACTATTGTTTCTTGGCTGAGCCAAGCTAGGAATAACCGTACTTGATTTTCTTCCAATTTAAATTAACCCAAACCAAGAGATCCTATTATTATTTCTTGTAAAAAAAGGGTTTGTGTTCCTTGGACTTTTAATAAGCTTTAACTTTAGCAGGGAAAACTCTAAATTGAGTATATCTGGACATAAAGGTCTGGAAATTCTTAGATTGGCAATATTATTCCCTTTTTCTCTAACCTATCTGTATAAACATTGAGGCTACCTTTGTATAAACAGTCGCTACGGATTTAACGAACTGAAAGAATGATTAAAAAGGGAACAGGGTTCTCGTTCGTATAAACATCTGAAGACTGCACAAGGGGGAAAGTAATGTTGTTGTCAGATAATTCCAATTTTCTGGATATAAGGTCTTTATAAAGTCAAGCTAAGTTCCAAGGAACTCAAGGCTGAAAAAAGGAAGCACAAAAGGCTCTCCTAACGTTGACTTCTTGGTTAAGGTTCCTTCCCCTCTTTGAACCCTTGGTGATTCGAAGCTTCTTCTACAAGTTTTAAATTTCTGGGAAGAAATTAATTTTAGCTTATTCTAACCTTAAAAATGCTGTTTTTGTCCAAATGACTCAAGCATTGGCTAAGTGAAAATACTACCGAATTATAAACCCAAATAACCAACGACAGTGGTAGCCTACCTTAATTACAAAGTAAAACACTTACTCGTTGTTAGTTTCAAAGAAGACTACCCTGTTTCCGTTCCCGAATCCCTATTTTAAGCTTTGTCTTATTTTGTCATTCTTGTCTCTCATTGGCCAGAGACCAGTTTTGATGTAATCCTAATAATAATTCTTTGTTCAAAAAATTAGTTTCCGCTTTCTCTATTCAAAACCCTGTTTTGTCATGTGATTATTGTCGCGTAATATTCTTGCCGTTGACCTCTCAAGTTTGAAGCGGTCCGGTTTATTTGTATATGTATTTTATGGACCTTGTTGGATCAAGGGTATTCTTATTCAAATCTAATGTTGGGTTTGTTTTCCTTACACAAAGAAAATTAATACTTCGTTACTTTTATCATTACTCAAAAATCATAGTCTGCTATTTTTACAATTTAGTCAGGTTATGATGGCTTTCTCACACTGTATAACACCAAGGCCCCCTACCTGTCTCTACTGCTAGTACAGGATTATTGGGTTGAAAGAACGAGTAAAAAGGGGATAAGACTCTCTTCCGTATAACATTGGAGAATCTACAAGAAGATAAGCAAACTATAGTCTAGGGAATTCCAATTTTTGTGTGTGACTTATTTTATAAATACTGTGCTTTAGTTCCATGAAACACTAAATTGAGAAAAAGCATAGAGACAATAATTTCTACTCCCGTTTGTGGGTTTACTCATATTAAATCCTAGGTTTTTCCAAGTTTGTTCCACCTTGTTTGTGCTTGGGAAAACTGTGACTTGAGTTCGTATCCTTTACTACTGTTCGTTTTTAGATAGACCTGGCCTTAACTAAAAGGAAGTGTAAAGACGAAATTATGAGACCCACAACCAAATGAAATAAAAATCTAGCAAGAAACTTGAGTTATTTACAAGAGTGATCCCCGCCCTTTACTATAATCTAATTAATTTTTATTAGATCACGTAACTTTTAATTATTCTGAATAAATCCAAGGGGCTACCTTGAATTATCCGCAAGACTCAAACTATTAATAAATCAACTGTGCAAGTTTAAAAAAAAGGTAAAATACCGCTCTAACTAAAGTTAGCGCAAAAAGGGGCTCAGAATATTCAATTAATAACTTAATTCAACACAGAAATAGGATCTTCTCGGCTTAGACATACGTGACGAAAAGATTTATATTATTATTTTAACTTTACATTTAAAGAAATTGAGACAAGGCAGGTGCTTTCATAATTTCTTAAAAAGGTTATTTACCAAGATGTCTTTCTAGTCTGCTCTCCTTACAAGATAACCCCAATTTCTCTCCGATCCCTCCATTTTATTCCATTTGGTACTTAATTTTGATTCGCCTTGTGACTTTTCTGTCCCGTCCTTTTAGCCAATCCCCAAGTTTCTGTTAAAAAGTAGTTTTTTCCAGTGATTTGGGCTGTTATTCTAGAAGCTTGAAATGTCGTGAGACTTTACGATATTCAACTCTGTTTTATACAAAACGTGTCTGGATCAGGTCTTCAACTAATGATTATGGGTTAAAATGCTGTTCGATACTTAAAAAAGAAATTTCACTTCAAGATTTACGACTAGGTATACAAAGCGAAGCTACTTTTAAATTTAGGCTAATTTAAAATAGTCGGTTTTTTTCTGTTTTATTGGAGGATAGGGGATTCCAACTTTTACTGAAATTTAGTTACTAAATTTACACAAAAATAAGGCCTCCTTACAACTTACACTGTTGGCAATTAAAAGAGAAGCAAAAATTAACCTTGACCAAGTGATAAATGAATTTAATATGCAAAAACGTTGAAGACTGAAGTTTCTGTTAAAAGTCTATATAATCCAGAGCCATAACATAATTACTTTAAACTCTTTCGCATGCTGACCAAATGTCTGCGTTGCGCAGGTACCGATCTCCTGATTCAATGCCTTCGGCCAGGAGTACCCATTTAGAGCTGAGCCGACTCTGGCTGAGCTTACAGGGTCACACCATCAATCCCCGTTCTAAAAAAATAACCAGTGACACCAAGACTCGAACCCCTAATCTCACGATTTCAATTCCGGAGCGCTAACCACTCGGCTAGGACGGCCATAGCATACGCATTTTTTGTTCCAGGATTAAGTCTGTATTGTGAATTTAGTTTCTATCTATGTGCGTATGAGTTTTTTAATCCATAGAGAAAAAACTTAAGTTTTATTCAATACAAGCCACAACATATAAATTCACCCTTGACTGTTTGTATTTATAGCCGTTAGCTAACTAAAGATTCATTAAACGGCACAAAGAGTTCACCACAAGTAAGAATAATGTTTGGTCAGGGATTCAAAACATCCTGGATTCACGACATTCATGCCACTCCTCCCTCGACATTCCTTCTTAGACGCACCGGTATGGTGACACTCTATTTTACTTTCAGAACATATCCCGCAAATACTTCGCTTCCTCAGAAAGAATACAAATTCAGCTCACTCTTGATTGTACGGTATATATCGGGTCAGAAGAAAAAAGTAAGCAAAATCTATGCTGTTACGTCACGGCCGCAATTAACCAACGCTGGGGGAGTTTGAGGCAACCTTTTTGTCAAAATCTGCAATGCTCAGGACAGGTTTGGCCTTGAGTACATTCTTAAGGGTTTTGAGGCTTACTATGTGCTCTTAAGACAGCGTTGAGGGGTTTGTATTTTGTTTCTGAAGAAGATGGTCAGTGGCGACGCAACCGAAGAGAAATTGCGGACAGACTTTTGTAGCACGCAGCGATGCCAAGGAATGACCTTGCTTCATTTTTGATGGCAGGCTCTGGAAAGTTCTTTCCAGCAGAATATGGCTTTCAAGCTGTGGGATTTTGCCATTTCCAACTTTACTGAAGTTTATCTAGTCTGAACTTGCAATTGTCAGGATGAATATGGAATTCTGAAAGGTTGCTGGTGCCCCATGAACACAGTAAGGAAGGATTCTGAAATCATAGAATCTAGAGTTAATTTGGAAGGCCGTCTTTTCTATGCTGTCTGGCGTAGGTTCTACTTGCCAGTAGCCTTTGGTAAGATTCAAAACGCTGAAGATCGTTTCGTCACCTTTCTTCTCCAGGAATTCATCAATGCGGGTGATGGTTTAGGCATCAAACTTCGATACCCGATTTAAACCTAGGAATTCCAAACAAAAGCGAATTCTTCCATTCAGCTTGGCAACCTCAACTACTGGAGAACACTAGGAGCTTAGAGATGACCATATGGTCTCCAAGACCAGTATTCACTTGACTTCTTCTTCAATGGATTGTTGTTGGCTCTGTGTTACATTGTAGGGTTTGTGACGCCCAAGATGAGAACTACCTTTATCAACGCAGGGTCTGACGACCACTGATGTTCTTCCAGGAATTTTTGGAGAAGGACTTTCAAAATTCCATTAGTTTACCAAGAAGTCCTTTCTGTCTGTTTTCACTGAGGTGATCGAGCTAATCTATCACAATCGGGATGTCATCCTGGTTATCAGAGTTGTGTGTCTTGTCAAGCGTAAACACACTTGGAGCTTTGTGAGCAAAGAGAAGAAAATACGTTGGCCTACGCTCAAACTTCTTAAGAAGATTAATTTGTAGAATCTAGTTCTTCTTTTTTTCTTCCGGGAACAGGACTTTGCAATTCACTGGCCCGACCTTCCAAAATATTCTGAAGGGTCCTTGCCATCTGGTTTCAAATTTGTGAATTCCAGTCGGCAGAAGGATCAGGACCTCTTCTTCCTCTTATAGGCTTTCTTGGCTTTGCCTTTTTGTTGTATTTGGTTTTCTGCATTCTAACGTTCCTAGAAGAAATTTATGGGATTCTTGCAGGATCTGACGCGGACGTTCCCCCACGAACAAGAGCTCATGTACGGGCCTAACCATGGATTTTCTAGCGGCTTCCAATTGTTCGTTGATGACTTTTATTGGGCTCCTTGGATTTTGCCTATAAAGAAGCTCAAAAAGACCAAACTTGGCCGAGGCTTAATGAGCTTTTTGATGAGCAAACAATACGTAGGGGATAAATCGATCCCAGTCTCTGGGGTTATCCGTGAAGAACTTCTTCAAAAGTCGAACAAGTGTCTTTTTCAGGTTTTCAAATAGGCAATCGGTTGAAGGATCAAAGGGAGATATCGGTACAGATTTTATTCCATATATTTTGTACACCTCAAGTAAGCACTAATCGACAAAATTTGAACCCTGTCAATAAGAATCTTTTCCAGGACCCCAGCAGGACAGAATTATTTCTCAAATACTTTTACAATTTTCCTAGCATTCATCGATCTCAAGGGTATCGCCTCAGGGTAAGGAGTGAAATAATCCGATATCACCAAGAGGAACCGACGATTCTTCTGAGATAGTACCAATGGTACCACAATATGTGCTGGAATCCTCCTGAAAGGCTCTTTCAATGACAGACACTCGTAGAATGGGGACCCATTCTTTTGGCTTCACCCGTGCAACTAGAAGGCCAAGCTCACAAATATGTACAAACCGTTTGACATCTTTACTTACCCTAGGCCAGAGGAAACTATGGATAATCCGGTTCAGAGTACGTGCAACTCCGGTGTGGTCACTCATTGGGAAACCATGGGCAACTCTCAGCACAAACAACCTAAAAGACTTGGGAACTACCGACTGTGCCATTTCCTTATTACCCAACCCAGTCTAAGGCTTTCTGTAGAGCAGGCTGTTGACGAGCTCGAAACCCTGTCCTAAACTAGCTAGAGAATTTTCGTCAGTGTAGAAAATTGTTGTTGAAAGTCAATTCCCTGGAAATCGACTGTTCCGGATCAACTTCTGAAGGTGTTTCTTGAGAGTTTTCTCCTCTTAACTCTGCTTTCTCCCTTCATCATCATCGACTCTTTCTGTGTCTCAAGTTACTCTCCCTATTTTGCAACTCTACCATAATTTAGGAAACATCATTTTCAGGAAGATTCCAATCCAGCGTAGTCTTTCGCTCTCGCCAACAGAATAACAGAGACAGCAGGTGTGTCTATTTCTGTAAGTCGGCTACAAAGTTCTACAAAACTTGGCAACAATATTTCGATGATATAGTCTAAGGGTAGATCATCAGAAACTGCAACTTATATAATAACTCGGAAGGTGCCACATCCTTTGCCACATCCTTCCTCTAAATAACCACTATGTACAAGATATTGCCTAAAATGGCCGTGAACGCAACATATCTCCGTGATGGACGATGTTTGTTTACCCAGTCTTTCGGCGTACTTTCTATAAATGATAGTGATGGAGGCTCCACTATCAATAAAGAACCGTGCTGGCTTTCCAAGTTATCATGTTTCGGACAGAAAATCTTGTCTTGATTCTTTCTTCCAGAATTGGACTGGGAGCCAACAAGGTTTCTTGCCTCCTCGGTTCCTTACAGTCAATGCTTTATGACCACATTTTCCAGAGTTGAAACAACCTCGTGCATCTCTCTTAGTTTGCTGGTGCGGAACGTCTCGACTGCTGGATCCTGTTGCTCCCGATTCGGTATTCAAAGGCTTGTTTGCAGGTTTGACTTTTTGTGCTTGCTTTTTAGTCATTCCTTTCCCAGAAAACCGATGGGTGCTTCCTTTTGATCCTTTGCTCTGTCATTCTTGCTGGCTAGAAAGAGGTTTTCAGCCACTTTGCAGACAGAAACGAGAGTTGGGTCCTCGAGTCCCCTCAATGGGATGTGCAGCTATTCCTTCTTGATGGAAGTCTTTTATTGTTCTACAGCCAGTTTCTGAAGGATCTCAGCTATCTTCGTTCTAAGGCCATCTGCGGACATGATCATTCTGTAGTCGGTGACATCCAACCATTTGGTCAACAGTTGCTCTAGCTTCTTACTGTAATCAGTAAATGAGTGGTCCAATTCCCTCTGGGTCGTTCGGAATAACTGAGGATAGAATAAAAGTTCAAAATAGGGATAAAATCCTTTTTAATAGACAGTGTATAGGAATTTCACAAAAAAATACCAGATATTTTGGTCACATATATAGTGACCGTCATCAGTAGTAAAACTAAACTAAAACAATTTAAAACAAAAGTTTATATATGAAATCAAATAAAACTACATATTGCTTAAATCTCTAATTCTGTTCAAAGAAAAGGCGAAAGCTGGCCTCTTTGACCTTCTTGGATTCAGTTCATTAGCATTCAATGATACAACATTTGGACAATGGTCAACTAAATTTGACAAATTGAACTTCACTTGGTAAGATTTTAATAAATTATGATATACAGAGTTCAACCCCAATTCACCTGTATCCAGATTCAAAGCAATATTCTTGAATAAGATTTTCTTTATTTCAAGAGTTTCACGAAGATTTTGCTTTAAACCCCGATCCCTAGAAATCAGAGACATTCTCGAACAAAATAAAACGGTCTGGAAAATTGAAAATATGTTCTGAAAGGGCTGAAGTAAAATCTTCAGACTTAGAATCTTGCTTTAAGGCCGAAGAAATAGAATCTTTATCTTGTAATAATCTCATTTCCCAATTCTGGTTAGTACGTCCCACATATGAGCTTCCGCAAGTACATGGGATCTGATAAATCCCACTTTGTTGCCCCAATGAAGTTAGATCCTTCCCAGAATTTAGAAAACTACCCAAAGTATTATTACTCTTTAAATCTATCCTTAGACCATTGCTTTGTAAAGTTTTTCACTTAGCCCGGGTACATAAGGTAAAGAACAAAAAACTAAGTGAAAAACTTAAAGAATTTTACAAAGCAATGGTCTAAGGGTAGCTTTAAAGAGTAATAATACTTTGGTTAGTTTTCTAAATTCTGGGAAGGATCTAACTTCATTGGGGCAACAAAGTGGGGTTTAGTACAGATCCCATGTACTTGGAAGAGTTTGGAAATGAGATTATTACAACATAAAGATTCTATTTCTTCAGCCTTAAAGCAAGATTCTAAGTCTTCAGCCCTTTCAGAACATATTTCCAATTTTCCAGACTATTTTATTTTGTTCGAGAATGTCTTTTTGATTTCTAGGGATCGGGTTTTAAAGCTTAATTTTCGTGAAATTCTTGAAATAAGGCACATCTTATTCAAGAATACTGCTTTAATTCTTAATACAGGTGAATTTGGGCTGAACTCTATCTATGATAATTTATTAAAATCTGACAAAGTTCAATTCAACCAATGTAGTTGACCTATGTCCAAGTTTTATATCATTGAACGCTAATGAACCAAATCCAATAAGGTCAAAGAGGCTAGCTTCTACCTTTGCTTTGAAAAGAATTAGATAATTAAACAATATGTAGTTTTATTTGATTTAGTATATAAACTTTTGTTTTAAATTGTTTTAGTTTAGTTTTATTACTGGTGACGGTCACTGTATATGTGACAAAAATATCTTGTATTTTTTGTGAATTTTCTATACACTGTCTATTAAAAAGGATTTTATCCCTATTTTGAACTTTTATTTTATCGTCATGGAATGGCAGTGTGGTCTCCGAAATTATTTACTGAGGATAGGTTTTATAAGTCACTCAAAATCATATCCGAATAGCTTCCTTTACGAGGCTGTAGTCCGAGTTATCAGCTGTCGGAACAATTGCAGCAGATTCTAAAGCTTCGCCTGTCAGCAAGCCCAGGAGTCTAATTCACCGTGTAGCATCACTCCATTTATTTTGGGTGGTAGTTCATTCAATGATTGCCGGGCACGCTTCGATATCCACACCATCCATAAACTTGAAAATCTGGATCGCATTATTCTCAGCTGTAGCTGGCGCATTCTGAATGGTGGACTGATTCGTCCGTACAGCTTTAACAAGAGGAGTAAACAGTAAAGTCAATGATTCCAGTTGCTTTTGTATCTGTAATCAAATTATTTGCTCTAGTGCCCTTTTTTGCTCTAGTTTTTCCTGAATTGTTTCCTTGATACCTTTCATGGAGACACGAAACATGGCCATCACACGTTATTCGTCCATTTCCCTAGTTCCTTCCTTAAGCTTCAGATTTTCTAGCCTATAGGTCTGACCGGTGACTAGGGGATCGACTGACAACTTCTAAAGCTCAGCTATGTTTGAAAACTATTCCTTAGCAAGGCGTTGTTCTTTCCGTGTCTGCGATCTCGCGTGTACTTTACCCTCATCCTGTTCTTTAGACTCGTATAGCTGCGAACTTGGCTATCGGTGAGTTATAGATGATTACAAAGTGCTATGAAAGCACATCAAAATGTGCTATGAAAGTACGCACAATGTGCTATAAAAGCACCCACAACATGCTATGAATGCACGCACAGATGTGCTACAAAGCACAGGCAATGTGCCATGAAAGTACGCAGAGGTATGCTACGAAGCACCCACACTGTCTCCTTCCTTTTTTTACATACCAGTACAGTATTTTTCTATTATGCCTTATGGCTGTAGCTTCTATATCCTCAGTGATTTTAAACATGACCTCAATTTACACTTTAATGTCTTCTCTACTTCCCTTACTTTTCTGCTATTCTCATAGGATCTATCCCTCAAAACTTCTTGAACAAACCTCACCTCTTTTCTACCAAACTTGAATCATTTTCACAAATCTTCCTAATTACATTTCTTTTTTTACTTCATAAAAAAAGTTCTGCTAATTCTAAAACTATTTCCGGAAACTTTTCAATCCATATTCTACATTGTCAAACTTAAAGCCCCTCTCTCCAATTTCATTTTCATTCAATATTTCGTCCATCTTGGCCACGTCATTGTTTTTCTGACTTGGCGATGCTCTTCTATCAACAAGAGTCTAAGTAATGCTTAAGCAATCTAAAGCTTATTACCTTCGGCTCATTATATATGCTATTTATGCATACAAGTATTAATCTACATTGAGGAGGTAACCCATATCAAATAACATATTTCCTCTTCACAAGGGCTACTCCTTGAGGTAACTTTACAGTGCTGTTTGCAATGACGGTTCAGGTAGGGCAAACTCGTGTGAGGTTCTCCCTGAAGATTTTTCTTCTGGGAGAGGTCTGGAGAAACGAGCAAATGACCGACAGGAGGCCCCAATTCCTAAGTTAATCTACTCAGTCTCATTAACATTAATTTTCCAAACTATCCTGACACTAGGACCCTCAAAACCCCTAAATCTTGTTCATTTTACTAATATTTTCATCTAGGACGATCAAATCACCTGACACTCAATCAAATATCTAGAAAGCTCAAATTAACACATCAAAACCTTACGGAAATATTTACTAATAAAAATCTGATTGAATGCAGTGTGATTTATTACTATTTTCTTAGGAGCGCCACTCCTCAAGGTCTCCCTGCATCAATGTCTGCAATTATGTTTCTGGTAAGGAAAACAAGTGAAAGGTTCAACTTGACACCATTATGGTGCCACACAAGCAAGGTTTCTCTTCCAGGGATAAGGACCAAAAGAAGAGCTTATGACTGAGCCGGGACCCTAATTCCTAGTCTCGCATACTTGACCCCCTTAACAAAATACTAAAACATATCATAACTCTTGGAGACTCAAATCTCCAAAAAAGCATTGATTTTTCAAAAAAAATTCAGCTAGGAGTCTCAATTTATCTGCATAACTTAAGTCTAGGAAAGTTTCACTTTCATATTTGAAATTATGTTATCATACAGCCTCCAAAAAATTCCTCCAATACAAAATCCATTAAAATAATGAACACGAACAGAGATAAGACACAACCCTAATTTATTCTTGTTCTCATGTCAAACCAACTAATGATGACACTTCGTAATTTAACCGTAGTAATACTATTATCATACATAGCCCTAATCACTTTAATATGCTTGTCTGGTATACAAAACAAGGATAGAACCATCGCTAAAGCTTTTCTATCAAATGCTTGTTCATAGTCTACAAAAGTGAGGAATAAAAGGATCTGCTGATTCAGACGCTTTTCAACTTTTTATGCAAATGGTAAAATTATTGTCAGTGCATTCTCTCCCATTGCTAAAACCACACTTTTCTTGTCTGAAAACTGAATTTACAGCATCTTTTAGTGAAATTAATTAAAAAAACTTTTTCCACAAAATTAAGTTTTTCAAAGAAAAGCAAAGAACTCCATTAAACCAAAATGAGCAAAAAATAAAATCAATTAATCGACCAAGCGTGAAACTACCACAAATCAGCATCGACAAATAAATGAAACCCAAAACCAACAGAAATTACAATATATAACCGAGTCAAACTCAAAACGAGCAGAAATTAACATGATTAGGGCTCAAAACCCCTACGCCTTCCCAAGGCCAGAACATAATTTGCACTTTACTGAAAAATATAATTTTTTTTACTTTTATAACTTTAATAAATTAAATAATATTAAAATTTTGATTGCTAATATCAGTATATGTATATTAAACTGACAATGCGCATTCATTTTTTTTTTTTTTTAATTAAAGTTTAATTTGTGTTCCGGCCTTAGGAATGCGGAGGGGTTTTCAGCTCTACTCATGTTAATTTCTGCTCGTTTTGAGTTCGACTTGATTATTTATTGTAATTTCTGTTCGTTTTGGGTTTCATTTATTTATCGATGCTCATTTGTGATAGTGTCATGTTTGGTAGATTATTTGATTTTATTTTTGCTCATTTTTGCTTTAATTGAGTTCTTTACTTTTCTTTTAAAAACTTGTTTAGTGTAAAAAGTTTTTTTAATTAATTTCTGTTCGTTTTATATTTACATAGTCTTTTCAGGGAAAAAGAAAATAATACTTTAAATTTTTTTGTTTTTTTAAAACTTTTTGGTTTGGCTTACTATCTGTATACTTGAGAAAAATTTTCGCTGGAGAAAGCTACATAGGGGTTATGACCCATTGGCTGGACTCTGATTATGTAAGGAAGTCGGCTGCAATTGCATGCAGACGTTTATAGGAACCTATGATTTTTCTGCTTGTGCTTCCCATGTAAACTCAATTAATGAAGACCTTAGCTTATTCCAGTCAAAAGTAGTAACTTCGAAAAGGACTCATTCTGTTGAAAATAGAAAGGACTAATGCCCTTTTTAATAATCGAAAGTGATTGGAGGGCAGCTAGTCCCCCTCCAACGCCCATCCTCCTATTTGCCCATTATGTTTAAAAACCAAATGTTGCCTTAATATTGAATCAAACGCTCTGTTTTAATGTTAATTCTCAATAAGGTATCTCAGCAGTATCCCAAGAACGACTGAGGGTATTATGTTGAAACTTTCTGGGCTACTTCAACTCTTAAAATTTAATTAAATCAAAATAGCATAAGTGTATCAAAGAAATCCAAGCTATCAAAGAAAGTAAATTTTTTTTTGGCGAATGGTATCAAGTTTTCCATTCAGGTAAACTAGAGAATGTATAAAACTAAATTAACACTACTATTTGTGTCCGGATTTTTAAAAGGGTGTATATTGTTAAAAATTGCTGAAAATTTTTCTCCAGCATACGAATAGCAGGCCAAACTATAAAGGCTTAAAAAGAAGAAAAGATTTAAAGTATTATTTTCTATTTCCCTGAAAAGACTATGTCAATATAAAACGGACCGAAATTAATTTTAAAAAAATTTTTCCACAAAATAAGTTTTTCAAAGAAAATTAAAGAACTCCATTAAACCGAAAATGAGCAAAAATAAAATCAAATAAGTTCAAGGATTAGCCCCATATCCAACCGTAATGACAAGAAAAGCGCTATATTCGAGAGTTGAATCGAAGTATATAACAATCATAAGATCCTTGACTGAACTATTTCGTGAAACTGACTATCTTTGCAACACTGCTGACATTTGGAGCACGAATCACTAAAGCTACATAGGGGTTATGACCCATTGGCTGGACTCTGATTATGTAAGGAAGTCGGCTGCAATTGCATGCAGACGTTTATAGGAACCCATGATTTTTCTGCTTGTGCTTCCCATGTAAACTCAATTAATGAAGACCTTAGCTTATTCCAGTCAAAAGTAGTAACTTCGAAAAGGACTCATTCTGTTGAAAATAGAAAGGACTAATGCCCTTTTTAATAATCGAAAGTGATTGGAGGGCAGCTAGTCCCCCTCCAACGCCCATCCTCCTATTTGCCCATTATGTTTAAAAACCAAATGTTGCCTTAATATTGAATCAAACGCTCTGTTTTAATGTTAATTCTCAATAAGGTATCTCAGCAGTATCCCAAGAATGACTGAGGGTATTATGTTGAACCTTTCTGGGCTACTTCAACTCTTAAAATTTAATTAAATCAAAATAGCGTAAGTGTATCAAAGAAATCCAAGCTATCAAAGAAAGTAAATTTTTTTTTGCGAATGGTATCAAGTTTTCCATTCAGGTAAACTAGAGAATGTATAAAACTAAATTAACACTACTATTTGTGTCCGGATTTTTAAAAGGGTGTATATTGTTAATAATTGCTGAAAATTTTTCTCCAGCATACGAATAGCAGGCCAAACTATAAAGGCTTAAAAAGAAGAAAAGATTTAAAGTATTATTTTCTATTTCCCTGAAAAGACTATGTCAATATAAAACGGACCGAAATTAATTTAAAAAAAAATTTTCCACAAAATAAGTTTTTCAAAGAAAATTAAAGAACTCCATTAAACCGAAAATGAGCAAAAATAAAATCAAATAAGTTCAAGGATTAGCCCCATATCCAACCGTAATGACAAGAAAAGCGCTATATTCGAGAGTTGAATCGAAGTATATAACAATCATAAGATCCTTGACTGAACTATTTCGTGAAACTGACTATCTTTGCACCACTGCTGACATTTGGAGCACGAATCACTAAAGTTACATAGGGGTTATGACCCATTGGCTGGACTCTGATTATGTAAGGAAGTCGGCTGCAATTGCATGCAGACGTTTATAGGAACCCATGATTTTTCTGATTGTGCTTCCCATGTAAACTCAACTAATGAAGACCTTAGCTTATTCCAGTCAAAAATAGTAACTTCGAAAAGGGCTCATTCTATTGAAAATAGAAAGGACTAATGCCCTTTTTACTAATCGAAAGTGATTGGAAGGCAACTAGTCCCCCTCCCACGCCCACCCTCCTATTTCCCAAGTATGTTTAAAAACTAAATGTTGCCTTAAGATTAAATCAAATGCGCTGTTTTAATGCTAATTACCAATAAGGCATCTCAGCAGTATCCCAAGAACGACTGAGGGTATTATGTTCAAACTTTCGGGGCTACTTCTGCTCTTAAAATTTAATCAAATCAAAATAGCGTAAGTGTATCAAAGAAATCCAAGCTATCAAATATTTTTTTTTTTGCGAATGGTATCAAGTTTTCCATTTCAGGTAAACTAGAGGAGGTATAAAACTAAATTAAACACTACTATATGTGTCCGGATTTTTAAAAGGGTCTATATTGTTAAATATTGCAAGGGTGTATATTACACCCTTTAAAAGGATGTATATTTTCTGAAGGCAGGTTTCTCAACTCTGCTCAAAGGGCAAGTAGACTCAACTACATAGTTGACTTTCAAATCATCAACTTGGCTTTTACTCAGTCTCTTTTAAAAAAAATTCTCCACTTGGGGTTCTTGCTCTTCCATAATTTGGCAGCTTTTTAGAGCTTCTTGTACTTGGAAGGGAACAAGAAGTTTGCAGTGCCCGCTCTTCCATTCTTTCTTCATTTCCTTCATCATTCTTTAGGAGTCTTTTCCTTTCAGAAGACTGTTTTTTTTTTCTTCCTCCTTGTATTTGAAAAATGGCTGATGCGAACGAGGGTGGACCCGCTATAAAAAAAAAAACAATTTTTTCAATACAAAAACGGAAGACATTGCAGATGCATTGAAATAGCATAGGGTTATGGTGGGATTTAAAGAATATGAAGATAAGAGGATTTAAGATGGTAATGAAAAAAAAATGGACCAAGCGAGATTATATAGCCTACAGTCTGCTCAAACAATTAAATATATGACGGGAGTAGCTCGTCTTAAGTCTCTTGCTCATATACCTATTTTCATCAAGTTGTTGAAAGATTTGGCACGGGTTTTAATTTTCGTGATTTAGGTACCTGGTAACTTTAATTTTTAGTTTGGTGCGTGAGGCCTAAGAGCAAAGATAATTTCTGAAACCTAAGGTCTAAGAGCAGTGGCATGAATACAGAAGAATCCTGGTGGGGGGAGGGGCAAAATTCCAAAAGTTTCGCTACCACGCGGTCGAAAATTATGCACATTTTCAATCTAAAATTTTATTTTTTCTAATATTTGTAAAATAGATACAGTGGCAGATAAAGGATTCTAGGAAGGGGGAGGGACTTGGTTACGATACAAAATTATACTCTTGTCTAAAATACTTATAGTTGTAGTGAAAGGTGTCACTACCCCTTTTCCTTCGGGACGAGGGCGAGTGAACGATTTGAAAACAGTATTTTGCTGCTGCGAAGGCGCGGAAACTGTAGAAACTGTAGAAGGCGCGGAATCCTGCCCCGCAGTAATTTTCGTAACTGCCTGAGAGAAGAAAGAGAATGCCCTACATATTGATATGAATCCTAACCCAAAGTGTGTTTGGCAATATAACAGGCAGCTAGCTGCAGTAATATATTTATTCTCTTCTTGACGATGGCAATTAGCTGAAAATACTCGAACTAAGATAAGTAACTATCTGCTTTGTCACTGGTGTGATTGAGCTTCAAAGCCACGCTACAGTTCACTTCTTCCTCAATTCTGTCTAACACTCAGAAACTGTGCTTCTGAAGTTTAAATGCAGTTGTGCATAATTACTGGATAGTTAAGGCTGTTGAAAGATAATGGTAATTAGATAATAGTTACCAAACAAAAGCCTATTTTCAGAAACCTGATGTATCCTATAATTCAGAAGACTAAAATTATTTGTTTTCTTCACCATACACTTACCTTCAGATGCTTGTGAAAGTTAGTAGTGACCTGAAAAGATCCTTTGATAGTCTTGTTTGGGCAATTCTTACATGCCGCCAAGATCAAACCTTGCTCATGATCCAAATTGATGATCTTAAAAAACTTCCCATCAAAAATCAAGGAAATCTTTTGACCTTTCAGATCATCCATTCCCAATTTTGCCTTGTGACTATTGATCCTGCGAAGTAAAAAAAAAGTTCATTATTAGAAAAATTTATTATACTTACTTGTAAATTTAGTTATATATATTTGCTACTACTGACTGACTTTGAGGATCATTTTATTAAATTTTTATTTAAAGGTCAAGCAGGGCCACCCAAGCTGGGTTGAGGCTCAGCCCTTAAAGGCCTATTGCCTTTGCACCTCAAGAACTACAAACTTCAGAGTCCAATAGATATATCAAGGGGAGCTTCTCTGCAGATCGTCAGTAGCTGTCAACAAAGAATGCTAATCGGACGAGGCTCAGATGCTGTCCAATAGAAGCAGGATATAAACAAATCACTTCCAACTGTATATCCTGGTTCTATTGGTAGTGTCTCTGCACACTTCTACACCCTACACTACAGGAGGAACAAATCTGAACCTTTACCAGTTTTAGCATATTTTGATTACCAGATTCATTATTGATATGCTGACATGGCCAATAAATCATTCTGATAGGTCATACGTAAGTGGATATAGAACTGCCAATTTGCCAAGGTCGATTTTTTTTATTCGCCTTATTACACCACTCGTCTTACTGCAAGAACGTGAGATGGCTTACCCAATTCCAATTATAAGGATGACAATTCCAATTTCCAATTTTAAATATTGTTTGAAGTATTTCATATTTGGAAAAGATTTTTACACATTCCGTAGGCCAGTGACTTCATCAGGAAGGGTTGCCACCAGCTCAAAAATAAAATCCCGATTTCTCTTCAAAAAAAAAATCCCAGAATTTCAAAAAAGAATCCCGTAACACAGTTTTTAGGTTATACAACATAGGCTTGCACAGTGATGACGTAAAACTCAAGGCGCGTAAAACGTAGTATGGTTAAACGTAGTTACTAGCTGTAACTAACAACTGATTGTCAATATTCCTAGTATTATTTCGACGTGAAAACGTTCTAGTGGATCCAGACTATCCAGACTCTCCGTGCTCTGGAAAAATGGGACGGAAATTTTGAAAAAGGAATATTCGTCCCAACTAGGGGGTTTTTTTGAAAACTTGGTGGTTTTTCAAAAAATATCTGTAAAAATTTATCAGCCATCCTCATCAAATCTGTTTTTCTGAGCCAAAACCTATAGAAAACAAATTTAGAACCTCAGTTTGACGATTTACCTATTTTCCATTCAAAACCATCTTAGACAACTATTTTTATTTATCACCTATCGTGTCTAATTGTCTCCTTCTTCTTGCGTTTTTTCCAGAAAAGCTGTCCACACTACCACTTCCGTCCCATTTTTCCATTTTCTGAACTTCTGATTCTTCCTGCCAAGAAAACGGAAAAATGGGACGGAAGACCTGTCTACATTCCCAGATTTCCGTCCCATTTTTCCACAAAATAGATAGTCTGGACGAGCTAATATTCAATATGGCTTGGCAAGTGGTAAAAGTTGTCTTTTATCACGTCTTCACATGTTCCTTTCCCTTTTACCGTACCTACTTTTCTGTTTAGCAAAAGTCTCGCCAATCAAGAAGTGGACAGCGAAACTATCATTCTTCTTACAAAAGCATCCTCTGGATATCTCAAGGCCCGACTTCACTATCCAGAAAACCTGGATTTCGAATGTACTAAAATCGGAGATAAATCCAAACGATATCATTCAAACATTCAGTCCACGGATTCTTCAGTGTATAAAAAAAAGGAATCAGCTTCTTTCACACGAAAGAATCCGGAAGAAAAACAGACCCCCTTTTCCCGAATCTGTGTACTTAGAATCCAACTTTCTTGGTATTAAGCCCAGTTATGGGTACTTGAAGATAAAACTGTAAAGCAACATTCAGAAAAACTGTTACTACCGAGTTATTAGTAAAAAGTACAAAGTAAAGCAACCAACTAAAAAAAATAACTAGTCTATCAGATATTTATTGGTACGGTTCAGTAATCATTTCGGTAATTACAGCTCAAATGACAACCCTAATAACTTAAATAGGAACTTAAATACCGAGCGGAATATTATGGGCATGAAAGTGTCTAAAAATTTAAAAAAAATCTGGGTAATACGCTGATAGCGATCTTTTGAACCAATTGATGTACGTTCTTTAAACAGCACAAAATTACCACTACTTATATTGAACCTAAACTATTGAAACTTGCTACAACCTAAGAAAATCACAGATTGCTGGCAGATCATTTGGTCATGACTTTATAAAACTAATTTTTCGCGAAGTTTCATCTGCAAAACACCGGACTAAAAATACACTGGAACTGAGCTCTACTGAGCATAACAAGTTTTCTGATGGTATTTAACGCTTCCGCTGCTCTAGATTTCGTAATTCATTCGAGATTCTTAAAATGATGTCAAGAGCTCAAGCGAAAGTTTTTGTTTGGATTTGCCGCTCGTCGTTACATTGGAGTCGAATTTTAAGAAGTCAAATCCCGAGCCAAAAAATCGTTGCCCCAGTGTAATAGCGCAAATCCAGAGGGAACAAAGAAAAAACCGAGAGCATTCGTGATACCGTACAGGAAAAATAGTAGAGTATCAGCCAAAACTGTTGAAAATCTCTTTTTAATCAAAAATCCCGGTTTTCTTACAAAAAATCCCGAAAATTCCGGACATAAAAAAATCCCGGAAAACCAGGATTAATCACGGACGGTGGTAACCTTGTCTTCTGGAAATATCAGCATTGATTTACATTCAAATTCGCCACGTCAAAAATAGCCGCTTCGCAATTCTACATAAAAATCCTGTTCTTCATTTATAATAAGTTCAACATTTTCAAATTTGTTCCAATTTCTAGACGACTTTAGAGAAGTTCAAGACAAAAATGTTCTTGGTTCTTCAGCACCAATAAGTACACGAAAAATATATTTAAGTATGTACTTAAAGTACTCTTCAAAAAATGTCTTTAAGTATGTATTTATGTAATTGGAACTGTACCTAAGTACGTACTTAAGTACATGTGTTTGAGTACCAACCCAACGCTGTGTGGTTATTATTTCCGTAGCTACTTTGTCCTCCAGTCGAATGACAATACTCTTTACCTATAACGGCACCACTGTTATCGGAAAGCACCCGCACTTTTGGTCACTGTATAGAATGCATTCCATTTCCTAAGGGAAACTACCTTGAAGTTTTTCTAAAGACATAGGCCAAAGTCAAAACCTACGCCTTTTCTACCGCTTTCCAGAAGAAAAGGATCAAATTTAAAATTAAACTATTTTTCTGAAGACTTGTTGACTATCTGTCTATTACTTGGACTATCTGTCTTGGCTTTTCTCTGTCTACAATTAGCCATGTCTTGATGCAACCTACTACAAAATACTTGATAACTTCAATTCAAACATTTGCCTCTCAATAACTTGGACTATCTGTCTTGGCTTTTCTCTGTCTACAATTAACCATGTCTTAATGCAACCTATGTAACCTACTGCAAAATACTTGATAACTTTTCAAAATCAAGATAATTAAAATCATATATAATGTTATCATATATGATAACAATTCAAAATCAAGATATAAATGATTTTATATCTTCTTGTTCGCAACAGAGCCGATAAATAGGAAGAAGAAGAGGAAAACCAAACTGCTATTCTTTACTCATTTTAAAGGGGCCGTTCTGGTATTTCTTAACTGATGTGTTAAGATCCATTTCAATATAGGCAAGTAGCAGCCACCTGTAATAGCTCAAAACACCTCATATAAACAGAAAAAAGGAAAGGGGCTAAGTAGTCTCAACTGAAAAGCCCATTTCTTGCCTAACAAAAGAGAAAAGAAGGTTTGTAAAAGACACTTTCAGATTGCTTTTTTATTGTTTTTTTTGTGTTTTTGATGGTTCATTCCCAGTCCTCCCTCTGATCCTATTACATTACCCTAGGCTCTATACCAGGATGAAGTTATCTCCTGGCTCCCATCTCCAGGTTTATCTCCCTGACCTAAAATTGCTTGCCCTATAGCTCTGAAAATAAAAACTATCCTTAAAAAAAATCTGCTGACACTTACAGCTCTCAACTGATACAAAGTTTTTGAATTTTTTAGCTGTTTTTGATATTTTACTTAAAAGTACAAATATAAACATGAACTTAAAATTAATGACTGAAATATTTTTTTTCACATAATTTTTCATTGTTATTTGGAATTACTTTGTCAGGAGCTTTCAAATGAGGTGTTACTTAACTATATTCAAAAAAATATTATTTTGACTGTTAGGCCTATTGAGTTGGAAAAAAGCTGGTCAATATATACAGAATATATATCAGAAATGAATTTCAGCCCCCCCCCCCTATATAGGCTATACCTAACCTAACCCTGAATTGGCATATATAGGGGGGGGGCTGAAATTCATTTCTGACAGAAATGCTTATTATATTTGTAATCAGCATAAAAAAAGGCATCGAATGGTGTATTCACTTTAGTCCTAACTCAATAATATGATTTGGTATATATTGACGAAAAAGCTATCTTTCTTCTAAACAGGTTTCAAAGGTTATTTTCTACATCAAACCTAAAACGGGCCCACAAATCATCTTTTGCCTCCGATTTCCCCTTTCCTCCCAAACCCTCCTTGTCAAAACAAGAAAAATGAAAATTTGTAAAGAGATTTGTTATAGTAAGATATATCTTGGTAAAATTCTACTTTAGCTACTTTTGGCTATCTTGGAAAGGGGTTGGGCTAGGAAAATGAAACTTTTAGGGGCGGTTATGCAGACCGCAGTAAGTCCCGGGAAAATATTTTGAGGTGCCTAACCCCATTCCTTCTCCGTCTAGAGGTCCTAAAATTTACTTACTTAACAAGTCTATACCTATTGAAATTTTGGAAAAGCAACGTCTTCTATAAATTTTGAGTTATCTGTTTCTTTTTCTCTGGCTTTAGTTCTGAAAATCCAATTTCAGTTATTTGAGCAGAATTTTAAGACATATAAATAGTTTATTTTCAAAATTTAGGGGTAAAATTCTACTTTAGCTACTTTTGGCTATCTTGGAAATGGGTTATTATATTTTATTTTTACTGTTATGGATATAGTCTAGAGGTAGGCCAAATGAGGTCTTTCATTTTTTGTCAAAGCTTATCAAACAGCACATCATTTGGAAGCTATCCTTCTTCTAGACATGTTTCTAGCATTGTTTTCTACAATAAACCTAAAAGGACCACACAAATCCTCTTTTGCCTCCCATCTCCCCTTTCCTCTCAAACCCTCCATGTCAAAACAAGAAAAATGAAAGTTTATAAAAAGATTTGTTATAGTAACATAGCCTATATCTTAAATGGAAAAGTTTTCCTTCCCTAGGAATATCCTAGCTCCATAAACCCCCCTACCCCTGAATATAAGTACCTCCCAAAGAAAAACATGGCAAATTCGAATTTGGTTAGAAAAATATTGCATAAGACTTAGCAATTTAAAATCTTTATTTCAGGGGCTTTCAAATGAGGGGTCACATGACTATATTCCATTATATTTTATTTTTTATTGTTATGGAGGTAGTCTAGAGGTAGACCAAATGAGGTTTTTTGCTTTTTGTCGAAGCTTATCAAACTTCACATCATTTGAAAGCTATTCTTCTTCTGAATATCATTCTAGTGTTGGTTTCTAAATCAAACCTTTAAGGGCCACACAAATCCTCTTTTGCCTCCTGTCTCCCCTTTCCTCTCAAACCCTCCATGTCAAAACAAGAAAAATTAAAATTTGTAAAAAGATCCATTACAATAAGATATATCTTAAATGAAGAAGTTTTCATTACCTAGGATTGTCCTAGCTCCATAAACCCCCCTCCTGCCCCTGAATATAAGTACCTCCTACAGAGAAACATGGCAAATTCAAATTTGGTTCAAAAATTATTGGATAAGACTTGGATATTTAAAATCTTTATGTCAGGAGCTTTCAAATGAGGGGTCACATGACAATATTCAATTATATTTTTTTTTTACTGTTGTGGAGGTAGTCTAGAGGTAGGTCAAATGAGGTCTTCTGTTTTTTGTCAAAGGTTATCAAACAGCACATCATTTGAAGTATTCTTCTTCTGAACATGTTTCTAGCATTGTTTTCTACATGAAACCTAAAGGGGCCAGACAAATCCTCTTTTGCCCCCCATCTCCCCTTTTGTCCCAAACCCTCTATGTCAAAACAAGAAAAATGAAAATTTTTAAAGAGGTTTGATATAGTAAGATATATCTTAAATGGAGAAGTTTTCATTACCTAGGATTGTCCTAGCTCCATAAACCCCCTACCCCTGAATATAAGTACCTCTCAAAGAAAAACATGGCAAATTTAAATTTGGTTCAAAAACTATTGCATAAGACTTAGATATTTAAAGTCTTTATGTCAGGAGCTTTCAAATCAGGGGTCGCATGACTATATTCAATTATATTTTGTTTTTACTGTTATGGAGGTAGTCTAGAGGTAGGCCAAATGAGGTCTTTCATTTTTTGTCAAAGCTTATCAAACAGCACATTATTTGAAAGCTATCCTTCTTCTGAACATGTTTCTAGTGTCGGTTTAAACATCAAACTTAAAAGGGCCACACAAATCCTCATTTGCCTCCCATCTCCCCTTTCCGCTCAAACCCTCCATATTAAAACAAGAAAAAATGAAAATTCATAAAAAGATCTGTTACAGTAAGATATATCTTAAATGAAGAAGTTTTCATTACCTAGGATTGTCCTAGCTCCATAAACCCCCCCCCCCCTCCTAACTCTGAATATAATTACCTCCTTAAGAGAAACATGGCAAATTCAAATTTGATTCAAAAACTATTAGATAAGACTTGGATATTTAAAATCTTTATGTCAGGAGCTTTCCAATGAGGTGTTGCATGACTATATTCAATTATATTTTATTTTTCACTGTTAAGGAGGTAGTTAAGAGGTAGACCAAATGAGGGGGGGGGGGGTAAACACCTAGAACCCAACTGTTGTTCATGTCAATTTTCATTCATCCTGTAAACACTTGGCTGTTCACACATACTTAGCTGTAAACAGGTTCATTAGTCCCCCATTTTATTTAAAGAATCTTTTGGTCTCTTCTTTTCAGTCTTTGGGTTTAGAATTATAGACGGATTTTTTGTTTAAGAAAGCTTCTACCCGATTTTGACACCATACTCTGATTCAAAATACCCTATAATTACTCTAGATACTGTGTTGATTTTCGTAATAAATCTGTCTTTCCCTTTAAAAATGGGAGTTAGTATTTGGGCCCATGTGATACTAACTGATGTGACAAACGTGCAGAGACTGTATACCACACATGGTTCTCTAAAATCTATTAATCAAGTACAAGCTTAAGCTCAGAAGTTGTTAATGACAACAAATGTTTAAAACGTTTTAAAGAGAGACACTAGAAAAAGTAACGTCTTCAGTTTGAAAATAGGCGTTCTTGAATAGGCCTAATTGGCCTTAAAAGTCAGTATAACAATGGGAATTAAAAACGACATGGAAAGAATTTAGAAAATTGGGGAGGGGGGTTTATCTTAACAATTTTGGTATTGGAAATGTGTTTTATAACCAGGGTTTTAGAATTCTGAAAAATAGGAAGTGGAAACATAGCATAGATCTAACAATATACAATTTTAGCTTCCATATAAATTAGTGGGTTTTAAGGGTTCGAGCAGTGTGTTTAAACTTACAGTTACTATTTATTCTGCCAGTTATGTACTGTATCCCTGCAACCATGACTAAGTAATGACTAAGTAAAAAAAAAGAAAGCGAGACAACAAAATAAGTGACTGCTCCCCAGCAATTTGACTGCTTAACTTGGAAAGATATAATTCCTTGTTTTCTCAAGATTATCCCAAGGCCATATCCAGGGGGGGGGGTACCCAGTTTGAACACCCCCCCCCCAAAATGTTTGCGTGACTCGTAAAAAAAGTAACAAAAATGGACATAAACAAATTTTGTATGCTTTTTTTGAGTTTTTTTTTATATATAGCCCCCCCCCCCAAAAAAAAATTAGTAACCCCCTCCCCCCCCCCCCCCTCCGACAAAGATCCTGGATGCGCTTCTGGTTATCCAACCAATTTGTTATCATAATTGAATCGCAATATTACCTACACAACTGTATGGCATCATCAAGGAGCTAAATTTCAAAGGAAATTCATTTTACTTGCATTTTTTGACGAATTTGCTAGTAAAAAAAATTGAGGGGAGGGTGGTTAAAGTATTATAACACCACCTCGTCCTGCATTCGATCCATAATATCACTGACATGTAAAAGAGATTTTTTCTTTTCTATACAGCTTCGTGTAGCCGTTTCAAACAATAATAGATTGATGTCCACGTAATTGTGATAATTAGGTAGTGATAGCCTACATTTTACCGTCTATTTTTATTTTATATTTTTTGGGCAAAATCAACAACACTACCTATTAAACATTGAAATATAATTTGTGGAGAATAATAACTACCTTCATAAATATCAGTTCACCGTTTATATTACTGTAATAAGTTTTCAGAAGAGTTAACTTAACACGTCAGCAATCAGTTTCAAGATTCTTGACAAGGCAATGGTAACTTGGTAAAATTTGGTACCTTGGGAATGCATATTTGGCATCAAAGCATTGCAAAATTAGTTGGAAAATACCTCCAATTCAGGTTTATCAATTTTTTTGGTGCAATACGAGTTCTCCATGCCATTAACAATTTGCTAGAACGTTTTACTAGATGAGCTTTTGTAAGTGTGCAACATGCCTATCAATCTCTTGGGACACCCCAATTTCAACAAGGGAAGTTAAAAGATAAACTGCCACATGAGCAATAAAATAGCTAATTTTTGCCATCATAAGCATCGCTATAAAGCTGCCTAAGAAAAGAGCCATGTGCATTCAATCTTCTATTATTTTTTTTTCCCAACAAAGGCGGATCTAGAGCAAAATTTTGAGGGGTGGGGCTATTATGACAAGGGTACAGATAAGTAAAATCTTTGGACGGGGGGGGGGGTCAATGTAACAAGGGTGCCAATAATTGACCACATTGACAAATTTATTAATAAAGATTGAAAAATAGAAAAAAACATAAGGAATGAGGGCACAAGAAAAAATCATGGGGGGCTCCCCCTAGGTCCGCCACTGCCCCCAACATTATAATTTGCAAGGAGGGGTTTTAGAAAGTTCGAAGAGGGTCTGGTCGATTAGAATTAAAACATGCAGTATCAGTGCAGGTAAAGTAAAATTCACCCCGTCTGTGCTGATTTTTGCTACCAAATCCTAGTGCAACTCCTAAGACGTCCTAATACATATATATATATATATATATATATATATATATATATATATATATATATATATATATATATATATATATATATATATATTTCGGCCGGAGATAGCCCAAATGGTTTGTTGGTATTCTCGTAAATCATTCTCAAAGTAATTAACAAAATGTTTACTTTTCCTTGTCTTTCGCGTGTAAGTTGATACGCTTTCTAAGGGGTCTGTCGTATTCTCGCTTGAAAATTGAACCCCTAGAAAAATTCGTCCAGAGATTAGCTCCCCGCAGAAAATAGGACCCTGTAAAATTCTCTCAAGAAAATTCAATCCTTCACATCTGAAAAATTTCACCCCTGACAATTTTCCTCTAAGAACTATTCCTTGGACAACATTCAACCTGAAAATAAATACTATATATTGAAAATTGATTTGATCTGTATTGATATTTATGTCGTTTTATAGTTATTAATTAAAAAAACTTTCCGAAAAATAAGTTTCTAAAAGAAAAGTAAGGGCCATTTTAAACTTTAGCTCAGGAGATACAAATACCTGTTAAAATTCAAACTCAAAATGACCAGAAATTACTATTAAAGAATAAATGAAACCCAAAACGAACAGAAATTAAATAAACAATCAGAGCAAAAAACACAACAAATAATAATATAAATGAATAAATAGATCTTAAAGCGAGTTATGCTTAGATTGAATATGAAAATCAAGCTTAAAACGAAAAAAAATGGTTTGCTATTAAAGTATAAATGAAACTTAAAACGAACAGAAATTAAATAAACAATCAATGCAAACAAACATACAATATATATTAATGTAAATGAATAAATAAATCTTAAAACAAGTGAAACTTAAATTGAATATGCAAATCAAGTTTGAATCGAATAAAAATAACTACAAACAAGAGTTTGGGTATCGCCTCACTGCAGAAGCCCAAAACGTTAGGGAGGGGGCTCCCCCTTCTCCCCTCCCCTGGATCCGCCACTGCCTTACACTCTCTGTTTCTTTCCTTGTTAGGGAGGAGAGCAGATGCCTAATAGGTGTGTGTTAGTACCAAAACATTATAACTCTCATTGGGTCTTTAGGTATAAACAGAATTAGTTCAAAGGAAGGGGTGGGGGGGGGGTTGCTATTTAATACCTCTTGATTCTCGTGAGTATTTCTGGTCTAGGCTGTTTTTATGAAAGAAAATTTGGGAGTTTTTACCATGGGCGATTTTCCTGGGGAAATTTTCCGACGGTTGGGGGAAACTTCTGGGGGAGGGGGAGTTTAAAGACCTGTGTTACTGTTAAATAAAATAAAAATTTTCACTTTTTTCGCTTCATTTTCTTAAATTCTGATTTTTGATTCTTATTGATTTCTTTGGACTAATTTACAGCGTATTTGACTAAGATTTGAATGTAAAAACAATAAAGTGATTTTTGGTGTTTATTCAAGAATTTCGTTTAAAATACGAAATAAACAGCGTTTTAATGACAAAATCTTATCTTACATCCAGTTTGGATCCGATTTATTGGTTTTACTTATATGTGAACTCTGCGAATTGAAGTTATCAAGTATTTTGCAGTAGGTTGCACAGGTTACATCAAGGCATGGCTGATTGTAGACAGAGAAAAGCCAAGACAGATAGTCCAAGTAATTGAGAGGCAAATGTTTTAAATGGCTGGGACACGGCTAAATAGCAGGAGTATGCATGCATCTCTTATTGGACACATACTTGTCAGGTTAGTTTTTGGAAAAGCATGCCTGCCTAGAGTCTTAGGCATACTGATCAAGAATTCAAAAATTGACATAAGACCGTTAGATTGCCTGTAATGAGAGGCAAACAAAGGTTAAGACACACGGTATAGGCTGTGTATGATTTTTTTGTTCTTTTGATTCTTTTGTTAGGGAGGAGGGCAGATGCCTCCTAGGTGTTTGTTAACACCAAAACATTCTAACTCTCATTGATATTCAGGCATATACAGAATTAGTTCAAAGGAAGGGATGGGGGTGGCTGTAAAGATCTGTTCTACATCACATTCTACATTATAAACATTATTGGATAGTGAACAATACAAAAATTATTTGATAAGTTGACAAGTGAAGTGCCTAGTGAATTATCTTGGGCGTTTGTTTTTCGAGCTATTTGAAAATTATAAACATTATTGGATAGCAATATGGTTAAGAAAAGTGGAAAGCGATCAAGACAAAGCGATTTGGACGAGTCTAGAGGGTCCACGGAATTGACTGACAATGTTTCAAAGTTGGATAAAGTCCTTGCAATCGTTGAAGAAACTAAGAATGATATTGTGGAAATAAACAGGGAAATCAGTGACATTAAGTCTGGTTTAGCGTCCCTAACGTCTCGTGTTGAAGATTTAGAATTAGCAAAAGTGACCCACGAAAATGTGTTATCCAGTATTTAGCAGGAAATATCGGCACTACGTAAACAAATTGCAAAGGAACCCGGTTTTGGTGAGTTAGCTACGAGAGTCCTTGTGGTAGAAAACATGGATAGAAGAAGGAATATTTTCTATGGAACATTAAAGATGAATCTAAGTCAAAAGCTAAGGAGCATGTTAACGCCTTACTTTCCCAATATCTTGGGATTAATACCCAATTTGAACTACTTGAGTTTACGGATCGATTTATCAAAATCCAGCTCCAGGATGATAAGGACAAATTCTGTATCCTTCAGGGAAACAAGAAATTGCGTGAAAACCCGTTCAGAAGAGAAGCCGGAAGTTAATCTCCCTATGTATATATAACAGATGATGTGACAATAGGTGTTCGTGACATTCGTAACTGCTTGAAAATCAAACAGAAAGGATTGAGGGAAAAGGGAGTCAGTGCTGGGATTCCCCCATTCGTCCCACCTGTATTTTGCTAGATTGAGAATGAGCATAAAGTGAAGCTTAAATGGTGTAATGTCGCATAAGTCAAATGCATAAAAAATGTATCGGAAGTGGATTAAAGTGTTTTTTTAGTATGTTTGAGTGGATTTATGATTGTAGTAAGTTGTGATTTAGCTCAGGTATCCGTGATTAAATTGCGCGCGCCTTCGTGTGATGATAAGGATAATGGTTAGAGTATGATGTCAAATATTTTTTATGTATTTCTATTTTGTTCTTATTTTTTATTTTCGAAATTTTTGTTGCCTTTTTTTTTTTTTTCTTTATTTTTTTTTATTTTATTTATATCGGCTCACGGATATGGGATGCGAAATTTTTGTTGAGTTTGGATTATGGATGAGTTAAGTTTTTTATAAATTCCTGCTGGTACGCTGGAGGAACTTGAAAAAAATCCTCTTGATATTAATAAATTTTTTCATATTTTTTCGTCACAATATCAAGATTTGCCAGAAAATTATAATGCACCTAAAAATAAATATTTATTTGTTCATGATCTTCCACCTTTAAATAATCAACTTAAACGACTGTCATTTTGGAATTGTAGAGGATTAAATAGCAGCTTAAATTTTGTGCATGATTTTCTTAAAGGGTCGTCAACAGATGTGTTAGGAATTTGTGAAACATTTCTTGATAAAAATAATACATTTGAACATTATGAAAATTATAAGTTTTTTCATGGCAGTCGAAAACATAATAAGAGAGGAGGAGTTGGTATTTTTATACGAGATGTTTTTGCATCTTCTTTACGTAATGAATTTATGGTTTGGAATGTTGAGATGCTATTTGAGAGTTGCGTAGTAGAAGTGAATGATGGAAGAAATATTTTTTTGGTAATTATAGTATATCGGCCACCCTTGTCTAGTATTCAATAGTTTTTAAGTCAATACGAGTCATTGTTAGATGCCCTCACACAGCAACACCACCCAATTTATGTAATGGGGGATTTTAATATTGATTTAATGCGACATAATGTTTTGACATCGAATAAGGGATTAGAGTTTTTGAATATTTCTTTTTTACATGGTTTGTCACCTACTTGTTTACTACCATCAAGAATCTGTGATAACCATGCAACTCTTATTGATAACATTTTTACATCTGAAAATTGCCTTGATACCCATATTATTTTGAATGATACATGTGATCATTGTGTTGTTGTTTCTGACTTCTCTGGATCAGGAGTGGAACGTGAAAAGAGACCAAATAAAAGTTATAAAAGGATATTTAACCAAAAAAAGATTGATGAGATGAAAGTAAAAATAAGAGATATAGATTGAAATGATGTCCTAAATGTTGAAGACCTGAATCAGTCAATTGTGATATTTAATGGTAAATTTAACCGTATATTTCACCAAGTATGTACTATGGTATTAAGAAAGAGTAAGGATTTGCCTCGTAAACCATGGGTTACTGAAAGCCTGTTAAAGAGTATAAAAGAAAAAAATAGATTGTATAAGGTGAAGATGCAGTACCCCAATGAAAATAATATTGAAAATTTTAAAAAATATAAAAATCGGTTAACTCTTGTTCTCAGAGAAGCGGAAGCAAAATATTATCAAAATGAATTTCGCAAGTGTGATTCACCTCGGGAAACATGGAAGTTGATAAATGAAAAAATGAATAATGTTAAAACAAGAAATATTCCATCTCACATTACAAGTCATGAATGAGTCAAGATAACTGACGAGAGAGGGATGGCGGAAGCATTTGCTGACCATTTTAGAAAAGTTGGACATGGTCTGGTGGATCAAATTTCTGCTGGAACACATAATCATAGAAAATATTTACCAAATAAAGTAGATAATACTATATTTATGTACCCTATCCGGTTCTCGGAATACCAAAAAGCCGTTACTAGTTTGAAAAATGGATTTTCGGCAGGATGTGATGGTATATCGACTTCTCTGTTTAAAGAATTAGCTGGTGTACTTTTTCAGCCGCTTTTATATATTTTTAATTCTTGTATAAAAAATGGATTTTTCCCAGTTTGTCTTAAAGTAGCTAAAATTTTACCTTTGTTTAAAAAAGGTGATAAAGATAACCCAAACACTTATCGGCCTATTACTATTTTATCACCTGTTTCTAAAGTTTTTGAAAAGATAATAAAAATTAGATTTATTTCATTTCTGGAAAAGAATAAGTTTTTTTCTCCTAATCAGTTTGGTTTTTTGAGTTGTAGATCAACAGAGCAAGCAGTAGCTGCTTTACGTCATTCCTTATCAGATGCTATGGATGATAGTTATTTGCCGGCAACTATTTTTTTTTTTTTATATAAAAAAAGCTTTTGATACAATAGATCATGCAATTCTTTTTGATAAGCTGGAAAATACAGGAATCCGTGGAATAGCTCTGGATTTAATGAGATCGTATTTATCTGAAAGAAGTTTTAAAGTCCAAGTTTGTGAAGAATCATCTCACATTTTCCCGTTAGAATATATAGGGGTACCGCAGGGATCTGTATTGGGGGAATACTTTTTTTGATTTATGTAAATGATCTTCCAAATTGCATGCCTTCAGGTGATGAGTTAGCAATATTGTTTGCGGATGATACAGCAATTAGTTTGAGGGCGGGCAACGAGGAGGACCTACGATTGTCCTTTGAGACTGTTGCTTTGAATGTAAATTATTGGTTTCATGATAACCGATTAATACCTAATTTAGAGAAGTCGGAATTTATGTTTTTTGGGAGAAGTTCGAGGTCAGTGAAGCGCGTGTCATTTCAAAGTATTATTATTGGAGTTTCCTCCATAAAAATAGTGGATATATTTAGATATTTAGGTATGTATATTGATTTAACTTTGTCGTTTAAGGCGCATATTAGTAAACTTAAAGCAACAGTGTCCAGGAATATCGGTTGTTTGCATAGATTAAAGTTTCTGTTTCCATACCAAATCATTACAACTTTATATTTTTCATTAATTGATTGTTATTTCCAGTATTGTCCGAGCGTTTGGATGCTGACTTCCCCTTCACATTTACGAGGACTCCAAATTGTTCAAAATAAATCAATAAGAATTCTGGACCATTTTGTAGCACACCCTAGGAAGACAGAGGAATTATCTGAAATTAAAACATCTTTTCTATTTCTTGATATTCTGGATTTACAACAAATTTTGCACCTTAATTTGGGCATATGGTTTTTGAAAATCCAACATAAAGATCATTTTTTCAATAGTATGAAACTTTTGGTTGAAAATAAAAATAGCCATTTATCAAGAGCTAGGATTAAGTTTCTTTTCCCGTTTGTTAAAATTGAGAGATCCAGACTAAGTTTAAGATATCAACTTCCTCATATTGCGAATAAATATAAGTTATTTGAATTAGTAATTAAATCACCATCACACTATACATGTATAAAAAGAAATTGAAAAAGATGGTCCTTTCAGTCTACAGTAGCGGGGATTGATGGTATTATTGATTTATTTATAAATTGTTAAGTAAATCCCATCCCTATCTCCGTGAGTCGATAGTTAAGTTATGTATGTTTGTTTTTTTTTTTTTTTTTTTTTTTTTTTTTTTTTAATTTATTTGAAATTTTGTTATTTTATTATCAATTTTTCTTTTCTTTCTGAAGCTATGTTAGCGGAATGTGTAATTTTTTTCCCCTTTTGTTGGATAAAGGAGACATTACGAAATTCCTCTCTTCTCCTTTGTTTAAAATTTATGTAAATTTTTTTGTTAAATAAAGTCAAGTCAGTCATCTACATCAATTTAATTCTGAATGTAAATTCTGTAATAAAAACATAACATTTATTTCTTTTCAACATCATCGTATTCTTTTTTTTTTTTTTAATCATTTTCAGTATTTTTCATTTTTTTATTTTTCGGTCAAATAGTATAAACGTAAAATCCGAAGGCACATGTTGGGCCTTCCAGTCAGCACACGTAAAAAGAAGAAATCTAATAACATGTCTTAACTAAAAATGTACAGTGGGTAACTAGGCTTAATAATCAGAGGCAACGCTGTAGCGTTGCCTATAGTAAAGGCCATACGGCTCCAATGTGTCATTATTTATTATTATTTTTTTTCCCCAGAGGCACTTCATATGGAAGGGGTCGTCGTAAAAACTTCAAAGGGGGCTCATTCGATTGGAAATCGAGAGTTCTAGTGCCCTTTTTAATAGTCGAAAATGATGGGAGGGCAACTAGCCCCCCCCCCCCACGCCCATCATTCCCCCAAACACATCCACTCGAAATTTTGAGATAGCCATTTTGTTCAGCGTAGTTGATTTCCAGATAGAAAATATATTTTTAGGAGGACACTCCCCCACAACCCTCAGGGAAAGGGTTTTAATTTATGCCGTGGGGGCATATAAGGTTTTTATAGAAAGCGTTGTCGTAGAAACTTCAAAAAAGGCTCATTCGATTGGAAATTCAGAAAGCTAGTGCCTTTTTTAATAGTCGAAAGTGATTGGAGGGCAGCTAGCTCCCCCCCCCCTCCCCAAGCCCATCATTCCCCCAAACATATCCAATCAAAATTTTGAGATAGCCATTTTGTTCAGCGTAGTTGATTTCCAGATAGAAAATATATTTTTGAGGAGGAAACTCCCCCACAACTCTAACGGCAAGGGTTTTAAGTTTTGCCCTGGGGGCATATAAGGTTTTTATAGAAGGCGTTGTCATAGAAATTTCAAAACAGGCTCATTCGATTGAAAGTTCAAAGGGCTAGTGCCCTTTTTAATAGTCGAAAGTGATTGGAGTGCAACTAGCCCCCCTACGTCCATCATTTCCCCTAACATATCCAATCAAAATATTGAGATAGCCATTTTGTTCAGCGTAGTTGATTTTCGGATAGAAAATATGTTTTTGAGGAGGACACTCCCCCACAACCCTCAGGGCAAGGGTTTTAAGTTATGCCCTGGGGGCATATAAGGTTTTTATAGAAGGCGTTGTCGTAGAAACTTCAAAAGAGGCTCATAGGATTGGAAATTCAAAGGGCTAGTGCCTTTTTTATTAGTCGAAAGTGAGTTGAGGGCAACTAAACCCACTCTCACGCCCACCTTTTCCCCAAACACATCTAATCAAAATTTTGAGACAGCCATTTTATTAAACGTAGTTTTAAGGTCTACGTTTAATAAAATGGCTGTCTAGAGAGGGATCATTTGATTGGAAATTGAAAGTTCTTGTTCACTTTTTAAGAGTCAAAGGAGATTGGAGGGCAACTAGCCCCCCTCCCCCCATCCTCCACGCCCTAAATGCATGAGATTAATTTTTTTTTAAATATTTGAAAGGTTAAGTAACAAAACTCTGGCGTCGACAAAAACCCCCAGGGCTCGGGGCAGGAAGGGATTCTCGTATAAGCTTCAGAGAGGGCTCATTTGATTGGAAATTGGAAGTTCTAGTCCAGCTCTTACGAGTCAAAATCGATTGAAGTGCAAATACCCCCCCCCCCTACGCCCTTTTCCCCACCCCTCCCTTTGAACTAATTCTGTTTATACCTGAAGGCCCAATGAGAGTTAGAATGTTTTGGTATTAACACACACCTATTAGGCACCCCCTAACGTAGTCTAAAGTAATGTAATTTACTTAATTAGCGCAATATTGCGTTAATTAAACTTGCTCCTAACGCAAGTTTATCGGATCAACCTATTTTGCGCCCCCCCCCCCCTAAAAAATCCTGGATCCACCCCTGGTGTAAGGGCACTATAAATTTTAATTTGTAATTCAATGAACCCCGTTCCAAAGTTTATGCGACCACCTCTTCCACATAAAGTGCCCCTGGAAAAATAAATAAGTATTAATTCATTGAACCCTTATGGCTCTTTACTTAGGTAACACTATAGCTCTGTTTCTCACCTAAAGAGTTGAGTAGAAATTTCAGCTTCCATTTTTATGAATATCCGAAATTATCTGAGGGGAATATGTTTGGGGGAGCATGTTCCAATGCTGGGAAATTTCTGCTGGGTGGAATTTAACGCGGGGGATTTATCAGCAGGAAAAGTAAATGTTCTTTGAGGGGGAGGAATTTCCCAGGGTTGGGTTTTCCAAATGGAAATTATTCAGGGAGGGGACGACTAAACCCATTCGATAATATTCTATGTTTTACATCTGAAAGTAGCGGGAATAAAGAATCAATGGAAATGTCAGAGATAGTACTTCAGGTTCCTTTAGAAAATTTTGTTCGTGTCTTTGGAAAAAGACATTTTCAAAAGACAGATTAATTTCATTTGTATTACTTTCTCTGTGGCTGCTCAATTACGCATGTGAGGGGGGAGACTTCCCCCCCATCACTGTCTCCGCTAAGGTTTCAGTTTTTATCTTAAGCCTTAAAAATGATCGCAATATAACTTAAAATAACATATATAGAATAATATATGCACATAACACGGAACAATTAATCAAAATTGCATATTATGAGTTGAGGTTCACCCAAATGATGGGCCAGGGGGCTCACCATTCCACAATCTATGAAATCAATCCTGCAATAACTGAAAATAAAAAGTATTTTTGAGTACTCAAACGGTCCAACATTCTACAGCCCAATGAGTCTGTCTGATCTCGAAGGAGATAAGTGAAGTTCCAACTCGTATTGGATAAGTCTCCAACCTCACCCTCCCCCTCTCCTACTGTCTACGCTAAAGTTTTCTTCCTTCTGCCAACGACGTCGCCCTCACCCCAAAGACTTTAATAAGGTAAAGTTTTGTATGGGAAGAAACCAAAGTAAATCTATTATAATTATCCAATTATAAGGTTAAAATACATAATCAAAGAGTTAATCGTATAGACTTTGAAAAAAGCCTCATTCGATTTATAAATTGAAAGTTCTAGATCCGTTTTTTAAACTCAAGAATACTCGGACAGTAAGCACCCCCCCCCATGCAATAAAAACTTGAAAAATTTTTCAAAAAAAAAAAGAACAAAAATTAATAAAAAAAAACTTTCCAAAAAATAAGTTTCTCAAAGAAAAGTAAAAGCCATTTTAAACTTAAGATCAGGAGATACAAATACCTGTTAAAATTCAAACTGAAAACAACCAGAAATTACTATTAAAGAATAAAAAACCCAAAATGAACAGAAATTAAATAAACAATCATAGCAAAAAAACATACAAAAAGTAATAATATAAATGAATAAATATATCTTAAAGCGAGTAATGCTTAGATTGAATATGAAAATCAAGCTTAAAACGAAAAGAATCGTTTGCTATTAAAGTATAAATGAAACTTAAAACGAACAGAAATTAAATAAACAACCAATGCGAACAAACATACAATATATATTAATGTAAATGAGTAAATAAATCTTAAAACGAGTGAAACTTAAATTGAATATGTAAATCAAGTTTGAATCGAATAAAAATAACTACAAACAAGAGTTTGGGTATCGCCTCACTGCAGAAGCCAAAAACCTACTGCGTCATTGGCGCATTACTGAAAACGAATTATATTACAAATGTTTTCTTTTGTACTTATTATTGAAAATAAATGTTAAAATTACAGTAAAATTTTGAACTCATGAGCTTTCAGCAATTAATATCATTATTCATCAAATATTCAGTTTAATTTATTAGATCTTTCCAAGTTTGGTGAAGACAAATATAGTTTCGCTACAAACAAAATTTGGATACTGCCCCCTTCTTTAACTGTAAAAACCTAAAGCCTTTTGCGTCATTGGCGCTTCAATGAAAACGAATTACTCGTATATTACAAATTTATTCTTTACATGTTCTTACAGTATTGAAAATGAAAATAAAAATTACAGTGAAAAAAAAATCTTGAACTGATGGATCTTTCAACAATTAATATCATTATATATGTAATATTAAATTTGATTTTGTTTATACTTTCCAAGACTTTTCAAGACTCATATAGTTTTCAATAAGGCGCCAATGACGCAGTAGGTTTTAGGCTTCTGCAGTGAGGCGATAAATAAATAAAGAAGGAAATAAAAAGGGGCATAGGATAATTCAACCCTCAAGATCATCTTATGCAAGCAACAGAACATAATAAATTTAGAAACTATAAGCTCATATATGCATTACCGTCGATTACATGGATTACCAGCACTTCACTGAAAAGTGAGCTTAGTCGATTAAAACTATTGAAAGACACACAAGTCGATTTTTAGTGTCTACAGACTATTTATGGTACTGTTTACTCCTAAAAGAGCATTTTGTTATTAGGGGGATGTAAGTTTTGAGTTTTCAGTAAAGCTCTAATTTCGGAATTCTCCAATTATCGGAAACATATGACCAGCTAGTTGGGAGATATCTTGCGCAACCTGCGAAACATGAATTTTATCTGTCAGCTTCAAGTTTGCTCTTTCATTGCGAAAGAAAAACTTTCATTTGCTATTTTCTTTCATTTCGCACGTGCAAAATTTGGTGACATTCATCAAATAATTGGCCATGCCATTGAAAAGTTATCGATATCATACCTAGCGACACGCTTTGAGAGCCTTAGTAGTATATGGGGTACTATAATACGTGCCGCTATACACGTTTGCTAGGGAGTCCGAAGTCCCTGAGCCCTGAGGTCAAGGTCACAGGGGAAAACCCAGAAATGTTTTTGTCATCAGTGACCTTGGGAAAAACCCTAGTTACATAACATGTTTGTGAACAATTTTGGGAAAACGTAATTTGTTTCTCAACAGGGGAAGACCTTGGGGAAAAATATACCTTCAATATGGGATCACCACTGAAGTAATATGCAACATGGGGAAAACCCAACTACTTAACTTGTTTGCTGGTTTTGAGAAAATCTAATTCACTTGGGCAATAGGTATTGTGATTGGTTAATTTTTTCTTGATATGAAATCGGGACTTTGGGGGGAAACCCATGACCTTCTGAAACGTACATATAAGGTGAGAAATACATGATAATATTATCATTAGTTTAACAATACTCGACTGGTACAGAATAGTTAAGTGAATAAATTATGTCTGAGAAAAGAAATTTGGATTATAGTGATTCTATGGAGAGGGTAAGTTTTTTTCTTTATTTTTAGTATGCTTGGTGAATATAAGTGTAAGAGAGATAGTCTTATTAAAATATACATATTTATAAATTTCATTGCTATTGAATTATCAAGTAAATATCTAGTGGGGCTATATAATTTATAAACAAATATATATATATATATATATATATATATATATATATATATATATATATATATATATATATATATATATATATATATATATATATATATATATGTACTTCTTACCATTTTCGTAATAAATTTTTCCAAGTATATATTAGAATGAACATCAAATCCCATTTCATGTTTTCACTTTTTAGCAACATTTCTTCAATAAAATTCCATTTTAACACAGTAACACTAATAATACTAAACGCCGTATCTCGAGAAATTTAGGGGTTTGCAACATCAAAACGAATGCAATACGTTTCGAAGGCTATGGGCGTTCAAAGATTTACTTTCACTTGAGACCAATACAAGATGGCGTATTTTTAAACTATTGAAAAGAAATGATATTTTTTTAGGACGAGAGGAGGGAAGGATTGAAAAGAAATAGTCAAGTATTTTTTTTTAAGAAAAGTAGTTATTTTATTTTATTGAGTTTAATATTAGAAATAGAATTATAGTCATTTGAGTTAAAACTTAAGGCATATCAATGAGCTTTTTTTTAAGTATTATGAAAATACTAGTTCTCGTTATTTGAGATCAAATTTATACCATGTCAATGATTTTTCTTTCTGAAGAGTCCTGTTCGTTCTGTTTGAAGACTTTTTTTTCTAGACCAATGTAAATTCATTAAGAACCACTGAGGTCAATAGAACATAGAAAACTAATCGTATATTATTAACAAACAAGAAAAAGTCAGTGAATTTTGTACTAGGGGAGGGAAGGTAAACTCAAAAGATTTTCTAGTCTAAAATACCTTCAGGGTTTCTCTTTTTTTTAATTTCAGTTAAATAACATGGAACCAAACTCTAAACTAGAACCAGGCGCCCCCAAAAATGTAAAATAAATGAGGAAAAGTAGTTGAGACTCACTAGATTCCACAAGACCCATAGAGGGGGGGCATACTATTGGAATTACTAGTCCCTAAAGACTATTACACGTACCTGAGTCTTGTCCAACACTATAGTAGAGGGGAGGGGGGATACTTTTTTAACTTCATTTAAATAACATGGAGCCAAACTAAATCATAACCATGCAGATTTAAAATGGACTTCTTTATTTCCAAGAGACAAGAAAAATATTTTTTTTAGCTTTGTGTTTTACTCTGCTGTAATAACTCAGCCTCATGCCCCTCCCCCTCCCCCTCCAAAAAATGTAAAATAAGGAAAAGTAGTGAGGGTCCACTGGGTTCCACGTTACCCATGGGGGGGCATACTATTGGAGCTACTACCCCCTAAAGACTTTATTACGCATACCAGGATCGCATGCAATATTATAATAAAGTTGTTTGTTATGTAATGGTAAAGAGCATCTATTTATTTACCTCATAGGAACTGTTTCTTTACTTATGCAAATATTTTCTTTAAGATTTCTTTATCCTCTCTCTCTCTCTCTCTCTCTCTCTTTCATGTGTATGTTTGAACACAAGCCTCTAGAAATTAAAACTGAGACTGTTTTTTTTCAGGATTGAAAAGACTATATATATTTGTAGCAAATAATTTGATTTTGCTATATTTTTTTCTAGACCGATGCCAAAAAGAGGCCATCAAAAAGACCAAAAGAGATAAGAATTATTGAATTGAAAGAGGTTCCACGAGCAGTTAATCAGTAGGGAAATGAAGAAGAGAATCAGTCGCCAGGACATGTTGATCCTTCTGTTATGGGTAGTTTATTGAACCTAATTGAGACCATCCCTAGTTCTAGAATAGCAGAAGAACTCCCGATAACAAACGTGGACTCTTCACAAACTACGATCTGCTCTTCTATCAAAAACGTAAGAGAAATTTAATTTATCCTCTCTCTCTCTCTCTTTCATGTGCGTGTTTGAACACAAGCCTCTTATTATGCATTTGTTTTTTAAATAGATTTAGTAAAAAATGCATTAAAAAAATACAATAATAATAATAGAGGAATTTAATAAATATGTTTGTGTATGATAAGACCTCCCCCCATTCTTATACAAAAAAAATCAGCTACAAGAAACAACTGTTTGTTAGCATTCCATGACTTAGAAATTAAAACTGAGACTGTTTTTTTTCTCAGGATTAAAAAGACATTATATATTTGTAGCAAGTAATTTGATTTTGCTATTATTTTCTAGACCGCTGCCAAGAAGAGGCGACCAAAAAGACCAAAAAAGATAAGAATTGTTGAGTTGAAAGAGGTTCCACGTGCAGTCAATCGGAGAGAAAATTAAGAAGAGAATCAGTCACCAGGACATGTTGATCCTTCTGTTATGAATAGTTTGTTGAGGCTGATTGAGACCATCCCTAGTCCTAGGATATCTATGTCCCACGAAATACATTCAGTCGAAGACAAAAATGAAAGTCAGCCCCCGGTCATGTTAATTGTACAGTTATGAAAACACTTTTGTATGTAGTGGCAACCATCCCAAGTCCTCAGATCACAGCAAACATGGGCTCTCCACAAGCTACGATCAGCACTTCTAACGAAATCGTAAGAAAATTAAATTATCCTCTTTCTCTCTCTTTCATGTGTATGTTTGAACATAAGCCCCTTATTAAACTTTTGTTGCTTAAATAGGATTAGTACAAATTGTATCTAAAAAAGGGGAGGGGAGAATGTCCGTGTGTGTGTGTGTATGATAAGATTTAAGGGAAATGTGACAAAATGGACTACCTTCTATGGTTCAGAATTAGAAAGTATTCAAGAGAAATATCCTATTTCATAGGACCACTAATCAGAAGATGATATTAGTGAAGGTATGCTACAAAATATTCCCCCTGATTTTGAGTTTAGTATGGAAGAGCTTAAGAAGCTTGTGGAAATTGTTTAGAGTGATGTTTCCGGGGGCAATGTTAATGCTATTAGTGATTTGATCCCTGTGCAAAACGGTGCAGGGTTTGAAAACACTGTCACGCCCCCAGAAGGTGTATTACGTGAATTTAATATGTTGGATTCTGATCTAGGTCACATTGAAACACACAGGGTAGTTTTCGATCCCCCCAAGGAGAGCTTAAATGATGGAGGTATTATTTTAATCGACCCCGTTGAAACTCCATACATACATCAAAAAAATTCGAGCACTTATTGAGAGTCAGATCCAGAGCTGGGGTGGAAGAGATGGTATTAAAGCTTCAATTAGTCAAAAAGTATATTTGCAAAAAGGACAGTCAGGTGATATTTTTCATTTTTATTTTTCAACCGGGGATCAGACATTTTACCCTGGTTTAAATAATTTTGAAGATAATTTATTCAATTGGGTAAATAAATTAATATCCACTTTGGGTACATTTAATCAGAAGGGTAGCGGTTCCACTATTTTATTCATAGAGCAACTGGATCTGAAGCTCAGTAAATTGATAAAACAATTTTACTCAAGAGGGGCGGATGGAAACCAACGAATAAAATGTCATCCAGATTTTTCGGCTACAAGAGTCCAAGGTTTAAGATTTGACGCAGGTTTGAAATGTTTTAAATATGCATTTTTAGCTGTTGCACATAGACCTCTTGCAGCGAAAGCTACCATGAAAAAACTGGATGAATTTGCACATAATGGTGGAGAAAATTTCCCAAAAGTAAATTTTGATTGTTTGGAGGGCAAGTATCCGGTGTCCTGAAAAGAAATAACTATGTTTGAAAAAGAAAAAGAAAATCTTGGGTTGGGAGTAGTGGTTCTTCAATATGATACGGAATTTGTGGATGGAGGGAAGAAAGCAAATAAAAAGGAGTTTTGTATTCAGTTAGGACACCGGCAGTAGATACTATAAAAAATTTGGTTTGGATCATATATGAGTTTACCAAAGATATATATTCATACGGTCATTTTTTCTCCATTACAGCAATTAATAAATTGTTTTCTCAGGGTGTTCTGAAAGGGGAAAGATTTTAATTCCACATGTGCCTTTCCTCAATTCGAACTGAGAAAACATTCACTGATCATATGAAATATTGCAAAATTCACGGTAATCAAAGGGTAGAAATGCCGGCAGGAGACAAAGCCATTTTACAATTTAAAAACTTTCAAAATTCCCTGTTACGAAGTGATAAGGTGGCTTTGGATTGTGAAGCAAGACTGTTGGATGTATCTGAATCATCAAAGCCAAATATAGTCAAAGAACATAAACTTGTAGCCGTGTCCTATGCACATGCTCAGCGAGACCCCAACAACAAAATGAAACTGGTAGTTTTTTGAGACTATAGGAGAGGACGGTAACATGGAAAAAACACTTGTAGCACTAATCAAAACAGCGAATAAGTCTATATCAAGATTGCGTCATACCAACTATACCAATATACCTCATCAAACAGATGAGGAAGAATGTGCTCTAGAAATAGGATCAATTTGTTGGGTTTGTATGGGTGCTCTTGCCGAGAACGATAAAGTACAAGATCACAATCATCTTATTGATGCTAATTCCACAGGGAATAGTAACTTTCGGGGGTGGGCTCATAATAATTGTAGTTAAAAAATTAAACAACAACTCTTTCTTCCGGTTTTTATACACAATTCCAACTATGATCTGAAGTTTGTGCTACCAGCAATGGCACAACTTCAAAGAAATGAGGATATAGATGATGCATGGGCGGAAAACAGCAATTCCTACAAAATCAGACTAAATAATAAGAAAAATTGCCTGTTTTAGAATATACGTGGAAATATTTTGGTGTCGGTGTGGAGCAAATGAATAAAATTTGCTTTTCAGATTCCTTCAGCTTTTTTCAAAGATATGTGACCGAACTGATTCAAGTTCAAAAGAATGATAAATGTAGTAATGCATTCCCCCTTCTAAAACAAAAATTTCGAAATTTTTTCCATGATCTGTTAACGGTCAAGGGTATTTATGCCTATGATCATTTTAACTCTATGTCGAGATTTGCCGAGGAGAAAATTCCCTCAATTGAATCGTTTTACGACAGTCTGCACGATCGTAGGTGCACCCCTGATGAATACAACTTTGCCAAAAAAGGTGTGGGCAGAGGGAGGGTGTAAAAATCAATTTGACTACTGTAAATTGTATTTGTCAAGTGATGTGCTCACTCTGTTGGATACTGGATGTAAAAATACGGACAAAATTTATAAGGAATTTAATTTTGATCTAGGGTATAATTTTCACAGTCTATAGATGGTAATGGACCTCTTCCTTAAAATTAGTTGAGAATAAATTAGACCAATCACCGACCTAGACCAACACTTGTTTATCGAGAGATCAATGAAGGGTGGCTACGTTTTTCATGGGAATCGTATCTTGGAAACTGATACAACTGGAGAGAAGACGGGAGAAAAGTCAGATGCAGTTTTCCTTGATATGAATTCTCTATACCCCTCGGCTATGTCCCATTATGCTCTACCTTGCGGTGACTATAAGTGGCTCAATGACCCTTTTGCCTCCAATTTCCCCAACATTGCCAATGTTGAGGAGAATGGGCCGGTGGGATGGTTTTTTGAAATTGATGGGGAGATACCAGTGGAGCTTCATGATACGGTAAAATATTTTGTTTTTCCATGCATTAATAAATCTTTTTCTAGGGACTCTTTGAGTCCTTGCAACAGATCTTTGGCGGAAGAGGGAGAATGCATTGGTCACTTTCAAAGCAAAAACTTATTGTCGATCTCCTAACGAAAAAAAATATTGTAGTACACCACGTATCATTGAAATGGATGTGCAATAATTATTTAAAAGCCAAAAATATCCATAGAGACCTCCAATTCAGTCAAAAATCTTGTTTGAAAACGTTTATTGACACTTTTGTCAAGAAACGTTCTGAAGCAAAAACAAGGGTCAAAAAAGATATCTATAAACATATATTAAATTTGGCCTTTGGTAAAATGTGCGAAAGTGTGCGCAATAGGGGTTTTTGTGACGTTGTAACCTATCCCGACCAATGTGCTTGAATTATTGCCGATCCCAATTATACTTCCTATACAATCATTGCTCCAGACATGGTACTATTGAATAGAAAAAAAGAAACGTAGTATTGAATAAAAATATTGCAGCAGGCAGTTCCATCTTAGAAATTTCAAAAAAGCTCATGTTGGAATTCTACTACAATGTGGCTAGGATACAATGGCCGGGGAAGGAACAAGTAGAGGTCTGCTACGGGGATACAGATTCTCTATTGTTAAAAGTCAAAACAGAAAACCTACTTGACGATTTGGCTAACGGTGAAATCATCAGTTCTCGGGTGGACTATACAGACTGGAATGGAGAAGTCTATCCAGAACTGGTCAAACGTCAAGCTCCATATCAACTTTTATTTTTGAAGTCAGAAACGGGAAGCAACATGAATTGTCGGGGTATGTTTGTACGTCCAAAGGTGTACTTTATGCTGACACACAACGAGTAAATAAAAAAACGTTGCAAAAGCGTGCCTACTCACTATGTGGAAAAGAATTTCGACATGACATCTATAGGAATTGTATTGTTGAAAATACAATTCCACGAGCAAAACTGTTGGCAATTCGCTCGTTAAAATATAAAAATTTTACTGTAAATGTTGAAAAGATTGTCATGAGTACCATTTCTGCCAAGGTTTATGTTTGTAGAGATTGTGTAAGTACCCTTTCTCTTGGGCACCACTTATCATCCGACCGAGACGAGTGCGTTCATCATAGGGAAATTCTCGGTGTAAGTAAACTTATTTAAAAATTCCTAAAACCTTGGGAGGGGGGGGCCTCGCGGCCCACGTGCCGGGGGGGGGGCCTTCGGCCGCCCGGCCGGCCGCCAGCGGGAGTGGGGGGCCTTCGGCCGGGGGGGGGGGGTGCTACCGGTAGTATCTTTTAATGATTTAGAGCAGATTTTTTTTCCAGTGTTGTATTATTAAAAGTTTTTATTTCTTTGTATATATGTACATACATTTACTAGTTTTCATTGCACAATGTAAAAAAAAATTATTGTATTTCTATTGTTTTTTTATGTATTGACTATTTAATATAGTAAACACTTTGATTTTACTTCAGTTGTTGTTGTTCATTGAATAGAGTTAGATACAAATAGCAGAGAAAAAAAGAAACATAGATTATGTATCAGTTTTTAACACCTTTCAGAGCTTTTCTCTGTGGTCCATCAATGAGTGGGAAAACAACACTTTTGATGAAAATAATTCAGAATCGAGGTGAAATGTTGACAGCAGGAGATCATGAAACTATCGTAGAGAATATAAACTACTGCTATAGTGTTTAGCAACAACCATGTGATAGAGTAAGGATTATTGAATCTAAAATTAAAGTTATCAATGGATTGAACGTTGCGGTCAATTTAATTGAACCAAATTCTTGGCTGATTATTGACTATTTTGCCGAATCAATAGAGCAATGGTCTGAGGAAATGATCCAATTGTTCACAGTACGTTCTCATCATGAAACAATTTCCGTCACCATTGTTCTACACAATCTCTTTCATCAGAGTAAATGTATGCGAACTCTTGCATTGAATTGTACTCATTACATTGTGTACAAAGTTGTTCGTGACAAGTTCCCTCATAACATTAAACAACCAAATTTATCCGGGTCAACCAAAATTCTTGTTGTCAGCTTACAATCAGGCTACAAGTAAACCATATGGGTACATTGTAATTGACCTTAATCAAAACACACCTGAAGAACTACGTGTTATTAGTAATATTTTCGATTGTGAGATAACAGTATATCTGCCGCTGAGTGATGGGAAAAGATATTAGTTAAAACTATGACGTTGAAGAAGTTACATCACAATAGACACTTGTTCTCTGTTTTGAGTAGTTCAAAACCTTGGCTTAGGAAAGTCATATTAAACAATATAGATCGGGAATTTATTAAGCTCATTTCCGAACTGTGTTTAAATTTAACTGCAGGCAATGTTAAATTACCAGATGCTATTAAGAAGCAGGCTAGACAACATCAATCCATTGTTCCTGCACTGTCCGAGAGAAAGACCAGTCAAAAACAAAAAAAGAAAACATTTAGTTCATGCAGGGGAAGGTTTTTTCACAGTTTTATTGCCAATTATTGCCGGTCTTGTTAGCAATCTTCTTCTTTCTCCGTCTCAATCGTAACTCTATTGCAAAAAAAAAAAAAAATATGGCGAAACCCTATAAATTGACTGCAATTGATGAAGCTCTATCTCCACTGCAAACGTTTGAGGTTAATCTCACAGATTTCCTTAATGATAACAGCATACCTGATGATCAGAAACTTTTAATTTTTTGAACGGCACTTCGTCGTGTTGACAAGCAGAAACCATATCAAATTAAACCCATTAGTGTTGTGAATGTTGCGGATACGATACAGGAGGCAAATATTACACAATCCTCTGCATCAACACCACTACTGCCACTCGAAGACCACATATCAAGAATATTAGATCTATTACCAGTTTCCTATCGGGAACAGGGCAAAAGACTGTTAAACTATTTGAATGGAAGCAGTGATATTAAAATTGATGCTACAAATAATCAAATCACCCTAGGTAGCAACCCTTATAATCTCATTGATCTAAAAACTTATTTTATCTCAAATTGCTAGAAAACTTTATCCATTGCCAAGAATCTTTTGAAATATTAACCCACATCGTACATTACCACAGCCCTTGTGATCAACACAAAAATTTCTAAATATTTGACATCATTAAATAAAGAAAAGGATGAGGAGGATGATGATTCTGAAAAAGATGATTTCAAGACCCTAATGCTAACAAGTACACCTAAATACAATTAAAAAAGCAGCAGCAGCAATGATTCAACTTTAGCCAGTAGAAAAAAGCATCTTTCCCTGACAACTGCCAACACCTCTGTTAGTATACAAAAGGGTAGCGGTGGACGAGGTGGTGATAGTACACATTTACATGCAAAATGGATGAAACCCTAAAACGTATTTATGCAAATGTTGGTGAGATTGGGAGTCTTAGTGCTCCCAGTACACTTGCTCAAGTCTCCAATTTTCAACAGAGTGTAGCAAAAGAATATCTTTAAAATGAACCTAGCTACACACTTCATAGAAATCACAGACTTTGCACTAATCAATATCGGAAAACTAAGGCATTCTACCCTCTAAAAATCGTGCAAGCTGATCTTATGACTTTGGATGAATGGCAACGACAAAAAAATAAACCATACAAGTACATTCTATTTGCTATCAGTATTTTTAGTCGCTACTCCTATGTAATTGCATTGAAATATAAGCGTGGGGAGGAGATTACAATTGCTCTTGAAACAATACTTGATCGAGATTCCTATAAAAAAATACAAACGGATCGAGGAAGTGAATTTGTCAATCAACATGTGAAGAAAGTTCTACTAAAATATTATACACAGTTATATCATAGTCACAGTCCAATCAAGGCTGCATTCGCTGAACGATTGATTAGAGCAATTCGTCTTCTCATTTCTAGATATTGTACACTCAAAAACACTGCTGTCTTTATTCATGATGTGGATAAAATTATGCAAGTTTACAATCAACGTCCTCATCGTTCCCTGTCCAATCTTAGTCCTTTTGAAGCTCATCACAAAGATAACAATACACTTGACGTTTTAATAGCAGTCCATCGAATATAAGAAATACTGGATACTGGTTGTGCATCTTTCAAACAACGAAAACTATTGAATTTTTCGATCCTCTCGGATTCCCGTATACATTCTATGGTTAAGCAGCGGGAAACCTCTTATTCAAAACCGGAAGAGAGTGCAGGATCTATTGACTAAAAGCTGCGGCTTTCATGCGCTACTATATTTCGTTTTCAGATGTCGTGGCTATACTTACAAGCAGTTTCTCAACATTTACGTTGACAAGCCACGTCTGAACGACTTTGTGGTGGAAAATATGCTCTCAGAATTGTATAATATTGATTTTAGTGCCCTACGAGTAAAGCGTTTTAAAAATGTATGGAAATTTGTTTATTAATAAAACATGTATATGCATAACAAAAAAATGTTTTTTTGTTGTTTAGATTTCTTCTTCTTCTTCTTCTACATGTAGATGAACATCATTGTCGACGACAACTAGTGGTGGTAGGTCATTTACATTCACTTTGTATTGATCAAGTAAGGAAAAGTCAGGATCACATTTAGTACAATACAATGCAGTTTCACTCTTATCGTATCTCTTTGTGTAGTCAATGATACTTTTTTCATTTATATTGTAAAATTCAAGTGTTTCAATTTGTGTATTTGATGCAATGACACAAACAGAATTCTCAAATGAAGAATCACTCTCCGTAACTGCCAAGTAAAAATCCGTAGGTTTATAATCATAGCATCCAGTATCTTCACAACGATGCCGTAGAAACCACACTCTTTTGTTATTTTGAAACTTGAATCGTGGTCCAAATTATTCTTCCCAATATAATTTAAATCCACGACGATACCAGTCTCTCAAGAATAGACAAAATGATCGTTTCGAATTTTTTCTAATCATACCAGGATAGGTATTTTCCCACTGGTTACATTTATCATAGTGACAATTTGAACATAGGAATCCTCTGACATGAGAATCGCAAACTTCTTCAAGGCATGAATTAAAATCTTTAATTTTAATGGCATATCATCGGTGAAGTTTACATGGATTGCACAATCTGCACTTTTCATCATATTCACTGACAGTAGTGCAATTCTCACAGGATGACCAACTGCCCAATGTATATAAACATAGAGGATATGTGTAGTACATTTTTTTCACTATTGACACTCAAACTGCAGATTACAAACTAACTACTCTCCTAGAAAGAGTGTTCTTCTTTCTTTTACTTCGAGTACTCGCTTCAGATTTCCTAAAGACAGAATAGGAGGAGGAGTAAACAGGTGACGTCACACTTTAAACATGTTTGAGCGGGATTTATTTCCCGTTGTATTCGTTTCATTGGAATGTGAGGTTTTAGATTTTCCATACAAACTTTTCCTATTGTTTTTTTGGAAAATCTATGTAATGTTCAAAAGCAAATCTACAATACTATTTTTTTTTCAATTAGTATGTCAATAAATTGAGTGAATGCATTGGGACCACGATGTAAAAGCATCATACAATAATCCAAGATTGGAGAGTCCCGCTTCATGATGTCATCAACCATTCTTTGACTGAAGATTCTCCTCTGCACCCACAATTTCTTAAACTGATCATTTAGATTTAAACATTTTTCCAATGTGACAAGGTTCTGCACAATTGTTTCTTTCTCAAATACATTCATTTTTTTTACTCTTGATGTTTACACTGCTGAATACATACTAACTAACAAATATTGAAGAAAGAAAATAGTCTGTTTCAAATACTCTCTCATCACCTATTGGTTCTTCTGGAAAGAGTAAACAACTCTCAAAAATGTTTAACTACAAAAAAAAAGAAAATGATCATCAATATATTTATTGAACAAATTTATATAAATATATAAAATAATCTTATGCCTTTTTCAGTAAACGACTCAGTCCATTTTTCTGTATATGCCCAACAATTGCATTCAAGCCTGTTGGTAAGGTAGATATACTTATTATATACACTTTGGCTACAAAATATATCTTTTCACCCATATTAAATCGACTCAGAGATATTACATATTTACTGAACATCTCATCCCACTCGAAAGTTAATTTGCTCCCTGGTGCTATTTCTACTGCAACTTTTGCAGCTCTTATCTTCACTTCATCACTATTCTCTTCCTCCTGTCTCTTAATGTTCAATACAGTTAAATTACTCATTTTTGTAATATTCCAAAGAAAACTAAATAATATTCACAATAAAACTATCGAACAAAATCCAATTCAGAACTGTGACACTAACTAACTCTTTCCCACTTTATATAGAGTATTTTCCAAGGCTGTGGAGTTTTTCCCCAAATCCTGTTGACAAATCAGTTAAGTAACTAGGTTTTCCCTTGTTGAGAAACTAATTAGGTTTTCCCAAAATTGTTCACAAAAACATATTATGTAATTAGGGTTTTTCCCAAGGTCTCTGTTGACAAAAAAATTTCTGGGTTTTCCCCTGTGACCTTGACCTCAGGGCTCAGGGACTTCGGACTTCCTTGCAAACGTGTATAGCGGCACGTATTATAGTACCCCATATACTACTAGCCTTGAATATTTTTCGTTTATTTTCTGTAGGCTTCTTATCAAATTTTCCGCTCCTAAGAAAACACTGTTCTTGAGCCAAGTTTTTGTTTCCAGTAGAACACCAGGTTTTCAAAGAGTTCTTGGTAACAAAGTGTAAAAAAGGAGAAACTCGGCAAATTAGTAACAAAAACTAGAAAAATAGAATTTTTATCATAATACATAAGCTAGATACTTCTATGAAATGCCCCCTACCTAATGGTCTTTAAATATATTTCTATGGCGCTCAATCCTAATGAAAATACCAAAGTAAAATGAAAATATGATACTTTAGAAACAAATTTGGGAAATATTAGAAACATATTTGCACATTAGGGGGGTAGGGGTCACAAAATAAGGACGAAACAACAATCTTAACTTCTCTCTACCTAATATATATGATTTTTCACTTACATTTTTTTTCTTCTTTTTTTCTTTTAATTTGGCGCCGGCTACAGCCATAAATCGCAGAAGTTCATATGAGTCTGTTCAACAAAAATAAATTTGCAATTTTTTGTCTAAATTTCTAAGATAGTTGGTGAGGAAAGTGTGTAAATTCCTCTTTTTCACTTTCCTGAAGTCTTCTCAACAAAACTAAAAAAAAACTAAAGTAAAATTCTCAAATTTGGAAAACCCTATTTTCCGCGGGGGGTTATTTTCCCGAGAGGAGTATATTTCCTATGGGGATATTTTCTGCGAGGGGTATTTTCCTCGAGAGCGGAGGAGGGGGGGGGGTAAACACCTAGAACCCAACCGTTGTTCATATCAATTTTCATTCGTCCTGTAGACACTTAGCTGTTTACAAGTACTTAGCTGTAGACACACGTTCATTAGTCCCCCGTTTTATTAAAAGAATCTTTTCGCGTTACATTTCAATACAAACAACAGAGCAAAATTTTGGTAACTACAAAATAGGACGTTATGAACCAATACAACCAGATTTGTATCTCAGCTTGTTACCACCTTAAATCAATGAATAATGTTGAAACTCAGTTGGTCTCTTCAGTCTTCGGGTTTAGAATTACAGACAGGATGCTTTGTTTAAGAAAGCCTCTACCCAGTTTTGACACCATACTCCGATTCAGAATACCCTGTAATCACTCTAGATACTGTTTTGATTTGCGTAATAAATCTTTCTTTCCCTTTAAAAATGGGAGTTAGTATTTGGGCCCATGTGATACTAACTGATGTGCCAAACGTGCACAGACTGTATACCACACGTGGTTCTCCAAAATCTATCAATCAAGTACAAGCTTAAGCTCAGAAGTTGTGAATGAAAACAATTGTTTAAAACGTTTTAAAGAGAGACAATAGAAAAAGTAACTGGTCTTCAGTTTGAAAATAGGCGTTCTTGAATAATTGTCCTTAAAAGTCAGTATAACAATGGGCTTTAAAAACGCTATGGAAAGAATTTAGAAAATTGGGGGGGGGGATCTTAACGATTTTGGTATTGGAAATGGTTTATAACCAGGGTTTTAGAATTCTGAAAAATAGGAAGTGGAAACATTGCATAGATCTAACAATATACAATTTTAGCTTCCATATAAATTAGTTGGTTGTGGGGGTTTGAGCCGTGTGTTTAAACTTACAGTTACTACGTATTCTGCCAGTCACGGTTGTACCCCTGCAACCATGACTAAGTAAAAAAAAGAAAGCGAGACAACAAAATAAGTGACTGCTCCCCAGCGATTTGACTGCTTTACTTGGAAAGATATAATTCCTTGTTTTCTCAAGATTATCCGACCGATCTGTTATCAATATTGAATCTTAATATTATCGACACAACTGTATGGCATCATCAAGGAGCTAAATTTCAAAGGAAATCCATTTTACTTACATTTTTGACAAATTGCCTAGTAAAAAAAATTTGGGGAGGGTGGTTAAAATATTGTAACCCCACCTCTTCCTGCATTCGATCCATAATATCACTGAAATGTAAAATAGATTTTTGCTATTCTATACGGCTTCGTGTAGCCGTTTCGAACAATAATAGATAAATGGATGTCTACGTAATTGTGTTAATTAGGTACTGATAACCTAAATTTTACTGTCCATTTTTATTTTATATTTTTCGGGTTAAATCACCAACACTACCTATTAAACATTAAAATATAATTTAAGGAGAATAATAACTACCTTCATAAATATCAGTTCACCGTTTACATTATTGTAATAAGTAATTTAGTAATAAGTAATTTAGTAATTTAGTAATAATGTAATAAGTAATAAGTAAGTAATTTGTAATTTAGTAACCCCGAACCAGCTTTCCACAAATAGTTTTCCTATATGGTTTGGTTGGAGCAAAAAAAAATATCAAATTCTCAATAGTAATGAATGGTAAGTAAATAACGACCCTTTTCAATAACGGAAGTATAAAAGCCTAGCTATTGATAACATTCAGTCAAAGAATCATTTGATGTAGAAAACAACGCTAGAAACATGTTCAGAAGAAGGATAGCTTTCAAATGATGTGTTGTTAGATAAGCTTTGCCAAAAAATGAAAGACCTCATTTGGGCTACCTCTAGTTTACCTCCATAACAGTAAAAAATAAAATATAATTGAATATAGTCATGCGAGACCTTATTTGAAAGCTCCTGACATAAAGATTTTAAATATCCAAGTCTTATCCAATAGTTTTTGAACCAAATTTGAATTTGCCATGTTTTTATTTGGGAGGTACTTATATTCAGGGGTATGGGGTTTATGGAACCTTCCTAGGCAATGAAAACTTCTCCATTTAAGCTATATCCTACTATAACGAATCTTTTTACGAATTTTCATTTTTCTTGTTTTGTCATGGAGGGTTTGAGAGGAAAGGGGAGATGGGAGGCAAAGAAGGATTTGTGTGGCCCTTTTAGGTTTGATGTAGAAAACAACGCTAGAAACATATTCAGAAGAAGGATAGCTCTCAAATGATGTGCTGTTTGATAAGCTTTGACAAAAAATGAAAGAACTCATTTGGGCTACTTCTAGACTACCTCCATAACAGTAAAAAATAAAATATAATTGAATATAGTAATGCGACACCTCATTTGAAAGCTCCTGACATAAAGATTTTAAATATCCAAGTCTTACCCAATAGTTTTTGAACCAAATTTGAATTTTCCATGTTATTATTTGGGAAGTACTTGCACTCAGAGGTTGGAGGGTTTATACAGCTAGAACATTCCTAGGCAAGGAAAACTTCTCCATTTAAGATATATCTTACTATAACGAATCTTTTTACGAATTTTTATTTTTCTTGTTTTGACATGGAGGGTTTGAGAGGAAAGGGGAGACGGGAGGCGAAAGAGGATTTGTGTGGCCCTTTTAGGTTTGATGTAGAAGCTGACACTAGAAACATGTTCAGAAGAAGAATAGCTTTCAAATGATGTGCTGTTTGATAAGCTTTGACAAAAAATGAAAGACTTCATTTGGGCTACCTCTAGACTAACTCCATAACAGTAAAAACTAAAATAAAATTGAATATGGTCGTGCAACACCTCATTTGAAAGCTCCTGACATAAAGATTTTAAATATCCAAGTCTTATCTAACAATGCTAGAAACATGTTCAGAAGAAAGATAGCTTTCAAATGATGTGCTGTTTGATAAGCTTTGACAAAAAGTGAAAAACCTCATTTGGGCAACCTCTAGACTACCTCCATAACAGTAAAAAATAAAATAAAATTGAATATGGTCATGCGACACCTCATTTGAAAGCTCCTGACATAAAGATTTTAAATATCCAAGTCTTATCTAATAGTTTTTGAATCAAATTTGAATTTGCCATGTTTTTCTTTGGGAGGTACTTATATTCAAGGGTATGGGGCTTATGGAGCTAGGAAATTCCTTGGCACAGAAAACTTCTCTATTTACAATACATCTTACTATAAAGAATCTTTGTACGAGTTTTCATTTTTCTTGTTTTGACCTGGAGGGTATGAGAGGAAAGGGGAGATGGGAGGCAAAAGAGGATTTGTGGGGCCCTTTTAGGTTTTATATAGAAACCGACACTAGAAACATGTTCAGAAGAAGGATAGCTTTCAAATGATGTGTTGTTTGATAAGCTTTGACAAAAAATGAAAGACCTCATTTGGGCTACATCTAGACTACCTCCTTAACAGTAAAAATTACATATTACTGAATATGGTAATGCGACACCTCATTTGAAAGCTCCTGACATAAATATTTTAAATATCAATGTCTTATGCAATAATTTTTGGACCAAATTTTAATTTGCCATGTTTTCTTTGGGAGGTACTCATATTCAAGGCTAGGGGGGTTTATGGAGCTAGGACATTCCTAGGAACGGAAAACTTTTCCATTTACGATACATCTTACTATAAAGAATCTTATTACGAGTTTTCATTTTTCTTGTTTTGACCTGGAGGGTTTGAGAGGAAAGGGGAGATGGGAGGAAGAAGAGAATTTATGTGGTTCTTTTAAGTTTGATGTAGAAAACAATGCTAGAAACATGTTCAGAAGAAAGATAGCTTTCAAATGATGTGCTGTTTGATAAGCTTTGACAAAAAGTGAAAAACCTCATTTGGGCAACCTCTAGACTACCTCCATAACAGTAAAAAATAAAATATAATTGAATATAGTCATGCGACACCTCATTTGAAAGCTCCTGACATATAGATTTTAAATATCCAAGTCTTATCCAATAGTTTTTGAACCAAATATGAATTTGCCATGTTTTTCTTTGGGAGTTACTTACATTCAGAGGTAGGAGTGTTTATACAGCTAGGACATTCCTATGCAAGGTAAAATTCTCCATTTAAGATATATCTTACTGTAACGAATCTTTTTACGAATTTTCATTTTTCTTGTTTTGACATGGAGGGTTTGAGAGGACAGGGAAGATGGGAGGCAAAAGAGTATTAGTGGGGCCGTTTTAGGTTTTATGTGGAAACCGACTCTAGAAACATGTTCAGAAGAAGGATAGCTTTTATAAATGATGTGTTGCTTGATAAGCTTTGACAAAAAATGAAAGACCTCATTTGGACTACCTCTAAACTACCTCCATAACAGTAAAAAATAAAATATAACTGAATATAGTCTTGCGGCACCTCATTTGAAAGCTCATGACATAAATATTTTAAATATCCAAGTCCTATGCAATAATTTTTGAACCAAATTTGAATTTGCCATGTTTTCTTTGAGAGGTGCTTATATTCAGGGGTAGGGAGGTTTATGAAGCTAGGACATTCCAAGGGAAAGAAACCTGCTCCATTTAAGATATATCTTACTATAAAGAATCTTTTTAAGAATTTTCATTTTTCTTGTTTTGACATGGAGGGTTTGAAAGGAAAGGGGAGATGGGAGGCAAAAGAGGATTTGTTTGGCCCCTTTAGGTTTAATGTAGAAAACAACACTAGACACATGTTCAGAAGAAGGATAGCTTTCAAATGATGTGCTATTAGATAAGCTTTGACAAAAAATGAAAGACCTCTTTTGGCCCACCTCTAGAGTACCTCTATAATAGTAAAAACAAAATATAATTGAATATACTCATGTGACCCCTCATTAGAAATCTCCTGACATAAATATTTTAAATATCCAAGTCTTATCCAATAGTTTTTGAACCAAATTTAAATTTGCCATGTTTTTCTTTGGGAGGTAGGCTACTTATATTCAGGGGTAGGGGGGTTTATGGAGCTAGGACATTCCTAGGCAAGGAAACCTTCTCCATTTAAGATACATCTTACTATAAAAAATCTTTTTACGAATTTTCATCTTTCTTGTTTTGACATGGAGGGTTTGAGGGGAAAGGGGAGATGGGAGGTAAAAGAGGATTTGTGTGGCCCTTTTAGGTTTAATCCAGGAAACAACACTAGAAACATGTTCAGAAGAAGGATAGCTTTCAAATGATATGCTGTTTGATAAGCTTTGACAAAAAATGAAAGACCTCATTTGGACTACCCCTAGACTACCCCCATAACAGTAAAAAGAAAATATAATTGAATATAGTCATGTGACCCCTCATTTGAAAGCTCCTGATATAAAGAATTTAAATATCCAAGTCTTATGCAATAATTTTTTAACCAAATTTGAATTTGCCATGTTTTCTTTGGGAGGTGCTTATATTCAGGGGTAGGGGGGTTTATGGAGCTAGGACATTGCTAGGGAAGGAAACCTTCTTCATTTAAGATATATCTTACTATAAAGAATCTTTTTACGAATTGTCATTTTTCTTGTTTTGACAAGGAGGGTTTGAGAGGAAAGGGGAGATGGGAGGCAAAAGAGGATTTGTCTGGCCCTTTTAGGTTTGATGTAGAAAACAACCTTTGAAACATGTTTAGAAGAAGAATAGCTTTCAAATGATGTGCTGATTGATAGCTTTTGAATAAAAAATGAAGCAACAAAATTGGTCTGCCTCCACCTCAATAGGCCTAACAGTCAAAATAATATTTTTTTTGAATATAGTCATGTAACACCTCATTTGAAAGCTCCTGACAAAGTAATTCCGAATAACAATGAAACATTCTGTGAAAAAAATATTTCATGTATTAATTTTAAGTTCAAGCTTATATTTGTACTTTTAAGTAAAATATCAAATACAGCAAAAAATTTCAATAACTTAGTATCATTTGAGAGCTGTAAGTGTCAGCAGTTTTTTTAAGGATACTTTTTATTTTCAGAACCATAGGGTAAGCAATTTTAGGTCAGGGAGTTAAACCCGGAGATGGGAGCCAGGAGATAACTTCATTCTGGTGGCTCTATAACAAGAAAATAGGCCTAACAGGCTAACAATTGATGAAAACTGACTCAAAAACAGGAATAAAAAAGGAAATGGGATTCATTAATACTTGCTGCATAGACTAGCCTATTCTAAAGCAAGAATTTATAATTTTTGGTTAGTTTCTTATATACCCTAGGGCTATATGAGACCAATTGAGGTAGGCTGAGGATAAATTGTCAAGAGCATGTTAAAAACAATAAAAAATAACATAGCCTATAATTTTGAATAAATATCTCTTTTTGTTTAAGTATGTCTCCTTATAGAGAGCTGCTATTCTAGGCATTTACCTTGAAACTCTTGGAAAGCTTAGGCTATGTTCTAATTCACCTACTCTTGTAGGGGTGAAAACCCTGCATCTTGAATATCGCTGTAATTTAGGACCTGAATTTATTAGGCTACTGAAAGTTTCGGCAAATATTCAGTGGTTGCCTTCTCCCAAAGGAAACATGCTAATCAAATAAAAATAGCCTAGTACTATAGGATTCCTTATTTGAAGCAATTCAAATTGTCTTGGTTGCTTTTCTGACAATACAGATTAACCCCCCCCCCCCTCATGGTCCAAATAATGAACCTAGGAATATATAAAAAACTAAAAGGCAACAATCAATTTCTTTAGACACACTTATAAACTTTACCTAAATATAATTGTTAAACCAAAAATAATTTTTATTATGAGCAATATTTATTTATTCCTTGTAACATCAAGAACAAAAAAAAAATAACAAAAAAACATAATATCCAGGATTACTGAAAAGCACAAATTAATGTGGATTTGCATTTTACTCTATAGGGTAAAAGACCAGTATCCGGATGAGCGAAATTATGTAAAACTAAAACCCTCACATCTATTTACCAAAGAGGAATTGAGAAGAATTGAATACCAATGGGGGATCATAAAGCCAGGCTCATCCACCCCCAAAACTAACTGACTAGAGGCTCTTGAGGTGCTACAACCTTGGAAGGCCTTAGCAACACTATTTTTACCAGACTTGTGTAGACCCAGCTTGTTTCTTCTGTCAGCACAAAGTTGTTGCTTGAAGTAGCCACATGCTTTAGAAATGTAATTTCCAATTTGATGTCAGTTCCATTGTTTTTATTTTCATCCTTGCTCAGATCAAATTGTCTGTCATTTCTGGCTACTTATTGTAATGTGGACTTCTTTCCAGCCACAATTGATCACAACATAGTCCCCCACTGTAGCCTGACCCTGTCTGTCAGGGTCTTTTGCAGGTCCCATGCTGATATCAGAGTCCAAACTGTTTTCAAACTGAGGCTCCTCTGGTAAACTGTTAGAACTGACATAATCTTGAACAAACTGTGGGGATTTTCTGTTCAAAGTCTTTGACTTCTTACTTTTGGCACTTTGAATTTCATCAGGAACAGTGTCATCTGAGTTAGTTTCTATTGTCTCTGGCACCAGTTGTCTGCTTCCCTTTCCTCTTTTTGCTCCTCTTGGCTGTGGCATTTATAATGTCTTTAGATGAGATACTTTTTCCTGGTGTAATTTTGAATCTTTGATGCTGATGCTGTGGAGTGATATCATCTTTCCCATAGCACATACACGCAAGCATCTCTGTAACTGCTTGTCCAACAGTGTTGCTTGTAGCTGAGTCTTCCCTGGGTATTTTTGCAATGTCAGCATCTTTGTTTATGTGAAATACTGAACAAGTCTTGAATCTGTTTTTTATAGTCTCAGCAGATGTTTCCATCATCTCATCCCATAGTCAAACAATTTGACTCTTAAGGTGCTCTTTGGAAACCTTGGACTTGTTTGGATAGTGTGTATTTTTTCTATTAGGACCTTCTGCCACATGTGTTTCATTTTGAACCTCTGAAATTTTTGGCAGTAGCAGGCACCCCTAAATTTGACAACTATATTTTCGTCAGTGGACCCTGGAATTTTGACACTAATTATTTCTCATTTGTTTTACATGTTCAGTGAAGTTTTGACAGAGTCACCTATATTTTGACAGGGCTTGTTGCTGTCTGTTGAAAATTTTGACAAGGTTACTACAAGATATTTGGAAAAGAAATAAATTGATTTATAGAAGCCATTATCTATGTTTGAGTTTGACTAAAGGAACATTTTTAGTGCGTCTGGTATTCCACTACATTAAACAAGAATTTTCAACACTTGGAACCTAGTTTTGACAATGTAACATCTGTTGCCATTTGAATTAAATTTTAGCAAGAAAAAGCTAATGTGACTAGAATTCAGAAAAAATTAGATGTATTTTGATGCATTGGTGCTAATCCCAACTTTTTTTTGCCATAACTAACCAAGTAACAGTAGTTTGAACATTGCATACTTGAAAAATTGTTGGGAGCTTCTTTCTGGTTGAAAACAGGAAACTGACTGAATAAAATTTTCTTTTCTTATCTGGGTGTACTGAATATTGTGTCAATGTTTCCTATCATTGAAATACTCTCATTATAGCCCTAGAAGGCAGGATTGCACCACATTTTTTGTATAGCTTGCTGTTTGAGATATTGTCAGTCAGTTGGTTACTCAAAACAAAATGTAAGCAGTTTGTCTGGAAAACATCTATTAAATCCTCCTCTGTGTTTCAGAGCACCAATGCTTCAGAAAAATGCTTGACTGCTGTCATCACAGTAGCTTCCAATGTTCTATTTTTGGTTTTCAGACTTTTGTATTCTTGTGTACTGAACTCTCAAAACCGCTAAAAATTCATTCATTTTGCTAAATTTTTCATCTAGGATGCTTAAATCATATAGCATAATCCAAGTTCAGAATAGTTTTACTTCCCCAATTGATTTTGTGTTCTCTCATTGCCTTTGCTCTGCTCCTGGGGACAAAGTTGCAACCCAGATTAACTCCTGATTTAATAAAAAACAAGCTACTAACCTCATTTCCTTCCTTAACTACATGTATGTTATTCTCATACATAGCACTAATCACTTTAATCTATTTATCTGGTATACCACACTGGGATAGGGCCTTTACTAAATCTGTTCCATCAGCCAAATCAAGTACTTGCTTATAATATATAAAACAGAGGATTAAAGGGGTTTGATGACTCAGGCACTTCTCAGTTATTAATCTAAGAGTGAAAATTTGGTTAATACATCCTCTCTCCTTCCTAAACACAACAGAAATCAAGCTAGTGCCTCTATAATTACCACACTCACTCTTATCACCTCTCTTGTAGAGGTGTTTAATTAGAGTTCTCCTGAAAAACCACATTCATAATCTTCAGTTGAATGTGTTTTGAAAAATCACATTCATAATCTTCAGTAATTTATCTCTAGCTTCATAACCACCATATCTAAAAAAAATTATTTACCACGCTATCAGCATTTAGGGCCTTAGTATTTCTAATCATTTTAGTACTGTCACTAATTCTTCCTCTTAGAATAAATCTTCCTTCATATCCAAAGTGTCACATAATATTCATTCTTTTCTATATCTTTTCCTGTAACTATATCATGGTTTAGCACATTTTTAGAATGTTCTGTCCATCTCTCTTTAACTCTTTCCTTATCACTAATTGTGGCCCTGTTGCTATCTTTAACTGGAACCAGTCCAGATTGACTATTCCCTCTGAATTTTTTAACCTGCCAGTACACTATTTTACTATTATGCCATCTGGCTGTAGTTTTCAGATCTTCAACCATTTTATCCATGGCTTTTACTTCACATCTCCTTAATATATATTTTTATGGTTTCTCCACTTTCCTCATATTCCTCTTATTTTAATGTGACCCATCACTCATATAACTCTTGTACAAGCCCCAACTCCTCAATATTAAACATAAAGTATTTTTCTTCTTCTTCTTCTATTTCACAGCAGGCGGGCTTTTCAGTTGATACTATTTAGCCCTTTTCCTTTTGCTTCACTCTGTAAGCTACAGAGCTACTGGCTTGGTTGTCTCTTATTTATTAGATATTCTCAGATATCTTTCAGTAGATCTTTCGACTCAAGGAGTTCAAATATAAGATGATAGATATTGATTTCTGTGCTCTGTGTGCAGGTATAGTCGGCTAGGCTCTTGGCTGATAGGGAGATTTGGTGGTGTTTCAAGCACTTTAACAGTGTACAATGCAAAGTATGCTGTGCAGACGTCAGCATATTACATTCAAATAGGCAGTGGTCAATTGTTTCATTATTCATAATACAATACCTGCAAAGAGGGGACAGGGGAACTGAACCACTTGAATTAGGAAACTGATACGAGAATGCAAGAAAGTTTAGTCCATTTGTTCCAGAACGAATTCTATGATGAATTTTAGAAAAATACTTATTGGGAAAGGGGGAAAGGGTAGGATTTTTCTTATTAAACATAATATCTGATAGTCTCCATCGGTAAATATCTCTAATGGGGATTGGTCTCCTACTTTGCTGGTCAATATTTATAGCATTTTTTGCTATTTCATCAACCTGATGATTACCACTTATACCAGATTGGCTAGAGATAAGAACTGAAGATAAGTTCTTATGCCACTTGAAGCAAGATTATCTATAATACTAAGACAATGATAAGTGTCAATATCCAGCTTATACTGAGGAGCTGAAGACAGCAACTCAAGGCTTAATAAAGCGTCAGAATAAACTACAATATTATTTGAATTAGCAATCAAGGGTTTATTTTCCATAAGGTGTTCTAATGCCATGATTATGGCATTTAACTCTGCAGATATTATAGATACATAATTATACAATCTCTCACCCATTGCAATTTTCAGGTGAGGAAGGAACGCACCACTTGCTACCTTTTCATTCATTTTTGACCCATCAACAAAGATTTGGAAATGGTTTTTATAAGTAATTGTATTAAGTTCAGCAAATTTTTTCTGGACAAAAGGGATGGGGGTTAAATCTTTAGTCCAGTTTGAGAAATCAGTATTTATCATGGGGATTGAACAATTCCACGGAGGGAATTGGGGGAAAGTGGGTGCAATAGACTTTGCGGGTACAGGGAACTTCTTCTGAATATTGGCATACTCATAAGCAATACCTGTATGCATGGCTTGATTTCTTAACCAATTCTGTAGGGTGTGTGAGCTATTTGACTCAATTTTTGTAAGATGTTTTATCAAGAGAAAGCTACGTCTCTCCCTGATTGTTGTTAATCCACTCTCCATAAGCAGAAACTTGGTGCTTTTGGGTTTCCTAAGACCAAATATGAGACGTATTATATCGTTTTGTATGGTTTCAATTTTTTGCATCTGGGTCTTTGCACATGCACCATAGACGATGAGCCCATAGTCAATATGGGGTCTTATATCTGATTTATAAAACTGGAGTAAGGTTTTCTCCTTACCGCCCCAGGGTGTGAAAAGAAGTCTTTTTAGTATAACTGTTTTTCTATAGCATTTTTTTATTGAGTTTGAAATGTGGAGGTGGAAATTAAGTTTTTGGTCAAGCATGAGACCTAGGTAATTAATATGATCATCTTCTGGAATAGTTGTTCCATTTAGAGTTAGTCTTACATTAACATGATTTCGCTTTCGGTGAAATTGGACTACTTTTGACTTTGTAGGTGCAATGGGTAGATCTGAATGTGGAGAGAATATTTCAACTTGAAAAAGTGATTTTTGCAGCTTTGCCTGTGCAATCTCAAAGGTGTTACCAGATGTCCATAGTACCAGATCATCAGCATATTTTAGATTCGTGTGGGGGAGGTTCATGTCCCAGAGATATAGGGCAAAGAGGAGGCAGCTGAGGACTGCTCCCTGAGGAAGGCCTTTGGTTATTGTCATTTGGGGTGAAGAGGCTGAACCTATACAAACAATGAAACTTCGCAATTCTATGAAAGATTTTATAAAAGATACTAGCTTGGGGATAGTCCAAGGTTTGCAAGTTTAATTAAAATGATTTGGTGGTTCACATTGTCACATGCCCCCTCAAAATCTAGGAAACCTGCAACTAGGACATTATTTTTTGAGAATGATTCATTTATTGCATTTGTTAACAATATGAAAGCATTTGTTGAGGAATGGTGTTTCCTGAGTCCAGTTTGTGTGTGAGGGATCATATTATTTTTTTCAACTAACGAGAGGAGTCTGTAATAGATCATTTTCTCCATTATTTTCCCCATCACAGGAGTAATCATTATGGGCCTATAAGACTCAGAGTTATTTTTGGGTTTATTTTTCTATAGGATTGGTAGGTGGGACAAACATTTCCAGATATTGGGAAACATAGATGAAGCCCAAGCATGATTATAACAATTCAGAATTTCCTGTTTTTATGAAGGAGTGTGATTCTTTATCCATGTAGGGTGTATATTGTCATAGCTGCCGCTAGTCTTGGTCGTAATATGATGTATTGTATTATTCATTTCCTGGATTGAAAATAGGCTGGTTATATACTCGGATCCTGGGTTTGGTTGGTAACTTGGGTTTATAGGAATTGGGGGTATTTTGCTACAATTATTTGTTTTTAACTTATTAACAAAAAGAGTGGCTAATAGCTTAGCCTTTTTATTATCATTGTCATAAAGTTAATTATTATGAATAAGCTCATACAGGAGTGGATTGGGGGAAATCTATTTCCCAAAGATGTGGCCTATGACTTTATGTATAATTGGCTCATGTGTTTCTCACTAGAGATTATTTGCAAAATTATTCCAGTAGTTATATTTAGCATTTATTATGGTCCTTTTTGGATTAAATTCTGCTTGTAATTTTTCAAATAAGTAGTAGGTGATTTTTTTTAAGAATGTTCTCCTAGCTGCCTTTTTTGTTCTCCATTTATTTTGGCACTCATTTGCCCACCATGCTTTGGGAATATGTTAAGGGAAGGTTTTCCTGGGTGTTATCCTGGGGATAGCATGATTAGCTGTATTTATTAGTAAAGATGCCAAAACTTCAGCATGTGTGTCAGCTGTTGCGTTTGAAAGGCATGAATTTTGGGTGAAACTTGTAATTTCATCATTTAGCTTATTTTGGATCATGGGCCAATTTGCTTTAGTGTTGATATATTTGGAGGTATGTGATAGGGTTTCAGCAGGTTCGTTTAGGGAGCAAACTATGGCAAAGTGGTCAATACATAGACTATCAATTTTATTTATATAAATTTTATTCAAAATATTTAAAGACACAATTTGTAGGTCAATTGTAGAGAGACTGCCACTTTTGGGGTTGAAATATGTATTCAAGTTTGGAGGGGTAGCAGCAGCTAATTCATTATTATTTGAAATCATACGCTCAATGAACTTACCAGCTTTATTTGCTGGTTTATTCCCCCACAAAAGGCTGTGGGCATTAAAGTCTCCACAAATAATGATATTTTTCAACATATTAGAATTATTTATATAGCTGAAGAAATCCATGGCATCTGTAGTTTAGCCATTAGGGTTATAAAAGCTTAATATGTAAGTTTTTGTATTATTCAGCCGAACACTGATATCAATTGCATCAACATCATTTACAAAATCTGGAAAGTTGATGCCACAGAATTTTATATTATTTTTAACTATTAAAGCTACCCCACCTCCTTTTCTCTCTGATGATCTATCCTTTCTCAGGATAGTGTATCCCAAATACTTAATTTGTTGATTTTGGATTAAATGAGTTTCCTGGAGGCAAACAGTATTGATAGAATTATTATTCATAAAAGATATTAAATCATTAAATTTAATTTCTGTAAGTGATCTTACGTTCCACTGGAGTATTGATATATGTCGTTTTGTTGATTTATTTTTCATATGACTGTTTATCAATGTTCAGCTTTGTTAATAGTAAAGCAAGATCTATTTTTGCTTGAATGAGCATATGATTAGGGATGTAGATTTTTGCCAATTCAGCAATGATTTTTGTTTTCTGTTGTTGTTGTATATTCATGGCCTGAACTGTATTTTAGTTTCGAATGAATAAGCATATATTCGGGGTTTGCATGTTTTGTTTTACATCTAGTTTGTTAACTACGGGACTAATTACTGATAGTGTTTCTGGTTCTTTTTTCGTTGGGAGGGGGTGCCAGGCCGATCTCATCTCACTAGGCAAGGAGGCTTGTTGGCTTGGTGATTCTTTCTGATAGAGATGTGAGCTTGGGGGCTTAAAGGATGGTGTTTTGTAAGGAGTACTTGATGCATTCGGAGTGTTTGACTTGGGAGTTTTATTTGATTTCAATATAGGTTTTATTTGGTGTGATTGGGCAGCATTTGCCTCCATAGCTGCAAAAGGGTATGGAATGGCCTTCTCTGTTGCTATTTGGAGCGTTAGTGCTTTTTTCTTATATGCAGGGCATTGTGATTTATTGGTGGATTCATGTGGACCTTTACAATTGATACTAGACCCCGGCGCCGCGCTGACGAGGGAAGACCGGCGGCGGCGGGGCCAAAAATAGCGCGCCACGCCCCGCCGTCGGTGAGAGGTCGGCGGCGCGCCGCCGGTAAGATGTCAGCGGCGCGCCGTCGGTGCGATCAATGTTGACCGCAAACATTCATGTTTTCATCAGTCTTTCTCAATTCTCAGCTGAAATCTACAACAGATTCCAGCCTATTCATGAGTTCAAAAATTCACAAGTCACTGGCTGGAAACTGATTTTCTTCGTTATTCATCAAGAGAAGTAGAAATCTGGTAGAAACGAAATGGCTGTGACGTTTCAGAACCCTCGCATAATACGAGTAGTTGAAGTATCTATTAGCTATGTATTCTTAACATAAATAATCATCAAAATTAGTAGTTTTTTTCATCGAGCATTACTACATACAAAACTTCAAATACCACACAATATCACAAAATTCGTCAGTTATCTGGGTAAAAACTTTGAATATAAGTTAGAACTTATAAGCTTTATTTTTTCATAATGCCCTTTGCCTATATCTGTTTTGTCACCTTTAAAACAGTTGAAATGGGCGACTGTGATATTGATTGTTTTTTTGCTGTTTTGGACTCCTAAAATGGCTTCCATGTATTAAAAACTGGTTTTTAATAACAATTTAAAAAAAATGCATTTTAAAGTTTTTTTTGGCTTCTTTATAGAATATGTGTCTTGTAGGCTAAGGTTGAACTGCTGCTTTCTTTTGCTTTTGGCTGCTCTTTTGGATATTATTCATTTTTTTTTTTGGGGATTCATTCCCAATTATAAAATGATAAATACCTAATATCAGTCTAATTATAAACTGCATCTAAAAGGAGTAAATTTATCAAATTGAAAAATACATGATGAACACTTCACATGAGAACATTTCAATTACAATGAAACAGAAAAAACTTAATGGTTTATTCGGTATGAAGAAAAATGAAGTGCCAGCTATGTTCTTAGGTAAAAAAATGAAAAGCTCATTCGTTTTAAATGTAATTAAATGAAATAATATGCAGACTGAAGTAGGTGGGGATATCGATGTCACTCTTATTACACCAAATCGTTTTAATGTAAATCTGCCTGGTACTTATGAATGAATGTTTTCGAAATAAACCCGTTTCATTAATAAGAAAAAAACGGGGCGAACACGTGTATTCCTTTTCCTTATGATGATAAAACCATGCAAGTGCTGTATCAAGTATAAGTCACGAAAATCTTGTTAATTTTTGTCAACTTTTTAACTTTTTGGCATCCCTGCTTTCAATAAAAAAAAATCAAGGTCCTATCACTTAAATATAATCACTCCCCCCCCCCCCTCTGGATACCATCTTGATAGGATACCGTCTCTGCTTTAAATTAAAAAAAAAATAACTTATTGGCACCCCTGCTTTCAAAAAAAAAATCGAGGGATCGTCATTTAAATATGATAGCTCACTACCCTCCCCCCCCCTCGGGATACCACCTTGATAGGATGCCGTCTCTACTTTAAATGAAAAAAAAATAACTTTTTGGGATCCCCGCTTTCCATAAAAAAAAAATTCGAGATATTATCATTTAAATGTAATACCTCCCTTCCCCCACCCTCTGGATACCATCGTGATTGCATGATTATCGTGGATTCGGGGATCCAATTTTTTTTTTGGGTGACGCATAGATTTTAGGGGAAATACCCCAAAATTTGGGGACAGTGCAAGCCCTGCTTGATTTCTAATCAGGCAAATCGAAATACTAAACCACAAGAGAAGCTAAAGCTCCGACTTTGCGGTTGACGCAATAAGGAATTGCCGAAAAATTAATTTGAAGTCGACCAAACGCCGCCGCCTCTATCGGCGGCGTTCGACCGGGCTTCTCGTCGGCGGCGTTCGGTCGATCTGCCGGCGCGGCGCCGGGGTCTAATTGATACATGTAGGCTGAGTGTTGTTGCAAGTTGTCAACTCCTTAGGATGGGAGCCTTTACAATTACTACAAGCATAGAAAATTTCATTGCATTTATTTGCTGTGTGTCCCAGTTTCAGACACTTCTGACACTGTCTAGGCTTTGTCTTGGATTCCTTGTACGGTTCGATTTGCACAAATAGGATTAACGTTTCTGGGATATTAATTTTTTCCTTCAGTGTAAATAAGAAAGATCTACTCCTTTTTAATCCATAAGAGTTGGGTTTGGCCAGTTGAGTGATATCTTCTACAGGGACTGCGTTATCAGCCCTATCTGAGAGCCTAGCTTTTAATTCCTGCATTAGTGATTTTAGGCGAACATTATAAGCTACCATTATTGTTGGGGATTGTTTTGGGTTCCATTTAGAAGAATTAAATGGTGTATTCAAAAGAGATTTGAGATTAAGTATTATATCTACTGATTTCTGATCTTGAACAGCTATTATCAAAGATCCATCACGGTGAATGTTAAGAGAAAACATTTATTTTGACATTTTGAAATTTGCAACCCTTATTGTAGTAATATTTGTTATTTCAAAGGGGTTATTAGGATAAATTTTGAGGTAAATGCCCCATTTTTGGGAAGGAGAAACTTGGACAGGGTGAGGGGAAATACTTTTTATTGGGGACGTTTTTTCCCTTTTTTTGGATCTCATAGAAAGGACCTCTTGAAATCCATTATAATATATGGTGACATTAGCTCCAACAATGATCATTTTCCTATTCTCATAATTTGAGCTTTCATGTGAGCTTTGTGATAGAGAGCTTGACCAGCCAAGATGGGGCAAAAATGGATCAATTTCATTAGTATTTAGGGTGGGATCCGGGGGGACTTTTTTTTAGGGGGAGTTCTTTGCATTGCCTATTGGAATAAGCTTTAAGCTAAACAAGAAAAGATAGAAATTTGATACAAGACCGTCTGCACTCTACTGTGGGGAAAACTTCACCATCCACAAAAGAAAACACCACAGTTTGGCCCTGAGGAGGATTTTGAGCACAATTGGTTTGGTACAACTACTGATAAATCGAGACAATAATTCACAAGAAATTTATTTTTAAATTTCTTAAAATGTTGCTGTTGTTTATTTTTGCTAATATTCCTAGCTGTGTTTCTCACTTTCTTCCTCAAGACATCATCAGCAAGGTCACAAACTATTTTCCGAAAATTATTCCATCTATCTTCTACATTTTCAATTTTAAACTCTGGAGTTTAGTATTTGACTGTTCCTGGAAAGTTTCTCTCAGATTCTCATCGCGAAATCCATCAACGCCATATGTTTGCAGAAATTAGTTACCCTTCCTAATTTTCAGCTTTAGATTAAGCCTAGTCACTACTTTATTGTGATATTTACTTTTAACATCAATAACGACACTTCTGTATACCCTATTTACTAGTTACTACTAGTATATTGTATCAATCCTACCAGTCTTCAATTTTAATAGTATTATCAATAAGGTTAGCTGTATTACCATAATGTGAATCAAGTCAGTCTGGGCCATTTCTGCAAATTGGCCTGTGTGAATATAAATTGGTAGGCTGTATATAGCTGTTACTTTCACATTCTGTAATTAACTTTGAAATTTCGACAAATGTTGTTGACTAATTGTTTTCATGCAGGAAGTTGTGAGATCTCCATGCCTACATGAGACCAGGATATAATTTGCACACGACTGAACAAAAAACAAGTGACCATGGATTGTCAGTTTAATATACGTATACTGATATTTATTCTTTAAAGTCTTGGTTTTTTTTTTTTTTTTTATTTAAGTCAAAAAATTGAAAACTTTTTTATCTATTTTGTTATCAGTAAAGTGCAAATTATGTTCTGGTCTTGAGAAGACATGGGGCATGGGGGTTGTCAACCCTACTCATGTTAATTTTGGCTTGTTTTGTGTTGGATTTGGTTATTTATTGTAACTTCTGTTCATTTTGGGTTTTATTTATTTATTGATGGTGATTTGTGGTAGTTTGATGCTTGTAAGATTATTTGACTCTATTTCTGCTCAATCATGGTTTAATGGAGCTCTTTACTTTTATTTGAAAAACTTGATTTTGGAAAAGGTTTTCTTTAAATTAATTTCTTTGAGTCCACATGTAATATTGCTTATATGCTCTTTTGAAAACCTGCATAAATATAGCCTTATGGTTTAATTGAAACACCCCCTAAATGTTCCCCAAAAGTTTAATCCTAATACCCTTAGCGTCATTAGTTACAGCCATCATAGTATTAAGCGGGGCTCCCATGGTGCCAATAAAGTTAATAAAGCTGTCCATAAAGTTAATAAACCGTTTTCCTCTTATAACTTTATTGACTTTATGGTTGTCGGAAAGAATTTAAACTTTATTTAACTTTTTCAATAAAGTCCGGAAAGTTTAGCCAATAGGAGAAGACTTGTGGAAAATTTCAATTCAGCTAAAAGAAACTAATTAGATAGCCAGTCTTGAACTTTTTTCTCTAACCTGTGGAACATTGATATATGGAACATTGAAGCAGAAGACTTGCTTATTTCACTAGTGAGAAATAAACCTGTAATATACAGTTCCTCACAAGGGGGGACATAAGGACAGAATTTGTGTTGAAAACGCATTCAAGGAAATAAGTGAAGTAATGTGTCAAGAATTGGGTCCTGATTTTTATCTGTGAGCCTTCTTTAGTAAATTTTAAAGCAAAAACAACGTATAACTTGGGAACAATTTGTTAAACTGAAACCTTGATAAGCAAATAATTTCAAATGCATTCAAGAATAAACCTGTGAATAACTCAAATCAATGACTTCCGAAAAATTACATAGAATCAGTAAGGTAAAATTCATGTATGAGCGCGACGAACTTTACGGTATGTAACTTTGCGGAATACTTTATTAACTTTATTGACGCCGTGGGAGCCCCGCTTTAGTATTAATAGTATACATAAAGTGCCTTCTGGCTTGTCCAAAATCCGCCAAAACTTACCCTGAAAGGTACAACTAAATAACGTAAGCCGTTCTTGAGATATTGCTGTGTTACCCTTTGGACAATCTATGTATTTATAGTTCATCTTGATTTGGTTCAACATGTGCCTAAATTTTCTGTGAAAGCTTCACCTTAATACCCTTAGCTTGCATAGGAGCATTAGTAGCAGCATGCACATAACCCCTTTGGTTTTCTTCAATATCCCCCTGAACACACACTGAAAGTTTCAGCTTAATACCATAAACAGTTCCCAAAGCATTGCTGATACGTCCTCTTGACAACCTGTATGCGCATAGTGTGTTTTGTTTTGGTTCAATACTGTTTCAATATTGCCCAAAATTTTTGCCTTAATGCCCTTAGCTTTAGTAGCAGTAGTGCCAGTTGTAATAGTAGTAGTAGTAGTGGTAGTAGCAGCATAATTAATAGTAGTAGCCTTAGCTTTAGTAGTAGTAGCAGTAGTAATATCAGTATAAGCAGCATTACTACTACTACTACTAACAACTCACTGCTGCACAAAAGTGCCTGAGGTCAACACGACTACGCACGCTCCTCCTCCATCCCAGTCCATTCAAAGCCTCCTTCTTTACACCCTCCCAGGAAGTTCCAATTTCCTTTAAATCGTTCTTTATGACATCCTCCCATCCCAACTGTGGACAATCTGCTTCCCGTTCTGCGATTGAAAGATCAGTAGCATTAGGATGGAAATATTTTCTTCAGGTTAGTTCAACATCCCCCACAACAAGCCCCGTAAGTTTTAACTTTTCAAACCAAACCCTTCCTAAGATGTCATGGATACGCCCTTTTGATAACTTGCATACAGACGGGAGGTTGTGATTCAGTTCAACTTCCCCCCTCAATATTCCCTCAAAATTTCATGTTCATACCCTTAGGCATAGTTGTAATAGTGGTCCCAGTAGTAGTATTAACAGTAATAACATCAGCACTAGTAGCAGAAGTAGACTTAACATATTGCCCTTTGGTCAGTTGAAAATCCTCCTCATAAAGTCCTGGAAGTTTCAACTTATTACAATTAGCCATTTTCATCACATTGTTGATATGCCCTTTTGATAGCCTGTATATTCATATACTTTCTGAAATTTTCATCTTCCTACTCTTAGCCTTACAAGTAGTTGCAATAGAAGGTGTAGTTGGAGTAGTAGTAGAAGTAGGCTAGTAAAAGTAGCAGTGGTAGTAGCATGCACATCTTCCCTTTGGAAAATTGATCTTTCCCTTTAAGAATTCTCTGTAAGTTCCAACTTAATACCCAAATACCTTTTTGACATATGCCCTTTTGACAATCTGTATGCACATAGTGTGTTCTGTTTCAGTTCAAATTTCTCTTCAAAGTCTCTGAAATTTTCACCTTCATAAACTTAGCCTTGATAGTACTAGTATCATTGTAGGAGTGGTTGTTGTAGAAGAACACCCCTCATTACCTACCTCCCTATCCTTTACAAAGCAACATGCCCCAGGCATCCTCTACCCGAAACGCCCCTCCAACCCGAAATTTTACTCACGACCAGTCAAATCATCATCACAAATGTTACTGCACCAAAACTATCCCACCGTCCCCTCTTAATCATATCCCTCCCAGTCACAAGCCCCCTTGCATGCCCAACTGCTCCCTATGCCCTAGATGCTGTTGATTGGTTCTGGCCTCCATCTATCATTTGCCACAGCACATCCAACCTCCCTCCTCCCAGAAAGTTCCCACCCCACTTCCATTTCCAGCACCTTCTTACCTTCCCATCTCCCCCTTTCCTCCCTACCAAAAATCCTCCCGATTCAAATACTTCTTACACTATATCCACGAAACCCCGCCTCCGACCCATTCTTTATACCCCGCGTGCCCACCCTACCAGTGTGACTCAGGTCTGAGTCCTTTTGCATTTAATAATTGTCTTGTATTAAATCCTAATTGTTTGCACTTCCCGACAACTGAAAACAAGTCGCACCTTCCTCATCATGCTTCGTCCGTATCCTCGCCCTTCCTTCCACCTCTAAATCCCCAAGGTAAATCCTTCTCTTACCCTTCTTCTCCGCAGCATCATAATATCAATTTGAAACCCCACCCAGGAAATTCTGAAACACACCAAGTATCCATGTCGAGATTCCCCAATTGGTTTATTTTTCCTAAACTTTTAGTTACTAATGCTGGAAGTCTTAATTTTGAAAAACTTACCAAACTCGAGGTGCTTTCAGAATCAAAACTAATCGACATTATAGCTATTACGGAAGTACAGTCCCATGACCCAGGGTCTCTGCACCTGACAAATTATACGGAGTTTATTAAACTCCGTCCTTTAAACTACCCACTTGGAAAAAAAGGTGGCGTGTTTTGTTCTTTACTAAGAGTAACCTTTACCCAAAGCTTATTCGAGTCCCTAGTTTCTCCGAGTATGATGGAATCCTCTGGCTAAGTATTAGACCAAAAGTTCTTCCTCGTCCATTTAATATTATTGCAATAGCTGTTTTCTATTACTCCCCAAATCAAAATATCGAGTCAAAACGTAAATTCATCCAGCAATTGCAGACAAGTGCTGATTTTGTTATTTCTAATTACCCCAATGGTGTTATTTTTTTTGTGGGCTATGCAATTGACATTAAATGGTATTCTTTTTGTTCATCAATTAATTTTAAAAAATTTTTAAAAATACCCACAACTTTGGGAAACACCTCTCTTGATGTTATTTTAACTAATATGTATAATTTTTACAGCCCTTCCACAGCTTTGCCTCCATTAGGTGGGAGTTATCATCTTTCGATTCTTTTATCCCCCTCCTCAAATTTTAAGCATTCTTTCTCAATAACTTATGGCAGTTATCGCCTTCTTCAAAATTCTGGTCTTCTTTCTTTTGGTATGTGGCTGAAAACTGAAAATTGGTCCGATTTTTATAGTTTAAAAAATCTTGATGAGAAAATGGCTTTGTTCCACAAAAAGCTAATTGACAAATATCAAATTGGTTTCCCTGAAAAAATAAAATAAAAAGTGCTCCAGTGATAAACCCTTTATTAACCAAACTATAAAAACACTAATTAGAACCAAATTGAAGCTTTTCAAAAATGGTAAACAAGATGAAGCCAATAAACTAAGAAAATCAATTTAAAGAGAAATTCGCAAATTGGCACAATCGTACTACAAAAATAAGGTCGAAGTATTGTTCACTAATAAACCGAAAAACTGGTATTCTGAGGTTAAAAAGCTATGTGGCCGGAGGTTTGAGCAGCTTAACTTCAATCTACCCGAGTCCCCTGATATTACTGCCAATAATCTCAATAAATTCCTCGCTTCCATTGTCCAGAGTCTTCCATCACTGTCCGACCAATTACCACCAGGAGCCCTTTCCCCTTCTTTACCCACTGTTTCCCCGTCTGAGATAGAAAGAAGAATTCAAAAACTAAGAAAGACAAATAGTTGTCCTTTGGATATCCCCTTTCCTCTTATTAGTGCCTTCGGTGATTTCTTGTCTAAGCCCTTGTTTTTCCTGTTTAACAAAATTACCGAGTCTTGGCAAATTCCTACAATTTGGAAACAGGGTTTCATAACTCCTTTGAAAAAGAAAAACGGAAAGCCTGGTTTTGAAGGCGTTCGGCCTATAACTCTTACTCCTATTTTTTCGAAGTTTTACGAAGGATTACTTGCAGATTGGCCAAAGGTAAAAGTTCTACCACTCACTGTCTTGAAACAATGTTGGAACCTAAAATCCACCTCTACGTCCTATTACATCGTTTATCTTTTTGATCACATTGAGAAAACCCTTGAAAAGCTTATGTCCTGGCTAAATGTAATTTCTATTAACCATCAGAAACATTTGACCTTCTTAACCACAGTATTTTAATTGAGACACTTGTCAACGAGTTCAATATTTATCCCTTACTGGTGAAATTAGTTGCCTCCTTCTTAACAACTAGAATGCAAGTTGTCAAATACCAAAACCATTATTCAAATCCTCTCCCTGTCCACAACGTCATACCCCAAGGTACTCTTCTAGGTCCCCTCCTTTTTTCAGTAATGATCAACATCCTCGCAAAGGAATTTCGTGACCGATGTAAATTTGTTGATGACCTAACGGTTGTTTAAACTTGCTTCAGAAATTTAATAAGTGACCCTATGAGTATCCTCAATTAAATTGGAGACGAAGCCTTGGACTTAGACATGACAGTAAACGCCTCTAAGTCCATGATAATGCCCATTTGTTTCCTCAAATCCTCGCCCTATTTTCTTAATCCTATCCCTCCAGAAATTTCTGTGTCCTGTTTAAACTACTTGGCGTCACAATTTCTTCAAATTTAAAGCGGGATATCCACGTTAAAGACATCATCCATAGAGCTAATGTGTCTATCGCCCTCCTTAAGCTCCTAAATAAATTCAGCGTCCCCCCTTCCCACTCCTTACGAATTTACACGTCTTTTGTCTGCCCGCATCTAGAATAGGCGTGTCCAGTTGGGCGCCCTAGTATCTCTCGCGGAGAATTGGAAAAAAACGAACCAATTCAAAAAAGGGTTTTATAAATATTCTTCAAAGAAGTAAAGTTACCATACTCTGTGCTTCTAAAAAAAGCTAGTCATAAAACACTGAACCAAAGGAGTGTTTTGTTGTGTCTCCGTTTTGCAAAAAATGCCATAACAAACCCTCGGATGGCAGGTATTTTCCCCAAACGTCACTCCCCATCCAGATTACGGCCGCCTCGAGCTGTTGCTGAGCCCATCCCTGCTTTGTCCCCCATTCGCTGCGTTACTTCCAGATACGAAAGAACTTTTATCCCCTTCATTACAGAAAAAATAAATAAAATGTCTCAATAGTTTCTTCCCCCCCCCCTATTTTTTTTATTATCTGATGGTACTGCCCAGGTTCTTGCACTCATTTGCTTGCCCCACCCCCTTTTTTTTCCTTTTTTTTTGACCAGTTTTTATTGCTTTTAACTCTTTTATTGATTTACTGTAGTTGAATTATTGACATTTTATTAGTATCCCTTTTAATTTAAATTCATTTATGTTTTGCTCTAAGTTTAGTTTAACCAGTTTTTAATGCGTTTGTATTTTAATCTAAGTTTAGTTTGACCAGTTTTTTTCTTTTTAATTTTTTAATTGGCTTTTCGCAGTTTTAAATATTGACTTTTAATTTATTATTCACTATGGTTATCTCTATTTAATTGTTGTTCTTTGCATTTTTAGTGTAACCATTTATGTTGTCGACTCCAAAGTCCGAATTTGGCCCTTTGTGGGCTTGTGATAGCGATTTTTTAAAAATAAATATCTTATCTAAGAAGTAGTAGCAGTAGTAATATTAAAGTTGTATTAGTAGTAATATTAACAGTAGTAGCAGTAGTATTCATAGCAGTAGTAGCATGCACTTGTTGCCTTTTGGTCAGTTGAACACCCCCCTCATGATACCCTAAAGTTTCAACTTCACAAGGTAAGCTGTTCCAAAAATGTTGCTGATGCACCCTTTTGACCCCCTTTTGACGTCCTTTTCATCTTAATATTCTTAGTCTTACAAGTAGTTACAATGGAACTAGTAGTTGGAGTAGTTTAGTTGCAGTTGTAGTAGTAGCAGTAAAAGTAGCAGTGGTAGTAGTGTTAGTAGTAGTATGCACATATTACCTTCTGGTCAATTGATCTTCCCCTTTAAGCATTCTCTGAAACTTCCAACATAATTCCCAAATCCATTCTTGTGTTACACCCTTTTGACAACCTGCGTGAACATTGTGTATTTCGATTTAGTTAAAATATCCCGTCAATGTTCTCTCAAATTTTCACAAGTACGCTTTCAAAAGTACTAGTAACTAGTAGTAGTAGGAACAGTAGTAGCAGTAATAATGTTGTATTAATAGCAGTAGTAGCAGCAGTATTAATAGCAGTAGTAGCATGTACATGTTGCCTTTTGGTCAGTTGAACGTTCCCTTCATGATGCTACAAAAATTTCGTCTCGATACAGTAAGCTGTTCCAAAATATTACAGATATGCCCTTTTGACAATCTGTATGCGCAAAGCATGTTTTCATTTAGTTCAACTTTCCCCTTAACATTTCCTTGGATGTTGTTGTCAATATCCTCAGCCTTGGTAGTATTTGCTACAGAAGCAGTAGTTCTAGTGGTAGCAGTGATAGCTTCCTCAATAGCATATACTAGGCCTATATGTAAACAATGGACAAATTGCCTAACCTACAGTCCTTGCCCTGAGGGCTGGGGGAAGTGGACATCCCCAAAGACATAATTACTGGACCTTTCAATTGCGCTGAACAAAATAGATGTCTTAAAATTTCGATCAGATTTATTTGTGGAAGAGAGGGCGTGGGGTGGGCTAGTTGCCCTCCTATCACTTTTGACTCTTAAAAAGGGAATTAGAGTTTTCAATTCTAATCAAATGAGCCTCCTCCAAAGTCTGTATGACCAACCCTTCCATATAAACCTTGTATGCCCCTGGGGCATAACTTACAACCATTGCCCCTGGGGCATAACTTACAACCATTGCCCCTGGCTCTTGGGTTTTGTTTCAACCCTGGAAGCATTGTTGTATGATCTTTGGACTATTTTAAACAAAATGGATATCTCAAAATTTTGATCGGATATATCTGGGGAAAAGAGGGCAGGGGGGGGGGGGGGCCCCTATTTACCCTCTGATAACTTTTGACTCTTAAAAGGGACACTAGAACTTTCGACTTCTAGTCGAGCGAGCCCCTTTCGAAATTTATACAACCACTCCTTCCATAAAAACCTTATATGTTAACATTAGGCAACAAACATATAGCCCATGCTCTGAGGGCTGTGAGAGGGGGGGGGGTTGTCATCCTCCAAGACATAATTACTTGGTCTTTCAACTATGCTGAACAGAATGGCTATTTCAAAATTTTGATTTGATGTGTTTGAAGAAATGATGAGCTTGGGAGGGGGGCTGGTTCCCCTCCAATCACTTTTGACTCTTAGAAAGGGCACTAGAATTTTCAATTTCCAATTGAATGCACTCCTTTTGAAGTTTCTACGACAACAACTTCTATACAAAGTGCCTTGGTCAGAAGAGCACAGCAAAATAAATAAGTAATGTATTGTGCCTACATCACTCTTCACTTGGTGGCGCTATTGCGTTCTCTATGGTAACAGTATAACTATTTAAGTGATTTTATTTATCACTTGGGCAGTAGATTAAATCATCAGCTGACTGTGCCATATCCTTGGGTACTAGACGGGAATGTCCTTTGGGTGCTGGAATTGCAAAAAGGAAAAAAATATGGGCTCATTATCTTATTCTCATCCAGACTGAACAAGTAGCATAAATTATCCATTTTTGACTCAAACACTGACTAAACTAGCCAAGTCTATAAATGTGAATAGAAAATTACCTACCCTAAAATACTTTATATTGTGTGTAGAATAGTGAAATTCATTTCAGGAACTACATCAGAATAATTTTAGCTATGTAGACGAACTGCTGCTGTTCTGATATTATATAATTTATTTCTGTGTAACTTAGATTGAATATTTCAAATCCGTTTTTTATGGTTTTACTTTATTTTTTACAATAAGCCATGATTGGCTTCGCCAAGGTCTTCTGCTTAGGTCATGAGAATATTTTTTATTTGTTAAATTTTTCAGTTGCCTTTGCTAAAACATTACTGGACTCAAAACTTGGAAATGCCATCAGAAAGACAATCAAATTTTGCCAAAGTCTTTATTCAGAGAGATTATAGCCATGGGACAGCTGTTAGATTCCAATGTAAATATCCTGAAGAACTTGAAGGAAAGGTAAAATAACTTTTTTTCCATGTCTAAATACTCATATGCAATTTTGCGAAAAATTACGGGTAGCTCATTTGTTCACTTTTAAGCTGGATTATAAATGAATAGGTTTTATGAAAAAGGAGCATTACTGAACAGAAGTCGTTTCTATACCTTAATCATTGATTCGTTTTTTTCTGTCTTTTTAAAAGTCTTTTGATTTTGATTGGTCAACTGCAAGGAGACCTATCATAGAAATTGTTTATCCCACAAATTTAAACTATTGTGAAGCTTCTGTAACTATAATGGTAATTATTGATTTAGTTGCCAAAGTGAATTTGCCTTATAAAACAAACAGCAGAGAAAAGTGGACGAAAAGGTACATTATTGCTCTTGATTACAGTATAATATACCAATCCTTAGCTTCTTATTTACTTGAGTAAATTCTCAGCCCTTTTTGTGCCATTTTGCTTAAGGAAGGGGACTTTAGTATAGTATGGAACATACTTTCTAGCATAGAATTAGTCAAATTTCTCTCGAAAATCAATGCAGTATGAAAACTGTAATTATCAAGGATGAAAGTAACTATATTTAAGCAGCAGTAGTGCTCGTGATGAAATGTTCTAAGTGTCCAAAATGATACTTTTCGAAGCATTTTGAAGAATATGTTTGTTCTGAGTGTAGAATTCTTTGATTCAATAGTTTAATTTAGACCCAAGCACCTATAATAAAATAAGTACAATAAGCACATAATAAGCAAAAGCAAGCAATATAAGCAAAAGCATACATAAGCAATATATAAGCAAGCACAAGCAAATATAATAGATAATGCTACATCTCCCTTCTTCACACTTAACAAGGTCTATATATCATTGGCCTAATCACTCTGCCACTGCGGGTCCGGGGCAAGTTCACTGATGCAGAAGGGAGTGGTGTAACTTCCGCACGTATACAGAGTTCCGCATGGCGCGGGGAGGCAGGTCTGATGTTTCGTGATGAGTTTGGCGACAGTGCTCTTCTTTGTGTGACTCCTGATCAATTTCGCAGGCTTCTTCTGTTGGATAAGCATCAATGTGCGGATTTGCTACATGGGAGGTGTGCAGATAGGCTTTGTCATTGTTTTCGTTTCGAGTTGTTGGGGTGCCCGGTGATGTGGGGGTAGGGAAACGGCGTCGAGAGATATGGGTTCTGTTTCTTCGCAGCCTAGATCCGTCAGCGGTTTCAACTACGTAGGATCTAGGATTTTCATGTCGGTAGATGATTTTGGCTTTTGTCCAAGAGCTATTTGCCATTTTCTGGACAAAGACTTTGTCACCCGTCTGGAGTTCCGGGAGTTGCTTTGCTGATTCGTCATAGTAATATTTCTGCCTTTTCTGTTTAACCACCCTGTGTTGCATGAAATCTTTTGTTTGGACGATTCTGGGTTTTAGCTATTGGTATGTTAATGGTAGGATTGACTGGAGCTGACGACTCATTAAAAGCTGGGCCGGAGAAGCATAATTGTCAACTGGGCTATTCCTATATTCCAAAAGAGCAATATGAGGGTTGGCTCCAGCTTCTTTTGCTTTAGTGAGTATTTTCTTGCAGATTTAGACAGACTTTTCTACAAGCCCGTTGGATCTTGGGTATATGGAGCTATATGTTTTCAAGCTGATTCCCCAGGACTGAGCACAATCTTTGAATTCCTGGGAGAACAGTTGTGGACCGTTGTCAGAAGATATGAGCTGGGAAATCCCAAAACGTGAAAAAATGGTTTTCATTTTTTCTATAATGGTGGACGAAGTTTGGCTTGGCAATTTTTCAACTTCAAAAAACCTGCTATAATAATCACTGATTATGAGGTAGCATGCTCTGTTCCACTCGAATAAGTCAATACCGAGGTGTTGCCATGGGATTGATGGTATCTGGCTGCTTCTTAGCGGTTCCTTCTGGTTGTTGGCAGCAAACTTCGAACATATTTCGCAATTCTGGACAAACCTCTCTATATCTGTATTCATCATTGGCCAGTATACGATCATTCTTGCGCGCATTTTAGTTTTGTCTATTCCCAGGTGAGCATGGTGGAGTTGGTGTAGAATGTTAGTTCTCAGCGTGTGAGGTGTGATGATCCGCTGGTCTTTCAATAGCAGACCGTCTTGGACGCTCAGTTCATGTTGGATATTCCAGAAGGCCAAAACTTCCATTGGGCAAGCCTGACGTTTTGACGGCGAGCCATCACGTACAAGGGATGCGAGTGTCGCTAGTTGGGCATCTTGGCGTGTCTCATGCCGGATTTCCTCAAGTTTAGAGTCGCTCACTGGTAAGGATTTCATCACTGTATGAACATAAACTTCTATGTCGTTCTGTAATTGAGTGTCTGTGTCAGGTATGTGAAGACGTGATAGTGCATCTGGTATCTGTATTTCTGCTCCAGGGCTGTATCGGACTTCTAAGTCGTAGGGTTGAATCTGTCTCATCATTCGCTGGAGCCGGGCGGGTGCATCATGGAGTGGGCGTGACATGATAGTCTCTAGTTGGCAATGGTCAGTTGTAACAAAGACTTTGCGACCATAGATGTAGGGGTGGAAGTGTTTGCATCCAAAAACGATGGCATACAGCTCTTTCTCCATCTGTGAATAGTTCTGCTCTGTCTTGCTTAGCACCCATGAAGCAAAACCAAAGATTTTACCTTTCAAGGATAGTTCAGCTCCCAGCCCATGTTTTGATGCATCTACCTTAAGGTCCAGTGTTTTAAAATCATGTTCAAAAAAAGATAAGCTGTCTGATATAGACCTTTTTATTTCTTCCATAGATGATTTGTGAACAGCTTCCCACTTGAATTCTGTGGCTTTAGTCAGGTCTCTCAATGGCTTGTTCTTTGAAGATGGATCAGGTATGTATTTTGATAAAAAAAAAAAAAAAAATTCAACATTCCGAGTAACGTCTGAAGCTCCTCTTTTGACTTGAGATTCGGCATAGCCTTCATCGCTTTTATTTTTTCAGGATCAGGCTTTATTCCTTCTTTGCTGATGATATGTCCAAAGTATTTGACCTGATCTTTTGCAAATTCGAATTTGTCTTTGTTGAATCGAATTCCTGTTTCTTTAGCTCTGTTGAGAACTGCAGTAAGCCTTTCGTCATGCTCTTTACGGGATTTTCCGTATACTAAGATTCATCCACAAGTATTCTGATGCCTTTAAGACCTTCAAATGCTTCTTCCATTTTCCTCTGGAATTCATCTTGCGCTGACACAAGGCCAAAAGGATATCTCTTCCACCTGTAGCGTCCAAATATTGTGCTGAAAGTTGTTAGGTACGAAGATTGGATAGAGAGTGGTAGTATCCTATAGCCTGAGCGAGCGTCTAACTTGCTGAAAATAACTGCTCCATCTATCTCGGCAACAGCATCCTCGAAGGTTCGGATAGGGTAGTGTGGGCGTTTTATGGCCTTATTAAGGTCCACGGGGTCAATACATAATCTGACAGTTCCATCCTTTTGCTCAACCATTACCATGGCATTTACCCAATCTGTTGGTTCATTAACCTTTTCAATGATGTCAAGGGATTCCAACCTATCTAGTTCGTTTTTTAGCTTCTCTTTCATGGCTAGTGGTACTTTTCTAGCTGGGTGTACAGTTGGGGTTGTATTGTCCTTTAAATGTATCTCGCATTCTGTTTCAACTTTCCCTGTGCCCTTAAACACGTTAACATTTTCAGCTTCCGGGGACTGTTCAATGTTCAGAACAAGCTTGATCAGGTTCAGGTCTTTGCTTGTTTTGAGGCAATTATGGGTGTGGTATTTGATTTGACTATGTAGAATACATGTGATTGTACAGGTCCATTTTTGTAGCTGCATGACAGGCTGCATACCCCAAGGTAGGGTATGGCTGATCCACAGTAGCTGGTGAGTCGTTGAGTGGCTTTGGTTAGCTTTGGCTTTTCTGACAGTTTACTTAAGTATTGAGATGGGAGTATGTTGACCAGAGCACCAGTGTCAACCTTGAATTTGATCTTCAGCTCTCTACTGACAGATATTTCTGCAAAAACTTCATCACTGCTGGAGTCTTTTCCAATTGCATATAGAAATACCTCGGTTTCTTCCTGATTTCGCAATTCACTAGTGAAACTAGGGCTCTCTGTTGCACCATTGCCAACAGCATTCACTGCCTTGCTTCTACAGACTTGAGCGAAGTGCTTACTCTTTTTGCACTTTGAGCATGTTTTTCCTTTAGCAGGGCATATGTGTTGGAGAGAGTATGTGCCGCCACAGAAGTAGCACTCTGCTTTCTTATGAGGCGGATAGTTTTTGCTTTTTGAAATGGCATCCACTTCTTGCTTGATTTCTTTCTGTTCAAATGTTTTGAGTTGCACTTGGGTTGATTCATGTGCATGAGAAATTGTGACAGGTTGGGTAAGTGTGAGACTGTCACCAATTCCCAAGAGTTTCTCACGCAGTCTAGGATTTGTCACTCCACTTACTATTTTGTCTCTCACCATCTCACTTTCATCAGTATATCAACATGGTTTGACTAGAATTTTTAGTTCTGTTATGTATTTCTCAACATTTTCAGTGTCTCTTTGGTCTCGCTTTTTGAAGATGTAGCGTGAGAACACTTGGTTTTTCTTAGGGGCTGCATACTATCTGAATTTTTTTCAAATACACCTTGAATTCGTCTTTATCTGCTTCTGTGAGCTTGAATGTGCTGAATATCTCTCGCTCTTGAATTACCAACCCATATGAGAAAGTAGGCACATATCACTTTCTCTGACTTTTCAGCAAGGGGACCTTCGCACATCAGTGTTGCATGTCTCTCGAAGGTGGTTCATTCAGAAGCAAGATCATCGGTGTTCCAGTTGATTGATGGTTGACTTATATCCATGACTTCTGACACCATGTAGAATTCTTTGATTCAATAGTTTAATTTAGACCCAAGCACCTATAAAAAAATAAGCACAAGAAAGAAATATAAGCAAAAGCATACACAAGCAATATATAAGCAAGCACAAGCAAATATAATAGATAATGCTACACTGAGCAGACAGATATTTCTATTTCAGCAGGCAGGTGGAATATTCGCAGCAACTGAGAGAGGGAAGTTGTTGGGAACTCATCAATCAAAAAGAAGTTCTGATCTTTTCTGATCTATCTTTATGCGTGCAAAATGTGAGTCAATTGATTTCATTACCGAGAGATTAGGTTTTATCTTGTTACTTTAAACGAATATATTTATGACTAATCTATGATTTACTTGGTCTCTGTTCAAAGTAGTAATACCTTACATCTATTCTCTTTAGGTGAGTCATTGACCTTTTCCATCCTCTTTCTCGGCTAATTCTTGTGACAAGTGGATTACGAAATGATGTACTGTTTGTCTAAGTTTCACCGGATTTTTAACCTTTTTTGTCAACTTTAGTCTAATTGTTGGAACTCTCGTGTAGCATTTTTCAAGAGTTTTTGCTCAAGCACCATTATTCATCATCACTGTATCTTGCTCAGTAGCACGAATGGAACCAAAAAAAAGAATGAGGGGCCGAGGCAAATACCTGTGATTTCTAATTTAAAAACAGTTCTAGTAACTAATGGGCTATAGTGGGAGGTTGGAAAATAAATGTCAAAAATGGTATATTTTCTTAGTTGCAATGCATTTATGCATCTGGTCCAGGAGCCTTGTGAAGAACAATCGTTTTTTGAATGTTATTTTCACTTTCTATTGTATTTATTTTTCATTGTGTGGGGGTAGAGATATGGACCCATAATACCTTCACAAACGAGGGGGTGGGTGGGTGTTATTTAATATTTATTGCTCAGTTAATAAATAATAATATGTTGTGAATCACAAGCTCTCAACCAATCTCCATTTGAACCCTAGCAGTCCATTACAGAATTTTGACAGTCCATGGAGAAAACCAACTCAGAATAATTTCTAGTACTAGAAATTCACTTTCTGCTTTCTTCAACATAAATTCAGTTTATTCAGTTTTTTCAAATATATTGCATAATATTTTATGCAATATATATAATGTATATATATATATATATATATATATATATATATATATATATATATATATATATATATATATATATATAATTTCATATGCAGTTGAAACTGAAGAGTGCTATACATATTAATACAATTAAACATCTTGCAGATCTCTTGACTTGCAAAAAGCCCCCTTCACTGGCTTTTTGTCACTTCCTCTACTTGCTGTGGTCGGCAGATTTGGTTTTCAGCCTTTCTCTAGTGGGGCCTGGGCCTTTGGCTATTGCTTCAATGAGGCAAACCTTTCAGATTTGGGTTAAAAATTTTCAACTGTACTTGTGTTTTTTAATTCATTCTGTTTATTCAAATCTTTGTTTATGTATTTTGTTGAATGGCCAGCTTTCTTTAAATATGTCTGTTGAAAAATGGAAACTTCAACAAATATTTTAATGAAGCGATTCTTTTAAATAATGAATCAGGACATAAATTCTATTAATAAAAAAAAATCTGCCGAAAAAGGTTAGGTTTACTTTTTTTAAGCTTAGCTCGTCTTTCTTATTTATTAAGGATTGCATTTTCTGGAAAGTGTGCTAGTAAAAATTTTTCAGAATACTCTTAACTTCCAAGTCTATACATAATAGAGAAATGAGCCTAGTCAAGACCCAATGAAGAGTCAACATTTGTTTTTGTTTTTTTTTTGTTAGGATGAAAAGTAGTGAAAATTTCTGGTAAGGGACTTGACTTCTAACTGTATACCCAAAAAACAAACGTATCTTGCCAAAACCCAACCAACAAAGAATTGACATTTGTAACCATTAACAGAGACAAATTTGGATTCGTCCCAGCCTAAAATGCAGTGCAATTGACGTGATACTCATCACGCCTGTGTAACCATATTAAATAGATTTGTTCGGTCACTTTGCACAGAACCAACAGATTTGCACTTAGCCAAAATTGAATCGTGCTGTTTGATTAGTTTCTATTGTGGCCTCGTATTTAGTTAAACCATGATATCTGTTAAATTTCAGATAGAAAAAGAGAAGTTTGAATATACAATCAATACAATAAATGAGATGTATGCCGATGCAGAGAAATTAACCTGTAGCCTATACTGTGAAAGTTTAATGGCTTGCTTGACTGGCTATTTGCTGTATTTATGTGCTGATACCTACTATCAAAAGGTAATTTTGCAAAGCTTTTAATCTATTTTGTCAAAGTTGGCTTCAAGAAGACTCTTTTTTTTTTATAAAAAATCTTCCAGATGACCGTTACGTTTAATGGACAATCAGAACGATATGGGTACTTAATTTCAGGTAGTATTAAGTACCGTGTGTCGCTGTGTAGTTATTGAAATAAATTTTACTTAAATGATTTTGCTGAGGAAAGTATTAAACATAAGGTGAATTGATGGCATAATGGATTTGGTTTTCAGACATTATTCTAACTGTCCTAAAACTCTTTTTATTCCAGCTTTACCTTTTTTTTACTGTAATGCTTTGACTTATTTTACTTTAATGCAGCATACAAAAAACAATAGAGTAATTCGCTTACCCAATCAGTCATAAAGCCATGCCTCTCAGCGATTTTGACGTTATAAAAATAATCAGAAAGAAATAAAAGTTTATTTGACTGATGTTTAGAGGTTTTACGAGTTCAGGGTGCTAGAATTGGTTTGAAAATTAATGTTAGGAAGACTAAGTTACTAAGGCTAGGAGTAAGTGAGGATGAAAAGGTCACATTGGGTAATGAAAAGATTGATCAGGTAGGCAGCTTCACTTACCTTGGTAGTATTATTAGTAAAGATGGTGGGAGCTGTGAAGGTCTTAAAAGTAGAATAGCCATGGCTCAGGATGTTTTTTCACAGTTAAAAAAAAAGTCTGGAAGAATAGGAAGATAAGTCTGCAAACCAAGATTAGAATATTAGAAGTGATGACAGTGGTCAAATATGGCTCTGAAGCATGGACGCTCCGAAAAGCGGATGAAGATTTGCTAGATGTTTTCTAGAGAAATTGCTTAAGGATCGTTCTGGGTACCCGATTGACTGACCGTATTTCGAACAATAAACTGTACTAAATATATGGATCAATACCGTTCTCTATGGGTGTGTTGAAAGAAAGGTTGAGGTGGCTAGGGCATGTTGTGCGGATGACAGATTGCCGAAGATTGTTCTTTTCGGCCAACCATCTAGGGCTAAACGGAAAGCATGTCGTTCTCGTCTAGGGTGGGAGGACGTCATAAAAAAGATTTAAAGGAAATGGGAATTTCATGGGCGGGTGTAAAAAGGGAGGCTTTGAATAGATTAGGGTGGAGGAGGAGCGTGCGTAGCTGTGTTGTCCTCGGGCGGCTTGGTGCTGCGGTGAGTTGTTAGTAGTAGTAGTAGTAGAATTGAGAACAGCTCAATGTCTAATTTTATGGGCTGCATTATTGATATTAGGAAAACTTTGTATCCATATAAATATGTTTTCAAGAGCTTGTTAGTGTTTACTAAGTGGCTTTTTTTTATTTTTAGTGTCTCAAAAAGGTGGCAAGATTTATTGTTGAACAGAATGAAAAAGTGTATGTCCCAAGTCGTTTGCTGATCACAGATCCAGTTGAAAGGGGATTAAGAGTAGTATCCTTTTTATTTTATCTTCCTTTTCACCCAAACCTTGTTCTTGTATGATTTTTTCAACAGTCAACAGACCCTGACTTATTTTTTTTGCAATTAATGAGGACGCTTAGGGGACAATAAGACATAAGACGTGGTTATTACACCTTTGATAACGCGCAAGACACGAGAGCCAGGATCAATGGCATACTCAACCCCCCCCCCCTATTTTCATAGAAACTTTAGCGTTCTTTTATAGACTTAACATTAGCTTCTTGCCGACTGTCAGACTTTGGTGAAATTTACACCCATTTTGATATTTCTGGTTGTAAATTAGTAACAAAAAAATTGTCATCAAGCGTTGGCAACAACCAAGAATTATTACAGAATGTTAAAAGTCAAATTACCTGTATCGACGATGACCAAAAACAATATAGTTATCCTGAATCAATAAGTTCATTTGAACTTTTCTGTGATCACTATGTTTCAGGCCATATAACAAACATAGTTAATTTTCAAAAGGAAGATCCATTGTCATTTTTGACTTGTCGTATCAAATATCATATGGAAAAATAAACTTCTGGATTTTTAGATATTTGCTTGTTTATGGGGGAGATTCTCATGTCCATTTTTCTGTAGATTTTGTCCAAGGAGCGTCGAAATGATTAGTATTTGACGGGGAAAAATTGCCGTTTTTAATATGAATCAATATTCTTAAGGATATCCTACTGAATGTATAAAGTTCAGAGTTCTAGAGGATGGGCAGATGAACTACAGGGGTCCCGGGTAATTCTTACGGTCATCATTGTCCTTTAAAAGCCCGTGAGGTTACGAGAAAGAAGGCGGGAAGTCTTATTTTTTCTTCGATTAATATTTTTGCTCCCACAAAAAAAGGAACTTATGCGAAAGCACAACTTCGATTATGGCACTAGGAACAAACAACCTGAGTAAAGAAAAACGTGTGACTGTTTACGAACAGGAATAACACCTTCGATGAGCGTCCAGGAGTAAACGAGCCACTGGCAGAATTGCACAAAAGATAATCAGCGTCATAACTTCTTAGGTTTTTTCTGAAAGGCGAATCGATCAGTACTGGTTTCCTCTTAAAAAAAAAAATTGTTCCACAAATTGTGCAAAATTCACACTTTCGCTTTCTTCGGAACGAGTTTTTAGTGCTGCTTCCAGCATTTTTTTGTTAGCCAGATCAATGTTCAGAAATTCCTTCTCTTCTATTGCTTTCTTCAGACATTCTCGTGCTTCTCTTAGAAGAATTTCACCTATCTCTTTTTTCTGTTTAACCATCTACTTTTGTAAAATGTCTGACTGTCTGTTATTTTGTGCTTTGTGTGGGCTACCATGTTCTGGACTGCAGGTTCAGCCTCTTCTTTTCAGCTTCAAGTTTCGTTATATCCGATTCATCCTGTTTCCATCCAATAAGGCATAGATCATTGCTAAATCTAGCTGATATGTCCAAACACAGTAGCTTCTTTGTAATTGGCACCAGCTCGGGTCTACTCTAATAATTGCGCAGAGCATCAGCAATAAAAGCCTTAGTGTTTAGGGTCTGATCCTCTTTACGGGCTTGCGCGCTAGTTATCAACTGAGCTGAACGAGAGAATCTTTGCTCTACGTCTAACATTCAACGGTAGTGACAGAGCTGCTCTAACTATTAGATCCAAGGCCTGATATTTCACATAATTAGCTGGTGTCTTCACTTCTATGATGTCCTGCCAATAGCTATCGACTCGTGTACCGTCCATGGGTGGTGACACATCAGACTGAAAAAGTAACAATTCTCCCTAGAATTTCTCCATATTCAAACGAAAGTTCTCTTGCGACGTAGAAAATATTACCGCAACCAATCGGCTAGGAATCTGGCTTGCATAGGCTGATGCAGATAAGGCTTTGAAAAAATTCGTTGTTCATAGGATATTTCGCCATACTACAGGGTATTTTGATATGCTTCCCTACTTCCAGAATAAAAAAAAAACCTTCCTATCGTTATGAGCTATTACCAAAGAACCAAGGGCTGTCAGGGTTCGCTCATTATACGAAGGTTACTCGAAATATACTTCTGTAGTACTGTCTACGTCTTCAAACCCGACGACAACGCTATAGTTAACATCATCGGCATGCCCAATCTCCCCTAGAAGAATTCTGCTCAAGCGTCGCAACTCGAAATTCAGTACATGAATCAATGGTTCTTGTTGTTGAAACGTTCCAGTGAATTCAGAAAGGTATTTGCAGAACTCGCAACAAACTCGATTTCAGCTTTCATTGTTAGCTTTCTCAGCCAACTGACAATTTTCAACTACGATTTAAAATCAGTTACTTTCTTCGGCAAGTACCATACTCTTAATTGGAGCTTTCACTCCAGCATTATTTGCGGTTTCGTCATATTCCGGTAGAATTTCCTTAAAATAAGGACCAATGGCCTCTGTAAACAAGAACGCCATTTTTTGGAATTTAAGGAGAAGCTTTTCCTGGGAACCAGAAGCATTTCGGGAAAGTACCGGGGAATATTCTTCAAAATATAGCACCATCACACGAAATTCGAACCCATATTAGTTTTGCCCTTAAAGCCGCATCTATCTCGCAGAACATCTCAAGCTTGTTCTCTGGCACTGCATTTCAAGCTTGTCACTCGTCTTGGATTGAAGTTGATGCAGTGAGTGAGTTGACGCGGGTTTGGCAAAGTAGATGCATTCATCTTATATTCCTTTGCGGCTGCACTCTTTCACTATGCGTCTAGTCCCGTCTTATTTACTAAAACAGTTTTCCGAAATATTTTCTCTTGCCCATCACTCTCAATGATCTGAAAAATTATAGGTGTAAGGACGTCACGTTTTGACGTCCTCTGAACTTCGTTTTGACGTATCTTCTACAGTTAACAGCCAAACATGAAGAGACGCAAACACTGGAAAGATAACAGATGCATCCTGGCCAAACTGTGCATCTTCTAAGCAGCCAGTTTTGGTGGGTGCTCAGTTCACAAAGACTTATGAGCAGCTATGGTAGGATTATTCATCATTTATCTGGGAACTCGACTGTCTCATCTCCTGTTAGCTCTCTAAATCGACTAAAAAACTTCTCAAAACATGATGCAAAAATAACAACTATAGTGACAGATCCAAAAGTGACTCTGGCCGATCCCCGTAAGTGGTTTTTTTTTTTTTTTTTTTTTTTTTTTTTTTTTTTTTTTTTTTGAGCGCCATGATTTATCAAGTGATTACTGTCTTTTCATGAGTTAAGTAAACTGTCAGCCAATTAAGTATTATATTTAAGCGAGTAAAGTGAAGTTTAAAATTTAGAGAATATTATATTTTATAAGTTAAGTCACAAACGAAACGGTGTGGTTCCCAAACTTACAACTTTTCTCTTTTACATCATCCAGATTTTCTTAATGTTATGCAAGCAAATAGAGTTGTTTGTGTACAAAATGCCTGAAATATACCAAAGGATAAAATATAGTGTTTTTTAATCGTTCTGGTACACAATAAGATTTTTTCAGTACATATTTAAAAAATGGATAATTACAAAATTCGTCTGTTTTTTGAGCCAGGGATATCTAACCTTTCATGGGTTGTATATGACATCCAATAAAAACGACTTTTCGGAAACTAGGGATTTTCAGTCCAATTTTCTTCAAACTAGTTAGGTATGCATTGATGTGTATTTTCTCCAAGCGTTTTCTCCAAGAGTTTTTACCTGCTCCTCATCATTAGAAAGTAGCATCTCTTAAAGGTCATTAACTCCATTACTTAAGACAAAAAAACAAACCAAACTACATTTACCATACTCCAAATTAGGAAGCAGAAGGTAGTTGTCAGGTTAAGGGAAATAGAGAAAATGGTAGATTTGTCCTTTGCATTTTGATTGCAAATTCAACAGGAGGACATTGTTTAAAAACTGCAAGTATTCTTGTAAAGTTTTTCTAATAAATTTTAATGTCCAGTCAAACCAATATTTAATTGAAACTTTTTTTCCCTATATTCCATATCTACAAAAACTTTCCTTCCTATTTTTTCCATATTCCACGTCACTGAAAACCTTCCTTCAATCCAACACAAACAAAAACAACTCTAGATTTCGAGTGTCAATGTCTATCGTAGGAGATATATGTTACCAACCCAGTAAAAATAGGCTGTATAAATGATCAGAATTCCCGAATTTCAAATAAATGTTTCCCAATATTAAATCCCAAATACTTTTAACAAACAAAAATGCAAAAAGTAAACTTTTCTCCTAGAAACCACAGTAACAGTTGTAATATTTGAAATCTACTTGTAAAGGGCTGTCAAGTGAAATTTCATTTGAGCATGTTACCGAGAGCTTGTTATTAAGTTAGCCCAAAAAGAATACACAAGACATTAAATTTAGCCGAACATCCTTTCATCTGATTGGTACTTTTATACCGCGAGTTTAGGAAATAACATGTGTTCTTGTGTTTCTGATCGATTCTATTTATTGGCCTATTTTTCTTACAGGTTTAACAGCCATTTTTAAGACAATTAGCTAGGGGGAAAACATGAGTGTTTTGTATTCCTGACACTTAGTTCTAACTATTACCCTATTTTTGTCTTCTTCGGTATTTCAGCTATTTTTTTTAGATTAAGGGTCTTAAACTTAAGATTAGATTTACAAAATTAAAATTTTGTATAAGGTACTTTGGTTTTCGACAGCAGTCTTCGGTTTCTTACTCGATAAAGAACATTAAGTATAACCTGGCCTTTGGACAAATTTCTTGTACTTTAAAAACCTGATTTAAGAAAAAATAAATATTATGGTCCTGATACTTGGTTCTATCTTTTCCCCTATTTCGTTCACTTTAAATACTATCTGTTTGCCATCAGCTTAAACACCTCTGTTCCTAACTATGTTTTGTATTTTTATTTGGTTGTTTTTCAATCTAGTGTTTCTATTTTCCTTAACATTTTTGCTAGATAGAAATATCGATTTTACATGAAGCAGTGCCAGTATCAAGATCGTGATTTTCGCTGACCACAGAGGAAGAATTCTATATGTAAATACACTTAAGTGAAGTTTTTGATCTGTCAACATTCATATGGAACTAGCAAGATTTGGAACGGTTGTGGTCAGCTCTGTGGTCTTTTTCTCCTTTGACCATAACCGCAACACAAGAAGCTGAATTTACAACTTATTGCTATTTTGATGTTTTGCAACATTTTATTCATTAAATATAAAACGTGATTATGATTTAAGTGCAGCTTTGACATCAAATTGATCAAGTTGTTGTTTAATTTTAGCAACTACTTCCCTCTGCTGTTCCATTTTTTTATTCAAATCATCTAAGATTTTGTCGTGTCTCTGCAATTCGCCATTAATATAGTCTATCCGTTTGTTCACATTTTGTTTAGCTTCCTCTAAGTCCTGTTTCACTAATGCAGGTCCAATGAGCTTGTAGACCCCAGTTTCTGGTTCTAATATATCCACTTCTTCTTTGACATGTTTGTTCTCGCTCAACTGACTGTCAAGTCTCTGTCTAGCAAGGGCATACTTCTGGATGTCTTTCTGAAGTCCTTTAAATTTGTCAACCTCTTGAAAGAATTTTCTCTGAACTGCTTCTGCCATGCTGTCAACGAACCGCCTAAAACAAAAAGTTTGTAAAAAAAAAGAGCAAATTCCAAACTAAATCGCACTCCTACTAGTACCATACTATTCACACTTCTCTACTACTATCATTACGCATGTTGGAAAAATTTAATCGTAAAATATATGAATGGACCATGTTCATTGTTTACTTAATCTCACAAAAGTCTTTATTGCTTGGGGCACATTGTTTAAATATAGTTTTAATCAATACTGTGCTGTCATATCTTTTTATCAAATTTAGTAGTCATTTAGGAAAACTGCAGCACAATAGTTGATAAAGTTTCCAAAGTGAAAAATGATATCCTTTTTCAGGCCAGTGCCTTATCTAATTCCGAAACACCTGCTCCCTGATCGATGCATGAAATATCATGTTTTAGTACTGAAGAAAGCTCAACTTGCGATAATTACACACAGGTCAATTGGGCGCTGTCATCATATGCGATTATGTTTTGTTGAATGTTGTGCCTATATCCAGATCGCGCATAATAGTGCTAGTAATTACCAATAATTTGTAGTTTAAAGGGAAGAGAGAAAAGGCCAGAAACTACAAAGTTTATTTATAAGTCCAGTATCTTGAGATTTCTCCTTCAGCGTAGAAATTGTTGCCTCAAATGGCCGAACTTTTTATTTTCAGGTGATTTTAGCTCCAAAAGATATTTGGACCTGAACAGATAGTGGGACTAGATGCCTCAATGATATTCCCTAATAACTCATATGTAGGCAATATTATAAAAAAAAAACACGAAAATATGTGTAACGTGCTACTCAGTTACTTTTGGGCTTAAGACCCGGCTCAAAAAAGGAATTTGGAATACTTTAAGGGGTGATTAAAGCAGCTCATCTTCTATGTAGCAGATGGTATATGGACCATCTCCTAGGAATGGACTTTAGAACAGCTAGTTTGGGCGGAATGGGAAGATGTTAATGTTATGTTTAAAAATTATTGATTTTGTTTGACAGGAGAAATGGTGGTTAATAATTTTTGGAGGATTTTCACGCTCCAGGAATATTGCCTGAAAATCTTGGAATTACTTCAAGAACATGGAAAAAATGAGTTGAGTATTTATTTCGGATTGATGACAATATCAGCAACAAGGAGAGTAATAAAGCCTCCAATTTAAGAGAACATTTTGAAAAAGAAAATATCAGCTTTTAGCTCGCAGTAAATTGTGAACAATTCCCTAGACTAGAATGTAGGAAACGACAACTGAAAATGATGGGCCCCTGGAATCCCTAACATTCTATTTCAAACTTTAATCTGAGTGTGAGATATCTGCTGCCTTATTTTCTACCAGGTCTGCAGTATCCTTCCATTGAATTTCCTACGTAACTAGTGATACGATCGATCTTGAGTTCATTGCCCTTCCGAAAATAAGTTTACGATTTGTCTCTAGATCTGAATCAGAGACAGAGAAATCGGCTGACCCCAGAAGAGGTATAGCCAACCGAGTCAGTAAAAATTAGTATTATCTTTTTGTGTCAGGTTGTAACTAACCAACACTTCTAAACCCATTCCAATGGCTCATAGCTCTGCTGAAAGCATGGAATCATATTTAGTGAGAAGAAGTAATGTTAAGGTCTAAGGCGGGGATGCAAGAAGCAGCACCTGTACCATGTTCCTCATTTGAACCAAAAGAATATGCTTCAAGAAGATCAGGGGAATAATTCGATCTCTTTCTTTCAAAATTATTCGTAATTCCTCATATGTGTTATATGGTTTTTTAAGATGACAGGATGAGGATATTGCTATGGATTGGATTCATCTCCCAAGGTGGTGACCTTTAAAAAGGGTAGCTGTCACTGTAGCAAACTTCAAATCTGGAAATGCAGATTGGAAACTTACCTAAGCAGAAACAACATTAACTGTGTCATTCAATTAACTGTTTTTAAATTCTAATACACAATCAAAACAATGTGTCTTCTACCATAACATTGAATCTTGAAATATCTATTACACTGAACAGAGGTTCTATCATTCAGAGGACAAGCAGCAGAGAATTTTTTAAGTCTGCCACAAGGAATATGCTTGTGCTGTCCCATAATACAGGTGGCAGAAATTTCGTTGCATTAAGAGACTTAAAAAGGGAAGAGTAAGAATTCACAAAAAAAAAAATACCTCCCAATTATATTTTAAGCCTAATATAAAACTTGCAAAAATCAAGCAGAGTTTTTGAAGAAGAACCACACTTTGACACCACCAGTCTTTTCAGTAAAATAAGTCTTTTCAGTGTACTAATTTTTGAGCAGGAAATATGTTCATGTCATTTGCATTTTGAATAGAAAAAAAAGTCCAAGAAACTATGCAGAATTCACAAATAGAGAATCCCAAACTTCATTACATGAAGCTGTTCAAGGGGAAGTATGCCAGTATCACTGAAGACAATTGCTCTAGTTTGATTATTGGCACAGGGAGCCCAAAAGAATAAAAAAAAAAAGTAGAAACTGTATTAATATCCTTTTGGACATCAATGAATAAAACTACTATAATGTTTACCAGCTTTCCATCAAAAGATGAGTTGAGGATGTATAGTTCAGAAACTTCCAGGTTTAAATATCAAGGGGCTGAGGATCGCCCCTTGAGGTAAAGTTCTTCTTATAGTCTGGCTAGCATCTTTGTAACTATTTTTTTATATCTGGAAAATCTTGTAATCTAAAACTATTGGACACACTTAGTAAAGCAAAAGGAAACTCGAAGCTCTGTAAAATTTGTAGAGTCTGAAATGGTGAACTTTCCGGTAAGCATCTGACTAGTCCAGTTGTACAGCTAATGGAGCTGCTTTACTAGACAATGAATTTACAAAGTTTAGTAAAGGAGGGACTGATTCAGTAATCTGCTCCACATGGGTTTCACAATACTAAAATAATGTTGATTTAAAATTTACACAATGAAATGCTTCAAGAAGTTTGGGCAGGATGAATGGTTTTAGAATTAAATTTCGGCTTCCACTTCTAGGGAAACTTACCCATTTTTAGGGGAAATCACTCCTTTTATGGACACTTATTTTGAAACTAGGGACTCAGCAGAATAAGTGATAAAGTTAAGACTTTTAGGGATATTCTGGGAAAATTTAATTTTTTCAAACAAAGACTGAAAAATTCTCATAGATTGCACAGGCTCGGTTGTCTTGAAGAAGCTTAATTTGCAACATTAACTTAGTTACGAAGATAACCACGAAATTAAAAAAAAGGCATCATGAAATATTATGACATTTGTTATGTATTTCAGTAATTTATATACCCTAGTATTTAGTTTATTTTTAAGCAACGTCTTTAATAAGTGTATATTAGGGTGACAGGATCTCATTGAGGGTGGAAAAAAATTTCGGATTTTTTTTTTGTGTTAACCCGGCAAAACGATTCCCCTTTCCAGATATTGAGATAGTCGAAATTTGAGTTCGATTAAATGATGTTAACCCGTGCCGCTCGTCGCTCAAAGTTTGAAAAGATTCAAAGTTTTGGCTAAAAAGCTGACATATCGAGTCATAACTCCAGAACAGTAAATAATAAAAACCCGCTTAATATCTCAAAAGACAACCAACATTATTCTTCAAAATTCATATTCTATACATAACTGTTGTTTTTTAAGTCAAACCGAGTCACAACAGTATTTATCCCCAAAAACGTAACCACAAGGAGCGCACTTTGTGTATTTTGTTATTAAGTGATAAATTTTGCTTTTTGGGTATATTTTTTAGTTTAAAGCAGAAATATAATAAAAAATAATACTGATAAGTCTAATGACATTTTTTATTTTAAAACACAAAAGTCAGGTATATAATATACACAAAACAGGCAAAAAAATTATACAGACGTAGTACAATCATGAGTTGATAATTTTACGTTATTTTATAATGTTATTTAATCTATTCTAGAGCTTTTGTTGAAGTAGTTTTTGAAACGTTAGGATATAATACTTATCATTTGTTTAAAACTTGCAAGGCATATTGCTTTTGGTCTTCATCTTTTTTTAGAAGGTTGTTAATGTTGTTTATTAATTTAACACCACGCTCAGCCATATCCTTAACTACTTTTAATGTTTTGACATTTTTCAATCCTTCTTGGAAGTTATTATTTTGAGGCCAGGTGTTTGGATGTTGTCTTAGGAAATCTGTTTTTATATTAAATTGGCCAAAAAATGTAAACGTTTCTTTGGTTAGTAAATTTACCTATCCTCCATCAACTACCTGTTTTAATTTTTCTTTCTTGACTTTTGGGTTTACAACCCTAGTGTTCTCTGATAGTTCATTGGTGCTACTGAGCAATTTATTAGCCATTAACAACTTTTTGTCATCTGTACATTAACAACTTTTCGTCGTCTGTAACGGTGGGATCGAAAAAAGATAATCCTATCAACTCTGCATTCAAATACCACAAATGGTTAAAAAATCTTGTCAGGACTATTCCTGCAATGTCGTTGTCATATTCTTTATAGTCTAATAGACTATGCAAAATACCTAAATCTTGTTTTGGTACAAGATGAGCTTTTGGAGCATTAAACCCAGCTTTACAATAAATTTTAACTAGAAAAAGACATGGCACGCACAGAACTATCTTCTTCTTTTGAAATCTTAAATTGAAGGCGTAAAGGAACATTTTAAAGCGGTAAATAGCTTTTGCCATCCACCTAGTGTGATGAATGGCTCCTGGAGTTCTAAAACCCACAACATTACCGCCTAGTGATCCAACGAATACCAGAGCCAAATGCAATAGCTCCTTAAAGTCATCTCTGGGGTGGCTCTCAGTTAGTTTGGTTTCGAATTCAGCAGCAACATTTGAAATTACTTCTTGGGTTAGCTGCTTCCATACTAGATTATCACTGATACCCGTGTCGTATTTCCCTTTGTCTATCTTGGGCCATACAGTGAGGAACCTCTTAAAAATGTCTGGATGAGGCCCAGTAGTAGACCTATTTTTATATCGAATACGCCTCTTAACAGAATTTCCAAGATATGATGACGGCAATTTAGGTATAACAACTCTCTCCCTTACATTTGCTCCAATATGACTCATATTCCTTTGAGTCTTCCGGTGTTAGATGCTATAGTGTCGAAGCACATCGCCTTGACGGTGCTGGGAAGACCACATTTATATAGGCATTCATATTCAGCTATGGCTTGCTCCTCTCCAGAGCTGTTTGCTGTTACAGGAACTCCAAGCAACTGTTCTTTTTCGCAATATAAAATTGCAACAGCTATTCGCTCACATTGTTCATTTTTCAAAACACCTGGTAAAAGTTTACCGTCCCAATGGACAACCAGGGGCTCTTTTTCAGGAATATTTACTTTATCAATTTTTTTTTAATGTTCTCTGAACATTTGCCTTCAATGGTGTAATGAAGTTTTTTAGACTTTGTACTAAAGAGGATTAAGATTTAGTGCTTCTAGAGTAGCTATTAATATTCTCGTGGCATTTCTGTCGGATACATTACATCGATCTAACAAAATGGACAATTTCTTTTTTAAAATATCTTTAAGACCCTTGCAAACGAGACTTTCATCCTCCTGGTTTCAGATGGTCCTGGATCTTTTACAGCTTCTTCAGGGACGTTCATTTCCTCCAAGATCCCAAATTCCTGGTAGATGCTGTCCTCTTCAGTGTCTTTTTCTCCTTCTTCGAACTCGTCTTTATCATCCGTATCTAAGAAAGAGAAAAAATACTATAAAAACTTGTTGTTTTAGCATAATAGTAATAATTCATAGGTACCAAATTACCAACTTATAATTATCAATTAAATTAAGAAAGCAAGTTTTCAACTGAAAGTAAGGAGTAATATTAAAACTCAAAACGAACAGAAATTATTCCGTAAATCAAGCCCCCCCTTTCAGTAACTTGTTATTCACGATAAATTTCTTAACCCTTTTTAGGACTTTGGGAATTTCTGGGACTTTTCAACTATGTTGAACAAAATGGATGTCTCAAAATTTTTATCGGGCGATTTTATGGAAAAGGGGCTTGGAAGAGGTACTATTTAAAAATATTGAGTGTATTTTTTTTAAACTTATAATAATAAAACAGACTTACCAATATCAAAAGTTTCTTCTTGGATTTGTCGGTTCACTTTTTCAAGTTCCTTTTGCGCCTTGATTTCTTCGGCTCGAAACAACTTAAGATCCACTCCTGTCATGGAACCTGGGCGGCCCTTTTGCCTCTGTTTCACGGAAACGCCTTATCTTCTTCAAATTTCATCAGAGCCAAGGCATCTTGTTGAGCAATATCAGAGATCATCCAGCTTTTCAACGAACTGTTTAATTTTGTTCTTGATCGTTTCGATGTTTTCTTTTGGTCTTATTGAAGTGTTCTCCACTCAGCGTGAAGTTTTTCAAGCTTATTACTTGAATTTGCTCTTGTTTAGTCTGCATTTGAGCTTTCTCCCAAAAAATGAACAGTTCTCGTATGACAAGTTTTGCTGATTCTCTTAAAGTTAATTTCACAGCACGTGAATTATAGAATAAAACACACAAAACTTGACGATTTGAGGATAGTTTACAACCGGTGATCTGGTGAATGAATAGCCCACAAGAAATATTCTATTCTTGGTCCTGCTTTGTACACCTGATGTGGATGGCATTTCAGAGTCCAAGAAATTAAGATCAGTTCACAGCATAAATGTTAAACTGTAACAAAAAATCCTATACTCTTCATTCAAGATTTTTGAGACATATCAGTTGCACACTTTCCTTCATTACTCCGCCTTCACTATGATCTGATTGAATCTGAAGCTATTTCCTTGGCGTGTTAGTAACTTACCAAAGCACCCGCTGTGATGTGAATTTGTGAACAAACTTTTCGCTACTGTTTAATATTTATGCTGTTACCTATTCCTTTTTGCCTGCCAAACGGAACTTTGTTTGGTAAACTAGTTAGGTAATCCCCATATTAATAAAAGATGAAATTTGAACACAAGCCTCATTATGGTTGAAAATTGAATTTCAAAATACTTTTTAATAAAAATAATTTTAATTCCAAGACAGAGTATGCAAAAACCCATACAATTCTAAGAATACCCCAAACTGCCTCCTAAAGGTACCAGGTTGCGTTATTCAGACTAAAGGCTGTTGCAACTCTGTTTTCCTTAAAATTACAAAAATTATGTATAGAATATAAAGTTCCAAGAATACCGTTGGCTTTCTTTTGAGATATTAAGCGGTTTTTTACTGTTTTCCATTCTAGAGTTATGGCTCCATGTCAGCTTTTTGGCCAAAAATCTGGATTTTTTCAAACTTTGAGCGACGAGCAGCACGGGTTAACGTCGCTTAATCGAGCTCAAATTTCAGCCATCTCAAGGAAAGGGAAATTATTTTGTGGGGTTAAGACAAATGAAATTCTAACATCGATTTTTTCCGGTCACCCTAGTGTATACTGCCGACACAAGGGAGTATTAGTTACGCTGCAGCAATTTTTGGGTAAAATAGGAGCGTGCAACCTATACATTTGGGGATTCTGTCAATCTGCAGATGATCGTTTGCAGTCACCTGCTGCAAAACCCCAGGGGAATTTCCAAATAGAGCATTAGCTGCCTTTGTAAAAAAAAACTCATGTGACATATTCACTGGTGTCTTGAGTGAGGTCTTCCAATGACCAGAGACATTTTGGCTTTACTTGAACGAATGAATGCAAGCAATTCGAAGCCAAAATCTCCAAAGCAAGCCTTATTGAGATTCACAGTTCTAACATAAAAGTGTTCCCTTAAAAAAACGAATGGAGGTCACAGACAATGAATGTCACTGAGCTCCTTTTGGGAAATACTCAAATTGAAGATCTGTCCGTTGAACTGCACTGGACCAAACTAAAGGTTAATTAATAAACTAATAGCAGGTTGGTTGAGAAGAGGATAGTACCATGGGTGGAATGTTCAGTTGGCAAAAATATTGTACTCAGTGTTTTCTCTGCTGTGTTTAAACCTACTTGTCCCAAGTGTATTTTGGAAAGGCAATGGGCAGCTGTTAATTTTATTGCTCCTGGTTACCCAAAGAAACACGAGTAGCTATAAGATAAACGAACGATAAAGGATTGGTGATGATGAGTTTATTTTTTCTCAAAAATATGCAGGAAAAACCTTAGCTGTGGCCAAGGCGTTTACACCTTGAATCAATATGCTTTTTCGGACAAACGATTGTATGCATCTTCTAGGCAACGGTTCCAATCGGAAGCCACCAATTAGCAACGGAAGTAAAACTCGTAAGATGTTGTGTGACATAGATTCCTAATACAAAGCAGAAATCATCTGGGTACTCAAGTCTTTTCAAGATTTTCTGCATCTTTGTTTGGCGGAACCATTGATGTATTTGAAGCCATGTTCCCTGGTAAATTACGGTCAAGGATATCGATGATTGTGAAGAAAGCTATGCACTTGATAACTGATGCATTTCACCCACACTGTAGATATAATCTTATGAAGAAACTAGGTGAAGTTCACTTTGTTGTTAAATACGACGAAGCTACAAACAGTGAAGGAAAAAAGAGTTACAGATTAGAGTGTGCTTTTGATCCTCTTTAAGATGTCAAATTAAGATCCGCCATCTGGTGACGCATTTCATGGGATATGCGACTGGTGAGGACATTGTAAAGAAGGTGACATCGTACATTTGGAGCGGGAATTTACCTCTTGAAAGACTATCAATAAAAAGGTATGGTCACAAGCGAATGCATTGAAGAAAAAAAAGGACTTGTGAGCATAGGATGTGTAATATCCATGTTGTGTATGACGCGTTCATGAAAGGGTTCCGAGAATTTTGTGAGGAGTCTTCCAACTTTGGTGCCATCTTGAGGCATTTTTTTTCTTGGCCGGCCTACATGATACGAGGATTTTTGAGACAAAGAAAGGCATCCCAGACAATTTTTTCATTTAGCACGTCCTGACGACGTAGCTGACATTGGGTCGTGTAGTTCGCTGAGTGATTGACCAATGGCATTCTTATAGTATATTTTGCATTATGTGCCATCGAATGAACATTTGAAGATCGTCATGACCTCAGCAAAGCACCTCAAGATAGTAAACTATAAAACAAATATATAATTGCAGAACTCTAATTCGTGTATTCATCATCTGAGCTTTTTACGAAATCCACAGCAGAGTTTCAGAAGAACGAACCCCTTGAGCATGCTCTACATGCAGAGCTGTAAAAATTATATCTCACTGTTTTGACGAGACTTCTGAAACCCGACGTTCTCATAATTGCTGATGAAATTGCTACCAATTTGCTTTGAGAACCTGGACAATTATTT